>NC_142504.1:55733221-56046793 GCF_057876585.1 Rhinolophus sinicus | reverse complement strand
AAAAACATGTCCATGGGCAGCAGAGGTTCTTATCAGCCCCCTAATCCCAGATCCCAGCAAACCTTGAGGGCATGCCTCAGATCTTGCTGAAATCACTGTAGACTCTCACAGTTTGCAGATTAAATATGCTATGTGTTCCTGGCTCCAACAACAGTTTTATGAGCTCACTAAACTTCCTGTTTTAAGATCCTTTTCTTAAGTTTTTAGGAGCTGCTAAAGGCAATGCTGTCTGGAGTATTTGTTAATTTAGAGACACTTGAGATATTTCATTCTCTTTAAAAATTGCCAAAATTATTTTTAAATCGAAGGGCTAATTACACAGGGATGAGGGAGGGAAACTGTTTGAAAGAAATTAGATGCTGAATGTGTTTGTAAATGAATTTCATTGCAGACTTTACATGGTTTCTCAATTGTTTTAAGGCACTTTTCCCCTTCCCAGCCCCTTAAAATCAGAGTTTTTCCACTTGTAATTCTAAATGCACCTTATTTTAGTGCCACATTTCTTAGCTACTCATGACCACTTTAAGGTTTTCTTTTTCCTTTTTTTTTTTTTTTTAATGTGAAAGTGTTTTTTGTTCTGTGTGTGTATATTTCAACTGGACAAAATGTCCCAGAAAATCTATGGCTCTCTAAAGAAAGTGGATGAACAAGCCATTACACAGTTAATAAGGTGGCATTGGAACATTTCAGCCCCCTCCTGAAAGGCGGTATTGTATTGAGTTCCACATCTGCATCTGTCATATCTACACTTGTGTCCTCATATATGGTGCTTTTTTGCATAAGAGTCATAATTAAAAAAGAAAATACTTACATCATCGCCCAACAGCATGTCATATAATTCCCAAGAGAACGGGAGCCAATTTTGTGCTTAAAGGTTATTCAATGAATGAAATTGTGAAAGCCCATTTGTCAAAGTGCTGCATGGTTTCTGCTAGTTTTCAAGCCCCAAATTCATTGTCTGCCCAGCCCAGCCATTAGTCATCAGTGTATTAGTGCTGCCTTCAGGCCTTGTGGCCCAGCACTTCTTCACACTATTACAGCTTTGAAAGTGTACTCTGTCGACTCGCAGAATTACTGCTCTGATTTCCGCTTGGCTGGGTCTGAGGTAAGTCCCCTCCCTACCTTCTAGCCGACTGTAATCCTTGCTTTCTTTTCAAGCTCCTTTCTAGAGATTTAGGGGAAAACTTTCTTAAGGGCCCAGTTGGCATCACACTGTGGTTTTGTTGTGGCATGCATGGTCCACACAAATCCTACCTGCAGTAAACTGGATTCATTGCTGGCCCCAAACAGCTAGTGGTTCTTTACTTTTTTTGGAGGGGAGGGTGCCTGTGTGTGTGTGTGTGAGAGAGAGAGAGAGAGAGAGAGAGAGAGAGAGAGAGAGAGAGAGGAGTATGTTTTAAACATAAGCATTTTATTGTATATTTGAGTAATTTTTATGCCACTAAATTTAATATTGGGAGTTATGAGTAGTTTTATTTATATCTCTGTCTATTGGAATACCTCCACAATGCAGTGTGACATCTTATTTGCTTATTTCCAGGTGGAAATTTTTAGCTTTACCTACTTGGACTTTTTTTGAAGATTGCATAAAATACCTAACAATATTCCAGAGTGCTTTACACGATAAACTTGATTTTTACAAAAAGAGATGGAAAACTCAGATGAACAATAACTCTCAAATTGCAGTAATGAAGGAATGAGGCATTTAACCCTAGTATTGATTTCATTTTGTGATATTTTTAAAAAGAATAATTCAGTCTCCAGAAAGTTATCTGTGTGTAGAGAGACCTCAGCCAGCAGCTTAGGAGTGAAACCTTAATGAACTAAGATGTATGGAAGCCTGAATGGAGTGGCCAGAAGAGTGTACATCTGCTGTTTTGAACTGTGGCTGTTCACATGGAATTGCACACCAGAGCAGTTCATTGGCAGGGTGTGCAGTTGGGTACCTTCTGCACTGGCAGGTTTGTACAGGATGCGGAGAGGGCTGAAAAATAAGATAACTGAAGAATTCTGTCTGTGAATAAGCAGAGTTTATAGGCTAAGTGGACTGGAAGTAATGTTATACTGAATAAGCCTTAGTTAAAAATCCTTAAATTTTGAAAAATTTGCTTTTTAAATTGCAACTGAGATTCAAGAATCACAAATTTAAAAATCGGGAGAATCAAGTATGATAAACAATACTTCACAAAATAATACGTGAAATACCTTTGGCATATCTTTAACTGATTTTAACACCCAGCAGGTATTGGTCTAATATTTGTGATGGTTTAAAAGTAAATTGCTATTCGTAGAACATGTACTGTACCTCCTTAAGCTTGATAGCATAGACAAACATGATTCTAGGAACCAAAAGTTATGTAAGTTCTGTAAGAATAATTTTTTAAATTTAGGTTTGTTTTTTCTTCTGAAAATGTGTGAAAACCTAATTCCTATAAACCTCAGTGAAAGGAGACAAGGGACACCTTTGATCATGATGCTTTTGTGATTTTTGTGGGTTTAAGTGAAATATAGTTTACATGCGCTTAGCTGATCCGTCGATTGATAACTGACTTATAGATTTCATTTCTGTCTGAAGATTGTCTCCAGCAAACCCGGTGAAAGTGGGAATGCCAGCTTGCTCCACATTTTTGTTCATTCCTTAAGGGCACCTGCTATGCAGGGGGCTTGCTGCAGAGCGTCACTCACCAAAGTACACAAGTGGCACACAAAATGTCATTTGTGATTTTAACTGTAATAGCAATGATTACTTCATGTCAAATAAGCTTTTCAGTGGTTGAAGTTCGATATATGGGTTTCTTAAAAGTTTTGATGTAGTTAATTTACTAAAACCAAATTCACTTAATCTTTGGCCAGGAATTTTTTTTTTTCTCCCTGGGAGTAATTCCATTTGAGGATTTCTGTCATGAATACTGCTTATCTGAGAGCTTCAGAAATGTAGGAAAGATTGAAAACAATAGGCTCCCAAAGACAATTTATGGCAAGTTGAATAGATAGCTGCCTTCATATTTGCAAGTAAGGCTTTAGGCTTTTCTGATTATGGGGGGGGGGGGGGGGAATCATATGTATAAGTAAAACAATTGTACATTTAAAAATACTATAGTTAAAAATTCATGAAGATTTCATTAAGAACTTACGAAGTTGAGCTAGTTTTCTCACAGAAAAGCAAGACAATGTGGATAGGGAAGGGAGAGGAAGCCTTAGAAATCTTGGAAACTGTTGGTGTGTCACAGACGTTATGTACAGCTAATTGATTTTAAGTTCAGAAAGATATTTTGAGCACAAGGAAACATCAACCACACTACAAATCTCTAAGAGGTTTACTGTAGTGCATGGTTATAGGAAAACCACTAAATGTTTTAAATTCCCTTAATTTTGCTCATTGAAAGTCAGACTACTTCTCTCTCCCAGAATTGATCACAAGTTAAAATTACCATTAGGTTTGAGCTTTTTGATTTTTTAAAAAATTCTCTTCCAAAATGATTCATTTTCTTTAGGAAGAAAGTTTCAATGATACAGAAACGTATAACTAATAGGGATTTTATCTAAATCCCTAAATCAAGAGTAGCATCTTGAAGTAGCAGCTAATATGCTAGTAATAAAATATGAGAGAAATGGCACTCTTCAGTGATACACGGAAGGCTCCTCAGAAATCTTTACACAGGCTGGTACATTTTGGATTTTTAAAACACTAACACATTAGGAAGATCATTAAACTTATAAACATACAGGCAAGTGTAAGTTAATGTAATTTCTTTGGAGGAAAGCCTATTCCACTTGAGCAATGGTTCCCTAAGCTTCAGAGAGTAATTTCTTACTTAAGGCCTAGTCACTGCTATTAAAAGCTCTGGGCTAGCTACTGGAATGCCCTTATTGGCAGTAGCTGTTTTAACCTATCAGAAACTGATCAAGTTACCACTAATCAGGCTTTTAACTTAGTTGTTTTAAATCTTTAAATACATTAAGAAAAATCAAAGAATTATTGCCCAAGTTCAGGCAACTTAAAAATAAACCAACTGGATTAGGGAAATAAATTAAGTAGTCTGCTGTTCACAAAGGATGCATTATCGGTTTATAACTGTTTCATTTCATCTTAGAGTCTTTTTATTCAAGTCAAACATTTTAAATGTTGTTTTAAGTACTGGTTCTTTCCCTTAAAATGTTTTAAGCAGGATCCTGCCTCCATGTGGATCCCGCTTCCATGTGGATCCCAGGTTTCACTACAGAGACAGATCTACAAGGAGAAAGGCTGATTTGCACGTTTCCAGAATTGTGATTTTTCATGCTCTCTATTTACGACATAAAACCGCATGGTTAAGGTTGAACTTTGGAACTCCACTGAGGGCCTCCCTCCGTGAAAGACAGTGTCTGTGCCTCACCCACTCACAACACCTGAATCTACTTAGGGCAGCTTATAAAGAAAGTATTTGGAGGCTAGGTTAATGGACGATGAGTTACAAGTTTTGTGAGCCAAACACACCCGTTGGTTTCCTGAAGACTTCAGGTGTTCCTCATGTTTCATTGTAGTGCGATACACAGGGGTGTAGCATTGCAAAGAACCTGGAAAGTTGTACCTCCGGATTCAGCTGATAAAACCGCAGTGCGAATGAAAGCAGGGCTGCCACCGACAACTGTGCTGGAAATGCTGCCGGGCCCTAATTAGAATATCCCCATGGAGCAGGTAACCAGCGTGATGAAAGTGATAAGGGGCGCAGCTTTCGCCAGAGGCCCTGCGGGGCTCCGATTGTGCTGCCGGGTTTTGCATCCTGGAAGACGCTGCGGGAATGCGGATGGGAGCGGGGCTGGAAGCGCCCCCGCGGCTCCGACACCCGGTGGTTTCAGAGGAACCGGACTCGTGCTCGCTCCGGCGCGGGTCGCGGGCTGGAGCTGCCGCCCCGGCCTGTCCGCAGCTGGGAAAGGAGCAGGGATGCGGCGGCGCGGCTCGGACGCCCAGCTCGACCGCGACGCCCACAGCCAGAGGGGCAGGCCGCTGGGGCTGGGCGGTGTTCTGGTTGTGGAGATGTGGACACTGGAACCTGAGGGAAGGCACGTGCAAGGGGCCCGGCGTGGATGGGCAGGCTAGCGATCTCAGATTAAACAACCCAGCCCCACAGCCTACGAGAAGCCGCGTTTCCAATTAACTTTGCAAAGATAAAAGTTTTCGTTTGGGTTTTTTCATTGCATCACTGGGGGCGACTCTAAGGAGAGGACCACGTGAGGCTTTTTGTGTGAAAGTGCTGTTTCCAATGTAGGTCCATCGAAGAATTCTCGAATTTGGTAAATGTTGCTCCTTTTGTTGACTTGCAAGTGAGGGCGCGCACTACAGCATCACCTGGTCAGTGTCTCCAGGAAGCTATCACTGCCTTCTTTTGCAGGAGGTTGGAGCAAGGTCAGATTTATAATTTAGACAGAAAGGACCCACCTGCAGGCAGGTTGCTAATAGGAGAGGGATTAGGTTTAAAATAGGGTCTGGAATTCATTGTGCCATGGATTTAGGCCCCGGGGAAATTGCAAAAGGTTCAGGGAAAGTTGGGGGGTGGGGAAGAGAAGCCATGACTGCTTTCAGGAAGGAATAATCTTTACCCTTCCGGTTACCTGTTAGACTAGGCATTAGCAGGCATACACTATTAGCCCAGTTTTTCATGGTTGCCCGTTTTTTTCCCCGCTCTCTCTTATGCTCAAGCTGCTGGAGACTCAAGCATCAACTACAGTTTTTTTTTTTTTTTCCATAAGCATAAAAAGTTAAGGAGTATGCCAGCATATCTTGCTCATAATGTTGCAGTGGTGAAAGGGACTGAAGAAGTGTGGAGTTGTAAGAAAGGAAACATGGTGGAGAAAAAGTCTCATTTCATTCACATGTAAAAACCTGATGTTTTCCTCAGAAATATCTTTGAAGTGAAGCAAAATCAAAGTTTTCCTTGATAGTTATGTTCTAAATAAATTGTACTTTATTGTTTAGGAAATCTCAGGTTTTAGAAGTAGTACTGTGGGCTACTGTCCCAATTATGTATGTTTTAGGCTTCCATCAGGAGTTTTTACTGGTCACTTCTATACCTCAGGCTTTTTTGTATCAACTCAGGACTGAGTTTCACAACTTAGCTTAATATTCTGTGAAGAAACCACCACCACAGCTAGCAGCAGACTCTTTTTTGCTCACTAACTCTTGGTACATAGTGTTGATGAGGTGTGAGAGTCTAGAATGTTAAAACTTTCTCCTTTGTAACTGACAGGGACAAAGTTGTGTTTTTATCAGTAAAATAAGCTGATATAATTTATAGGGATATACAGGAACCAGATGTCTGCCTTGGCAAGTTGCCATTTTTATAGCCCTGTTCCAAGCACAAGCCACACTTTAAAATAATTAGTTACTTACTAATGAGATCCAAAAATAAGTTGTCAAAATAGGAGAAGGAGGTAGACTCTTGAGTGACCAAGGACCTATTTTTTAAAAATCCATTTCAAATGGGGGGGTGAGCATACAACCATTAATTAGTGCATTAGTGCAATTTCAGTCAGTGCCTGGGGCTTTCCCTCTTTTAATGTGAGCCTCTCACTGTGGTGATGAGTATTTGGAGAGTATGTTGCTTTGTTAAAATGAAGCCCTTTGCTTGGGGGAAAAGCCAGCAACTCCACAAAAACTAAGTTTGTCAAGGAACTTGGGTCATTTGTCTCCTTACTACTGTTAATTAGCTCTGTCTACTAAGGAAGAGATGGACTTCTTACCAGGAATCCCATCTCTTCCTGGGTTTTTCTGGTCCATTGGCTTGCTTTAACTTAGTAAATTCCATTCAAGTTCAACCAATAAAACTATGTGTTTTGAGGTAAACAATTATAGTAAATGCCTATTTATCCAAAATGGTTGCAAATGGAGTGTTTTAATTAACTAAATATTCCTGTTAATTTTTTTTGTTTTTATGTAATTTGCCAGCTTTCAAAGAAACACTGGATATAAAAGATATGTAACTAGACCAGTGGTGATTAAGATTCAAGACACTATAGAACCATCTGGATCATGGGCTCCTCACTGGATCCGTTATTTACTCAGTACACATTCTTAGGGGTATGAGGTGCTGAGAAGATAGCCAAGAGCTTGTCCTGAAGGAGCTTCCTGTCTGGAGAGGGGATGGACTCTCAGCAAAGATTCCAGACATGATGGGTGCTGGGCTCATGCAGACTCTTGGAATTCAGTTGGGGTGCAGTTCATTGGTTCATCTAGTCAGCCAAGACTTAAGTGGGTACCTAGTGCAGTGGGTTCATAACAGTGAATAGAAACGTGCAGAACAGGTGTCTGCAAGCTTTAGTGAGCCTGGTAATCACTAGTGCTGGTTACAGTTCAGGTTCCCTGGTGCCACCCTCCATCAGGGCTTGGACCCATAGATCTGATGTTTCATAGGCACTGTAGCTGACTCATTCAGGTGGCTGTTGTACTACTCAGAAACAACTCTGTACATGGGGACAGATTGTTCTTGTGGAATACTATAAAGATATTTCAATCAATTTTGGAGGAGTGTTCAGAAAAATTAAAGAGTCATTCTGAGACTCAGATTGTTAGAGCTAGAAGGGGCTGCTGAACATTTTTCCGTCAAGGGTTCTCTATATGGATTCATGGAAAAGCTTGGAGGGCCTGTGTCCCCTCAAAAATTAAATGTACACTTTTGTGTTTAAGGGTATTTTTCTGGGGAGAGGATCCATAACTCCATAACTTTTGACATATTTTTAAAGAGGATTGTACCCCTTCCCCCCAAGGTTAAGTCCCGCTGTGTACTTCTGTCATGTGACAGATGAGAAAATTGAGGCACTGAGGTGCTTCTTGTTTTCGTTTTTATTCCAGAAAAGCTGTTCTTAAATAACTTGTGCATTTTACAGTGAATGGCACTGGATCATCAAGGAAAAGAAATGGGAGTTAGTGGGAAAGCTGGTTACAGTGACACATGGCCTCTGGGTATTAAGCTTTTCTACTTACTTGAATTCCAGATTTGCAGCTCCCTTGCAAAGTTAAGGATGACTAAAAATATTTTATCTGGTATTTTAACTCTTCTACTCATTTTATTTCACTAATCTTTGTTTTGATTGAACACGGTGGTGGTGTCTGCTAAATGTAGAAAAGAAACAGACTGACTTGACTGAAGAAATGCTCACTGTGAGTGTTGCAATCTAGATAGCTTGAAGAAAACATTCCAGAGAGGGTACTTGTCATCCATCTATTCTTTGTAGGTGTAGATCATGACTGCAAAAAAAGAACATGAACCAAATTGAGTGAAAATTGATGAATGATAAGTTAGGGCAATTATCACATGAATGAAGCCAGTGAAAGACTGACTAGCTGAATTTGCCCTTAGCTCAGTTTTAGTTTCTTTAGTGGTTCCAGTTCTTGCTGTTGGCAGTCTTTTGACCTTTTCTGTGGGATCCAGAGTGTGTTGTTTTAAAAATGTAACTCAAATGACTTGAAATGGTCTTATGTTTTAAGAAAGCTTAAAGATTATGGTTTAGCTGAATGAATTAGGATTAAGAGGCATATTGCAATTCAGATATCTTAAGTGAGGGGAAGCAAAAATCGCTGGCTTCTTGGCCAGAATTATCCTCTGATTCAGAACTTTGTGCGGGGCTTGGATTTGAGAAGTTGTTGTGTGCCCTTTAAAACATCTCATTAATGAAAAACGTCCCCCTGCTTGGAAAGTTGTCCTAATGCCTCTTCCTATAAAGTTGGCCACCTGAAGACACATGTTGTAGATGTGGCTTGAAAGAGTAATGTGAGTGACACTTGGGTTTCACTCTATAAACAGCTGAAAATTGAGATAGACTATTTAATAACAAATGCCCAGTAGTAATTAGGAAAGGGTCTTGCCCTCTGTTCTCCTTTTGCACCTGCAGACAGAACTTGACTGGTTTGTTAATAGAACTTTGAGGCATTTTTGCAACAAAACATGTAGGGAAGTCTCTTCCAGATTTTGAATTTGCTAAAGCTATAGGCACCTCCTCAGGTGACAGGTGAAGTGGGCTTTTGAGTGGCAGTTTTTTGCACCCTTACTTGAAGTTGATGATTTGCTGTTGTTTAATGTAGGTGTTCCTGGTAGCAGAGAGTTGAAGTAATGAGAAGCCATCATGGAGGCCCAGTCCCACAGCTCCACGACCACTGAGAAGAAAAAAGTTGAGAATTCTGTAGTGAAATGCTCCACTCGAACAGATGTCAGCGAGAAAGCCGTGGCCTCCAGCACCACTTCCAATGGTGAGCCGCAAGGGGGACCAGCAGCCAAGTCCACAGTCATTTTTATGTTCTCTGCATTCCTTGTGAATTGAGCATTTGCACCTGGACCAGTGTTTGCTCTATGAGAGGCTAAAGAAAGCAAATGGGTGTGGAGAGTGGGGGGTGCAGGATAGGCAGGCTTTCGTGATCTCTATTTTGGTACCAGAATGACACGTTTTCTTCCAAATTTTCTAATTTGAGATATAAAGGTGATAGGTTATTTATTATGTAAAGTTCTGTTTTGGCAAATCATTTTGATTAGCCTGGCAGGAGTCCAGAATACTTTGCCTTTCATGTGGAAAAGGTACACTGGTAGAAATAATTAGTTATTAGTTATTACAAAAGACACAAAAGTTGCTTTGTCAAAATTAGTGAGAGGCTCCCTCTACCCCCAACTCTAAGTGGTCCATTTTAAAGGATTTTAGAAGTTGTTAATGGTTGAGCCTCAAGGTAGCACCAGTATCTGAAATAGAGTTTTTGCTCTTGGCTTGTAAAAATTTTCCTAATTGTTTTCAGAGATAACATAGTCACTGTTTCTATATGCTATATTAATATTTTAAGTCAAGTGTTGAGAGGTATTTCAGTTCTGGCATGGAGCACTGAAAATGAATTCCAGAGCCCCTTCTGGAAACAACAGGCTGAAGAGATGAGTGGTACCCTTCACTTCCTTCCCTGCTTCCTTACTCCCGTAGGTAGGCCGTTAATGCTATTGCTATTTGTAGAGTCTGTAGCCACCCTGGCTTCCCTGAGTTGCGTCCCACTTCTCCACACCCCTGGCTGGCCATCTGCCTGCTCTTAGACACAGCATATCTGGGCACACTTGATTGGCATGGGCCAACATGCTGCCCTACTTGTGGGCTTATATCTTATTTATTCCAAGAAAGATTTTACTAGGCTGATTACAATTTTGTACATACTATTGGAGAGTCAGAATCTGCTTTGGACGGTAACTGCAGCCCAGAACCTTAGAGTAAGGGTAGAAATCTAGTAAAACAGCTGCACCTTCCTGTCCTGATTGTAGCACTGTCTGAGCTGGCGCTCTGAGGAGCCTGCCCTGCTCGCCCTGCTCATCCTGCTCGTCCTCAGCTATGGTGAGGTGCCCTCCTGATTGGATGTCACCAGTGGGCATTGCTGGCTTGACTGGCGGAGGGGCTTGTGTTAAACCTGCTGGCTAGTGAGTCCCATTTTGGATTGATCCTTAGGGAGATATGTCTGTGTTAAAATAATGAACTTACTTTACATAGGTCTGAAAATGTATCTATATTTCTTCCTTTGTTTGTGGTATTTCAAGTCAGGACTGGAGTCTGTTGTAATTGAACCCCATATTTGCATTCCTCCAGTGTGGTTATAGGAGGCATCATTTCTCCTTTAAAATAAAAAATCATGTGACCCTTGTTTATTTTTCCAGGAATTTGAAAAAATTAGACCAATTTGTTATTTCAGAAGTAGAATCAGTCCAAACAGTGTTGGTTATCTGGTAATTTCAATAGTAATTTTGTAGGAATAAACACTTTCTGTGTATTATGCTTAATGAAACATCAACTTTTGGTATCTTGATAGCTTGCGTGTGCAAGTGTGTGTGAAGACGGATGAGAATGAGTGTGAGTGGGTGGCAGGTGATGCTGTGCTGTGGGAGCCTCTGCATGTGTCCTTCCTGTCAGCAGGGTGCCAGTGGTCAGTACTCTGGGAGGTGATGCTTTTGCCCCCGCCCCACACAGACCCGTGCTGGGGAGGGTTCCTGGCAGCCGCAGTGGTCTTCCATCGCTCTCTGACCAGTGGTTGCTCTTGTGGACCCATTTAGGCTGACTAGGAACTGAAATAACCTAAGCAGCCCCATGGCGGCCAGCAAGCCCCTCAAGCATGTTAGCCTTAGAAGGAGCAGCATGATGGACAAAGCTAGTCCAATAGTCTGAAACGATCATAGAACTGATTCCTAAACCAAACTCCCCTGGCTCCCCACCCTGCTCAGCCTCTGCCCTCCTAAGTGGGTGGAAAAACCCACCCCTTTGGGGGCAAAGACTCATGAGCCAGGTTTGCAGGGCACATGCATGATTGATTGCTGTCCTAGAAATCTTAGGTACTCTAGCCATTTTTCCAGTGTACCTCTTTCTTCTAAGGAATGTACTGCTTTTCATTTTGGGATAAAATAAAGACCCAACCAAATGAAATAAAAATGGAAGTGGTGTTTTTAAACATGATTGCAAACCTACTGGAAGATTCCAGGAAAACCAGCAAACAAATTGACAGGAAAAGTAAAACAAAGGACTATAAACCTCTTTCTTGGTGATTGCTTTACCTAAGCAGTGCTGGTAACTGTAATGCCTTTGAAACAGTCCTCTCTGTAGGTTTCATGTAACTACGGTAGTTCAGAGTCTCTTTACAGCTCCAGCATTATGGTCAGGGGATGGTATGGCCCACCTCATCTTTGTTCTGCAAGCTCCTACCTGGTTACACACACTCCTCTGCACTCAGAAGTGGTCACAGAGCTCATCTGTGGCCCATCTGAGTTTCAGAGCTCATGGGTCGGGGCTCAAAGGTTGGCACACTGTGTGCTGGCTGATGGCTGCCACTGCTGTGGTCCATCTATCTGTAATGTCACTGTCTCCCTTTCTCTTATTTCTACAAACATTTCAGAAGTGCTTGGACACCTACACTGAAGCTATTCACCAAAAGGAAATTAAAATCATTTGGAACCTACAGTAGGTAGTACTGGTTGCTACTCTTTCCAGTGGACTCTAGGTCTCCTTTACAGAGTTCTGAAATTCAGGGATTTGTAAATGAACAATTGAAAATGAGTTCAGCACCAAGAACCAAACGGATGTAATATAGACATTATCTCTCCCATCCAAAATTTCATGGTTAAAATAAAACAAAAAAAATGTTTTGTTACTGGCGCTGTGTTAGGTTGACTTAATTATCTTTTCCAGCCATGATATGCTGCAGTTTGTTCCTGACGTTGAGCCTTCCAGCCAAACCCTGCACATTCCACTGCGTGTCCTTACAGATCTGTTTCCTTGCTTTTCTCAGCTGAGTATCTACTCCTAGAATAACATTCGTATAGAGTTTTGTCTAAACACACATACACACAACCAAAATGTATGGTTCCAAAACCTTGAACAGCCTTTTAAGTAAGCATTTGCCTCTTCACACTGAAATTTAAAATAACACAAATGAAAAACTGTGTTCTAAATCTTGTATGGTAAAAAAGACAAGGCAAATTAGATTTTTGTAACGTTTAAGAACCTATACCAACATAGAAAGCATTCTGTACTCAGGAACCACAATGTGTGTTTCATGTGCCGTCGTTAGGTTTTAGGCTTTAGTGTTATTTATTAAGCATAAATGACATTTAGTTTTCTGAATGTCTAAGTATGATTGTGATTATTTTGGAATCTAATGTGTCTTCCACAGATAAAGTGTACACTCAGATATTAAGTGTCATTTTTTACTTAAGAATCTGTAAATCTGGTAATATGCTTAATATTGTAAGTAAAACGCCTTACTCTGTTTCTGGTACAAATTTTTAAGCTACATGTTGTGCCTTGTAAATAATAAAAGTTTTTAAATCTAGATCTTTCAACATTCTCATCCTATAAAATTTCCTTCGATGACTTGCAAATACTGACTTTTCAGTTTGAAGTGTTTTGTTTCATTTTTTGGCCTATGAATTAAAAAAAATTTTTTTTTTAAGGAGAAATCTGATATTTCTTATTAACCTACTACTCTGCTTTAAAAAAGAAAGGAACTAATGATAAATGTAGGTAGGCCATGGTCTTGTGATCTTTTAGCATATCTAATAATTATTGGGAACATAACCTTACAGTGGTAGAAAGCTGAAATGATTATGCTAATGGTGATGCAGTAGTATTCAAAGTTGATAGATTAATATCAGAGAGGAGGTTCCCTGATCACTTTGATCTTTCAAAAAAGAAGGGTTTAGAAAACTCTGCTTAAAAAACATTCTTTGGGGTTTTTAAGCGGAAAGTGGCATATATGGATGGTCTGCAAATACGTAAGGAGATACTTTTTTGTCCTTGAACTTTTGGTTACTTCTTGCCTTGCGATTTGTCTTTAAACTGTCCAGTATGTAGGTGTTAATTGTGATATCTGTTGCTCTCCTGGCTGGCTATAAGATGGCCCCATTGGTGCAGTTCACACAATATAGGCAGTAGGTTGTCAGTTTTTGGTTTCTTGTCCCTTTAGATGCTCAACAGCTTTTTTCTTGGCCGTATCTCATTTCCTGGCACGTGACAGTTGGATGAAAAGGCCTGTCAGCTAAAATAGATTTACGTTTAGGATGGTGATTAGCAGCACCCATAGGCTTTGGGACCTGAAAGTTTGGATTGAGTTCCAGCAACACCAAGGGTGGGCAGATTAGCTTCTCACAGTCTGTTTCTTCATCTGTTTACCAAGATAATAACTAGACCCACTTCGCAGGATCTCCGGGGGGATGAAGTGGGGCCATGCCTGTATCATTCCAAAGGCACTGCACATAATAAAAGCTCCGCAAACATCAGCCACTGTCATTAGAACAAATCGTCTGGATGAGTACATGTTACGAATCCAAACAAAAGGGTTATGTTTTCTTGAAAATACATGTAGGTTTTTTTTTTGAAATTAAGGGAAAAATGTTTGGCAAAAGTAATTTTTAATTTGTAGAACTCTCTCTGAAAAATAGTTCAAGATGTTTTACAAATCTCAAATGTGGCCAAGTTTGTACATCTTAAAGAAGCATGAATCAAAAAAACTTTTCCGTACCTACCTTTGGAATGCCTTCTTAAGGCAGAAAATAGGGAAGATAATTTTGAGAGAATTTATTTTGATTTATTTAACCTTGGAAACTAACCTTGATTGTATGTCTTAGCAATAGAATCAGCATATGCATGTCCTTTGATTCTTTTTCTGGGGTGAACTGTTTCCTTTCAGGTCAGTGATGCCCATTTATAGGGTGGTTTGTACTGGATTAGAATTAGATTTTATTCTTTTTAAAAGAGATTTCATGTTTTTAAATGAATTAACTAATGATGAATAATAATCTGATTGTCCTAAGAAGCCTGGCTCTCCTGAGCTCCCAACTCACGTGTCCCTGAACCTTGGCAACTTCTGTATTCTGACTTTGGCTGAGTATATCGCCTTTCCTGCAGTCACCCAGGCTTGAAACCGCACTGTCACCTTTGACCCCCCCCTTATACTTCCAATGTACAAACCAGTTTTGAGGTCCTAGTAGATTTTCCTCTGTAATTATTCACCCACGTGTCCCTTTAGGCCAGGCTACTGCACTGTAGTATTTAAAACCTCACTACCTCATGCCTACACAACTAAAGCAACTTCTGTCCAGTCACCTTGCCTTTGGTCTCTCCTCTTGTTCGTGGAACTTGCTGCTGCCAAATTAATCTTTTTAGTGTTCTGCTTATGCCACACCTCTACTCTAGAACTTTCAGTGATTCCCAGCTACTTATAGAAAGCGGTCAGAGTCCTTTGCTTAATATTTAGATAGCTTCCAAAATCTGACCCCAGTCTGACTGTCCAGTTTGATATGCTACCACCTTACAGTCCCATCTATAACCTGTGCGTTAGCTAAGTTGAAGGGCTGTTTGTCTTCATTTATATTCCTGCATAGAAGAAGTGTTTTTCCTACCATCAGTGCATATTTAAGGTATTCTCAAATGTGACTATGTCCTTAGTCTTTTACTCCATGTAATCTTGTGTCCTTTTCGAAATTACCTAATAACACTTGACTTTTTTTGTATTTCATTTTTATTATATTAATTAATAGACTATTTTAGATCTACAGAAAAATTGAGCAGAAAGTACAGAGTTCCTAATACTCCTCTCTCCAACCCTATGGTTTTCTCTATTATGTTTTGCATTAGTTTGTGTTAGTGCAGTATGTTCATTACAGTTGATGAACTAACATTGATACACTGTTATTGACTTAAGTTCATAGTTTTCATTAGGGTTCATGCCTTGTGTTGTAAATGCCGTGGATGTGACAGATGTATAATGTCATGTAGCTACCTTTACATTATATAGAATAGTTTCACTGCCCTAATTGTTCATCCCTCTCTCTCCCATAATACTTAATTTTTACATTTTAGTTAGTACTTTTTGAGTGTAGCACCTGGTTTGTCTTTCACCCACACCCCTCCCGCCCTCCATTCCATGTTTTGTGCTGAGAGCACCTCAGCAGATACTGAGTAAGCCTGTACAGTGCACAGGCCTGCCAGAAGCTGACTCGGCTCAGGGCCAGGGACACCTGCAGCACAGCAGTAGTGTTGATACCAGCGTTTGAACCCTAGCTCTACCACTCAATTGCTGTGTGGTCTTGGGCTAACTACTTAACATCTCTGAGGCTGGTACAGTGATTACCCAAATGTTAGCTATTATTAGTAATAGTAATAACCTCTACTGGATATAAATTGGCAGGATTTAATTCACTGATATGGTTCATCTCCTTTCAGTACAACATCATTTTTAATAATCTATGGATAGTTAAGCTGTATCTGATTGAGAGAAGTGGAGGGGTTGGCTAACAGAAAATCCTTAAAATGTGGTGGTCATCACAATGTAGTCTAAGAGGCAAATAGTTAACAGGAGCTGGGATTAGGAAACAGTACCTCAAATCACTGGTCCTGAAATTGCCACCAGTTTGGATTTAACAGTTCAGATGCTGTTAGGGTGTACTTTTCTTTCATAAATACTCATTGAAGTTTCGGGATGAAATCGGTACTCCTGTGTGCTAATGCATTTCCCTGAGGGCTCCTTTTTTCTCTTGTATATAGCTATTGGATTTCTCCTCTAGAAGAACACTTCTTGGGTGCTCAGAGAAATCTGGAATAACTATCAACCCCATCTTGCCATAGTTTCCCAAACTTGGGCGTAAAAAGAAGCCACAGCATGATGTGTTCTGCTTGTGGAAAGTTCCTGGGTTGCCCTTGATTGCTTGTAATCATGTGATATGGGTAGTTCACATTTCCAGAAACACACTGGTCAGGCTCAGAAATAGCAACTTGGGGGCAACCTTGGGAGACTTTCCCTGCCTTGAGAGGGAAAGCTTGGGGGCAAAATGGTGCTTGTTGGGAGGACAGTCTCCCTTTGGGGAGGTAGGTAGCTGCTGGTCTACCATCCTGCACCACTTTGAGCCCAAAGGTGGAGGGAGGGCTTACTTTTCCAAGTAGTTCCCACCTGGAATGCCAGGCTCAGCACTGGCAACCATGAGGGTCACAGACATAGAAGGAAGTGGTGTGACAGTGAAAGCAAAAACCTTCTTGTTATCTTGTTTACAGGGAAACCTTTCCAAATATATCAGCTGTAGTTTTTATTTATTTAAAAAAAATTACATACAACATAATTCACTCTTTTTGGTGTACAGTTCTATGAGTTTTGACAGATCCATAAAGTCATGTAACTACCACTACAATCAGAGTAGTTCCAGCACCCCCAAAATTTCAACAAATACTTATTTTTTTAAAAACTCAGTGTAGTAATACCTACAGTATGTGTCACCAGGAATAATAGACAGCATTTGGACTGCATTATCTGTTTGACATTATGTTTATTTTGTGTGTTTTTTTAAATCCATGGTTTTTTTAGGCCCCATTTTATCTTCCTATTTAAGTAATTTTTGTTGAAATGGTAGTAGGACAAAAATGTACTTGAAAACTGCCCAGAAGTATATAACTTAATGTCTCTGTCAGTCTGAGTCTTTTTTGTGTGTCCAATCAAGGTATTGTTTCCATTTAGTCCAATTTAAAATGCCGTTTTATACTTAAAACTACGGGGCAGCCATATTAATGAGGACTTGTGTTGTTTTGCTACTATGAATTAATTGCACAAGAAGGTTAGAATCAGAACATTTAATGCAGCTCTAACCTAGAGGAAAAATATCAAAGGCTTTAAGTCTCCCTTTCTTTCTTTGTTTCTTTCTCTCTCTCTCTCCCTCCCTCCCTCCCTCCCTCCCTCCCTCCCTCCCTCCCTCCCTCTTCTTTCCCCCTTTACTTTTATAGACAGGACTTCATCTCAGGTAGGAGAAATTTTTATATAAATGTTATACCCAGTCTGACTTAGGCTGCTGTTCTTCCTTTCTCGCTTTTCCCCCCTTTCTTTGACTCTTCTCTCTTCTCAGTCTCTTTTTTCTTCCCCCCACCCCCTTAGTGGTAGAAAGTTGAGTTCCATCCCAATTATTAAATCTTAGGAGACCATTCCCACATGGTTCCGTAAATGGTAGCTTCATCCCGCGTTCTTTCATCTCTTTCCCTGCTCTCTGGCTTGACAGTTGAAAAGGTCTGACTGTGCCACACAATGGTTTGATTGGTTTCTCTGGGGGAGACTTTCCCTGCCTCATCATTCGCCAGGCAGGTGGACCACAAAGTCTCTTGATTCTTTTGTTGCCTCTCAAAGTCCGAGGTCTTTGACTGAATAAATCCGCCGTCATGGGATAATTTGCTAAAAGGAGACTGAAAGATGTGAGAGAAAAGCCTGTGACTTGGGTGCTGCATTAATGAAATAACAGGGCCTTGGAGTTTGCAATTGAAAAATCACCAGGAATGCAATGGGTGGAGCTGGGGTCTTTTATTTCCCATAATAAACTTTTAGTTCTATCATTTAAAGCATGTGCATCCCTTTGCTCCTGGCTGGCCCGAGTGTGTTTGCATTTGTACCAATGTTTAAGGGGACAGCCCTGTCCAGCTGAAACCGTTTGGGCCGATGTGTCTAGTTAGTCATTAGATTATTACTAGTGGATGGAAAGAATTCCATATGACAGGACTAAGGTTGAGTTAACACAAGACGAAAAGTAATTTACAGATAGGCTGTCCCTAGCCATCTTTGTAGCCCCTGATAAGGTTTCATTTCAGAATGGATAGGCGACATTTCCACTTACGGGCCCATTCTGCGACACCTGTGATAACAGCTTCTGGATCCTAATTGAAATTGGTTTCAAAATGGATTTTCACTTTTCTCTGTCTGTGGAAAATATTGAATGGACTCAGAGCTGCCACAGAGAACCCCGACCTTGGAAAATGGAGCGGGAAGCTAGGATCATCTTTCATAACAGTGTCAATGATATGACAGTTTTGTTATCTGTCTTATTAATGAAATCATTGATCACCCTATGAGGAAGATAATAAACTATGTTCCACCAGTGTTCACGAAGCTCATTTAGATTCGTATTACAAATAAGGAGGGGAAAAACCCTAAACACCTAAAGTAGTAAAGGTCAATTAAAACTTTTCATTCCCAAAGTGACCATTTCAGATCAGAACATTATGAGTAATTAGCAGTCTCAGTATTTTGA
Source organism: Rhinolophus sinicus (assembly GCF_057876585.1). NCBI lineage: Eukaryota > Metazoa > Chordata > Mammalia > Chiroptera > Rhinolophidae > Rhinolophus > Rhinolophus sinicus. The sequence continues at coordinate 56,028,257 of NC_142504.1, read as the reverse complement.
AATTAACAAAGCCAACATTATATTCAAGGACTATCTTTTTGGCCAATGAAAAGTAACTAGGATTTTTAGTAAAGGCTCATCAAGTGAAATTCAGAAGTAAAGGGGGAAGTTCTGAACTACTTAAATGCTTCGTAATGGGGAGAATGGGATAAAAATACCCATAGAGCCTGTCCTCCCCGTGCTGAAGGGATTGGGGCTTGTCCTGGGATGGTGGTTAAGGGAGACCAAACTGAAAGAAAAGTAGCATATTGTCTGTTCCTCTCTTAAAGTGCTCTGGGAATCCTAGTAAGACCGGAACTGGGTTTGGATTTAACGAGGTGGCTCTTTGTTTGGTGTTGGGCTGCTGTGGAATGTGCTCTCTGTCCCTCTCCAATGAGGCAAAGAGATGCTGATGACTTCTCATGTTTCATGGTGAATTGTATTCCTAGGTGTTTCTCCATTCTCAGTGCCAGCAAGGATCAATCCAGTCCCATCTGAGCTTGAAAGAGGAGCTGTGATCAAAGGCTCTAATGATGTCACTGATCTCTTGATCTCTGGTGATTGATTAGGAACAGAAGTTCTGGAGAATTCTGCCTTTCCTTGTAATTTCAAATTCATTAATGTCTACCATTAGGGTAGCTAGCTAGCTCTTAATCCACAGAATTACAAAAATGAATGATACGGAAAATATTGTATTTTTCTTCTGGATCTGTCTATGTGTATTTTTAAGTTTATTGGAACCATTCCTGCATTTTATAAGCAACTTTCCCCTTTAAGTATACTGCAAAGAAATGGAATTCTGCACATAAACTGGGTTAAGTATTTTGGAATTCTACATAGAAATTGGGATAATATTCAGCAGTGAAAACTTTTACATTGTTTCCAAGGTAGTTTAGTCATATACAGGTAATTATGCATTAGGTAATTATTAAATATATTTAAATGTATTACCTTGGAAATTTAGGATTTAAAAATCATTCTATGGAACTACTTAATATTTTCCCCTTGCCATTCAAAAATAAAAACAAATGCATTCTATACCAAGAGGTAACAAATCTTACAACTGGGGAAGATGCAACTTGAAATAAAAAAAGCAAAAGAGAGAAAGACCTCTCTTTCTGGAAACTCTCTTGACTGCATCGTAACTGTTGGCTTACATCCACCTAGAGTAGGGATTGATTGCAAAAGCACTGGAAAAAATTCTGTTTTGGAAGGCACTGCAGCCCAAGAAAGAAAAGTTGAATGGAAAATGGAGAATGTAAATTATTATTAAAGTTACTGTTACCTTCTGTGGTTAGCTGTTGGTTGTCAAGGATTATTGCTTCATGCTTGTTTATAGCTAATTCCTTTCACAGAAAACTTCATTTTGAGAATTGCCCTCTTGAGTAGGACTGATAAATTGGTTTATAGTCTAGAATATCTGAAGGGAAGAGATCATGCAAATGAACCTTTGAGAGGAGATGGTGAAGCAATTATGAATACTCAGCTTTAATGGATGTCAAAGATGCCCCTTTCACAGAATATTTTTGTTCTACTGGCAGTGATAAGAAAAATAACCCCAGGCCCTTGCCTATAACCAAAAGAGAACTTCCAGAAAGAATAGAACAATGGCATGGTTAAAATAATGGAACTTCTAGTAAGGTAAACATTTTCTGGTAAAACATGAATCTAATATTCAGTTGAAAGTTTTTTCCAAGCATTTAAAAACTGGAAAACACACAGTGGCCCTTTTTACATTGTTTAAATCAAATCTGTCTTTAAAAACTAATGTTTTTAGGCTTGTTTTCAAATCCTGGCAAGTTTCAGAGCAGTAGAAAAGTTCCTTTCCTATAAATGTTGACAGCAGTTCCGGTGGAGGCTAACAATGTTTTATAAATAGCGTTTACTTAGCAAAAACCATATGTATGCCTAGTGAAATAACCTCACATTTATTTATGTTTTGATTTATAGAAAACATGTGCCCCTTGACAAAGCCTTTGGGCTCTTTTCCGCAATTAAAAGGAATCATTCTTGGAAAAAATAGCTACCATCTTAATGAGAAACTTTTTCACATAAATTCAAAGTACTATTTTTTGATCAGTTTCGCACAAATTGAGATTATTTTTATCCACCAGTTTGACCCAAAAAATTTAGTGAATTGAAAAATAAAAGTGTTTATAAACACACACACATACACACACACCAGCATGCATATATATATAGAAAATTTAGGAATCCAATGCTTAAAAAGCCTGGGCAGTACAGTCCTACAGCAGGACAGTGTCTGTTGTTGCTTGTGAGTGGTGTTGGTGTAGCCTGAGTTAGTACTACTCCTGTTTAGTTTGCTTTGGTGCTTTTTAGACTGAAGAGGGGAGTGACAGTGTCCTATGTGTACCTGTTGCTAGGCCTTCATCTGACTTTCTGAAAAGTATCTATACCTTGATTCTCTTTCCAGCAACAACAGATGATAAAGAGAGTGATAAGGTGGGTTGCAAATCTCTTTCTTTTTTTTTTTTTTTTTGAAGGAGAAGATTGTATAATTTAGTTTAAAAATAAGTGCCTTTTGTTTATCACTTGCAAAACGTTTAGGGTTGGAGTGAGTCGTTGAAAAGAAAAAATCCTTTCTTACCTTGAAGAAAGAAGGGATTATATTAACTGGAAGCAGGCTGCACAATACTGTTTTCTCACTATTTTAGACTAGATCAGAGGTCTTCGCACTGCTGGGGTATAGATTGGGGCAGGGAGGAAGTCGATATTTAAATACAGAGACTTCATAATACATGAGTAAATTAATGATACAAGTACAAATCTTACATGTGCTAATTTTGTACTTTGTTTTAATTTAGGGGAGTGCTTTTCATTTTTAAATATAAGATTATATGTGCTTTTAAAAAGACAGTTAAAAACAAAACATAGTTAAATTTTTATAGAAAATATTTTTCATGAAGGTGATGTCAATTTTCCAAGCCCTGGGAGAGCCTAGCTCCTGCCTCCATGCAGTCAGGAACAAATACCAGCTAAAAAAATTTTTAAAAAAATGTTTTCAATTACAGTTGACATTCAATATATTACTTTCAGGTGTGCAGCATAGTGGTTAGACATTTATATATCTCATGAAGTGATCCCCCCAATAAGTCTAGTGCCCACCTGGCACTATACGTAATTATTGCCATATTGCCTGTATTCCCTATACTGGACATCCCCAGACTGTTTGTAACTATCAATTTGTACTTCCTAATCCCCTCACCTTTTTTCACCATGTCCCCCAATAGGTAGGTTTACAGGTAGGTTTTGGAGCTCTTTCTTCAGTATGATTAGAGTTGCTCTTTGAAGGAATGATAATCCATGAGAAGAGAGCCTCTCAGTGACTAGGCACCATGGGCCTAAGTCTTTCTCATATAAAATGTGATGTGGGAACCACAGTTGTGACTTTATAGAGTCTGCATGTTAAAGATGCCAAAGATTCTGCTTGCACATCACTTTATCTCTTTAAATGAGGAACTTGGGTTGATTTAAAGAGCTCTTCTCCTCTTTCTATGACATCACTTTAAGTTCCCCAGGAATTTAGAGGAACGTAAAATGACAGGAAGGATGTCAGGTAAATAAGAGGAGCTTGAAAGGAATGAGTTAATATAACCTAAGTTTAGAGAGGGAGAGCCACAATTCTCTTTAATCTGTATAAATCACATGTATATATGTATCTTGAGTTAAAAACCACTGGGGATTTTGTTTAGGCCGAAACGTGGTCTCACATTAAGTCATAACCATTTCAGCTATTTTGAAGGGCAGTCTGTAGTTATCATTTTCAGGTGCAAGTCCAGGAAGATTTTTGCCCAGTTTTGACTGAATTGTTGATAATTACAGGTGCCACAAAAGCAATAGATTCACTGAAATCTGAGATGTGTGTCCTTGATTTAGACCCAGTGGCACCCATTACCCACAGTCGGTGTTTGGCACTGCTAGGAACATTTTGACATTTTTGTCACTAACTCTTCCCAGACCATGGCCCTCTTTTAAACCTCTAGAATATCCTCATAGAGTGTTCTGCATAGTTTTCTGTTTGGCATCTGGTTTGATGTAGTTACATTTCATCATAGCTTCAACTGAGAGCTTTTGCAAATTTCTTTGATGCTAATTTAGTTGCTTCAAACTCTTTGGAGTGGAAAAAAGAAACAAAACCAAGAGTACAATAAACTTTGATTACCAGGTTCCTAAACACTGAACCTCTTAACCCATATTTGTCATGACTTGTTGACAATGACTTTATAGGCGGAACGTGGGGAGCCTGGTTACTGTTGCTCTTCAGATACAGCCGAGGGCAGGAGACCCTTGTGGACTTGGACGCACACTGCACTTCCCCGACACCCTGAGAAGAGGCTGTACCTTTTAAGGAAGATGAGATTGTTCATGATACAGACATTTTAAAAACAATGCATTTAGAAAGCATTTCAGTGAAAATGGAACCTAAAGGAGTACAAGGAATGAAGGGTACCTGTCACTTAACGCACCTCTAGGCAGCCTGCTCCCCATAGCCTGAGACTTTAGAACTACCCACATCGTCTCAGCTTTCCTCTCTCTTAGGCTTTAGTTTTGTTTAATTTTTTAAGAAGGAATACCTGCTCATTGGGAAATTCAGAAATGATTAAAATGTAACATGTCCTGGAATCTTACTACCCAGAGATAACCTTGTTAACATTTTGGTGTATTTTAAGTCTCTTTCTCTCTCTTTTCTTTATTTTATTTTATTTTTCATTAAGTATCAATTATATTTCAAAAGAGACAGAGACAGACAGACATAGGAGAACTAAATATAATGTGGTATCCTGCATGGGAGTCACTTTTTACCACTTGATGTGGAATCCACTTGATTTCTGTCACCCATGTAGCACTGCATGGTTCAATGCAGTAGCCAATGGCAAAGTGTGACTGTTGAGCCCTTGAAATGTAGCCACTCCAACTTAAGACGTGCTTATAGGGCGGTGACAGTGTCAGGACAGAAAGACAAGCTCCACACAGTGCGTGCTCCACAAGGGGTGTGGCTCTTTGGCCACTGCCTTCTGTGGGCGGGGCCCCAGCTGTCCATCACATGTCACCTTCTCCTCCTTGGAGTCTTTTGCACACTGCTGGAAGCTGCCTTTTTCTTCCATGGCATGTACTACGTGTTCACATAACCACATGCGGGGGTATTTTCCATGCTGTGTACTGTTCTCCAATTTTAATAGTGAGGTAATTTATTTAGCCAATCCCCTATCATTGGACATTTATGTTTTTCTTATGTTTTTTTAATTGTGAATAAGAATGTGATGAAAATCCTAAAACAAATCCCTGTGCATTGAAGAAATCTTAACAAATTAGCTCCAAGAAATGTAGCATTACATATATATTTCCATCGGCCGTTTATGAGTGCTCATTTTCAGAGACACTTGTGAACATTAGTGAAATATTTTAAAAGAAAATATGATAGGTGAAAACGTCACATCATTTAAAATTTTTTTAACTGAAGTATAATACACAGATAGTAAAGAGCACGTAGCATATGTGACCAGCTTGATGAATTTTCCCAAAGTGAACACATCATGTACATAGCAGTTGGATCAAGAGAAAAACACTAGCAGCCCCTGGCAAGGTCCTCTCCTGCCCTGGACAGTTGCTCCTCCTGTTCCAAGGGCTTGCTCTGTTTATCCATCTTGCTGCTGATGGAGGGGGGCATTTGGGTGTTAGGAGCATGAGCTATTAGGTACCTGTCTTTTGGTGGACCTGTGTACACATTTCTCTTAGTACAAACCGAGGAGTGAAATGACTGCATCATGGGCAATACTGCCTAATAGTTTTCCCAGGTGGTTGTGCAGATTTGCTCCTCATTCTTGCCAACACTAGGTATTTTCTGTACTTTTCATTTTAGCCCTTCTGTTGGCTGTGCAATGGTATTTAACTTTGGTTTTAATTTGCCCCTGATAACTAAGGTGGTTAAGCATCCTTTAGGTGTTTATTGGTCATTAGATATACTCCTCTGGGAAGTGTCTGTTGAAGTCTTCTTCTTTTTTAAATTTGTAGTTCTTTGGGGGTTCATGATTGTTTATTTGTTGTTCCATCACTGATTTGAATTGATACCTGTGATATTGTGATTTATAGGAAATACATATTTAGTCATTCAGATGAGAAAAATATATTTCTCACATATATTTGGTCTTCTTCCACAGTACCTGGCTCACAGCTTACCAAATCCTTGGAATTTCCTAAGTGTTGAGAGGTAAAAGTATTTTGTTATGTTAATGAGGCGACTTTTGGAAAGCACCAAAGGATGGGGGCTGGTTGCCAAGTGAGCCAATCACGTGATTAAAGGGTGGGACCTTTCAGTCCCATCCCAGACCTCCAGGGTGGGGAGGGTAGTGGTGGCTGGAGGTTGAATCAGCCCACGGCCAATGATTTAATCAGTCATACCTATATCAGTCAAACCTCCATTAAACCTAGAAGGATGGGGCTAGAGACCTCCGGGTTGGTGAACACATGGAGGTCGCCTGGAAAGGGCTTGGAAGCTCTGCCCCCTTTCTCTATACCGTATCCTAAGCATCTCTTCCATCTGACTGTTCCTGAGTTACATCCTTTTACAATAAACTGGGGATCTAGTAAGTGAAATGTTTTTCTGAGTTTTATGAACCACTCTAGCAGATTAATGAACCCAAGGAGGGGACCCTGGGAACCTCTAGTACAGGTGACAACCCGGACTTGCCCCTGGGGTCTGAAGGGGGGGGCAGTCTTAACCCTTAACTTATGTAGTAAAAGGATAAAAACAAGGGTGGATGCAGTCAATTTCAGCAATAGTGGTTGCATCTGGGGAGGGTGGAAAGGGAATAGGATGGGAGAGGGTTCAAATGTACCTGTACCACCTTATTTATAGAGAAATATGCCAAAATTGAATGTGTTAAGTCTGGGTAGTGTGTATCTAGCTTTTGTTATTCTCGGAAATATATCGTGATTAAAAGATGCCCCTTTAGAATTTTGTTAGGAATTGTATTCAGCCAGCTTATCCAGGCTGTATTGTAATTATATCGGCTATAAGAAACAGTCTTAGTTGTTTCCTGCCGCATTCTCACAAGGTTACTCTCTTCCTAAGGGTACATCAAAGCACATACAAATGCACACTCGATTTGGCGTCCACGGTCTGCATTCATCTTCAGAAGTGCTTTTGGTTTTTTTAAAAAATCTGTCACTTATAAGAAAATATGTAGGAAATAACAGTTGGGAAGACCTAACAGGTGTCTGCTTTATTTTCGCCTTTTATACTTGAACATGTTCTGGAAGCAGTTTAGTTTTTCTTTGTCTCATCTGTCTTGAATTAAAAGTTTCAGGTACATCGATAAGTATGTGGGTTAATGTAACACTGCTTGTGTTCTCTCAGGAAAGATATTCTGCTTCAGCTTCTCTGCATCAGGCTGCGTGTTTATCAAGTTCCTGCAGCTGCCCTCCAGATTCTGGGATAGTGGAATCTGTTACATGGTGGCTTTCTCTGCTGAAATCAATCAAAATGCCAGGGTTGAGGCTCTTTGTTATTTGTTTATTGTTGTTGTTGAGAGACCATTGGTAGCAATGAAAACAGTCAAATGAATCTTGATGCTCTTGTTTTTGGCCTTAAGTTACCTTAACTTTGGGCTACCCTTTGTTAACTAATGATGTGGAAGTGCTGGATTTAAGTTGATTCTGGTCTTGGCCAAATCAAAGGGTGATCTGAGAAGGATATGGTCTTGGTTCTGTGTGTGACATGTTGCTGTAATGACTGCTTATGAAGCCGAACTCATAAAGAGAAGAGAAGAGAATCACAAACATCTTTAAACACCCCAAAAGTAGCAGAATCTACATCTCTTTGAAGATAGGAAGTATTGCCATCAAAAGTGTAATTCCATTATTTTCTTAAGCCTCAACTTCATACAATTGAAAACATGCCCACAACCTGCTGCCTAAAGCTTTTGGAAATAATTGAGAGACATTTATTTATTCTTCAAATTTCAGACCATCCAGCATTTTGTTGGTCTTTTGTCTGGGGAGATCCACATTCACCAGAGCCATGTTGATGAGTGCAGAAAATTTGCCAGCCCACAGAGAAATTCGAACTTCCTCCCCCCTCCCCCCAGGAGTGTTTCTGGGAAATCATGCATACAATAGAACGTTTCATGTCTAGACCCTGCCCAGGGGATTTCTGTCTAATAAGAACCTTTTTTCTTAAGCATATGCAAATGGAACAAAGCTCAGGAATAGAGTAGGGACAGAATGCAGGAAAAGAAAATGTAGGAAACCCTGGATCATTATATTTTGCCAACTCCTCTGCATCCAGGTCTGTGCCATTAGACGTGTAAAAGTCCTTTTTTACTGATGTGCTGCTCATAGTCAACAAACACTTCCTGAGGCTCTGCTCAATGCCAGACACTCTATCTAATTCTGAAGAGTAATACATATGGGGGCTGCTCCCAAGATACTTACAAGTGGATGAGTAGACAACCAAATCACAGTATGCTTATTAGGTGCAGTATAAATGATAACCTACAGAGTATGGAGGCAAGTCTCTTGGAAGATATAGTAACATTTGAGTTAGAGCTTTCAAATGTAAATGTTTAAGACCTGGGGGACAGGAAAGGGGGGGGGGGCGGAGAAGATGATCTAGGAGAAAGGCATTCCAGGTAGAGGGAGCAGCAGAAACAGACTTGGATGTAGGGAGATTCTTGGTGATTTGGGGAAATGATACCAATCAGTGTAGGTGGTTTATGGGATAGGCATGGGTTGGGAATAGGGGCAGTTGTGATCGAAAATGTGACTGGAAAGGCATACATATTGAGACCATATGGTGGAGGCCTGTGAATGCAAAGCTGGAGTTGGGGCTTCATCCTTATGGTGAGTGGGAAGAGGGTAGTGACAGTCTGTCCTCCTTGGCCAGTGGGAAGGATGGTTTGGAGTGGGGGGAACGGAGCTTGGAGTGTTGGCAGAGCTGAGAGGGAGTGCTGTTAGGATGGGATGCCTGATCCTGATGGAAGGTGGAAGGTGGCGAAGGAGGAGATCGAGGCCGTAAAGGCAGTGACAGGCAGGCAGTGATGGCTTTGCAGGTTCCATGCATCCAGTGTTTCTCAAGCTAGCCTGCAGGGTGGGACAAGCTCTGGCCTGGCCATGGGGCTAGTAGCTCAAGCTCCCCAGGAAATTCTGTGTGCATTGTGAATCTGTGCTCGTGGTGATGAGGGTCAATAACATGTAGAAAGGGACTCCCTTTCCAGGAAGGGACAAAGGAAGGAAGGGGGTCTCCTGGGTGAGTACCTAGATAAAAACTAGAGGGGGAGGGAGGAACGAAGACATTCTCCTCCCACCTTCCTCTGTTTTCTCAGTGAAGTTGTAAAGGATGCTATGAAAGTAGCAGGAGTAGTTTTAAGAATGGCACATTTTTTGTGAGGGAAGGGAAAAGGTTCTGAGTACACGAGTAGGATTGTGCAGTAACACCAGGCCCATCCATTTGCTGCAGCTTCTAGCAGAGCAGAGAGAACAGGTGGCTGACCTAGGGGACGCGCTGGCAGCCAGGGATCTGGGGGGCACATGCATGCTCCCGGCTGCTCTCTCACCCTGTCACCTGGTGACAGGCGTGTGTTTCAGGAGGGTTCGCACACTTCACTCGTTTATTTGTCCAAAGCTACAGTTCCGGAAGCAGCCCTTGCAGAGATGAGATCCATGATCTTGCCATGGGCATGCTAACCTACTTCACTAGCTGATCATTGACATAAGTGAGCAAAATCAGTATGACTGCTGCTCTGATACAGATTGCTTGTAGTAGAATTGCTGTCTTCTGTGGTTTTAGAATCCGGAGGGATGCTTGGCAACACTGCGCAGTACACTGCTTTGTTGAGTTGTGTGTGTGTGTGTGTGTGTGAGAGAGGGAGAGAGAGAGATAGAGAGAGAAAAAGAGAGGGAGAGAGAGAGAGAGACGGGGAGAGAGAGAGTGTATGAATTTCAGGCGAGGTCAGATTTTGGGGAGAACACTGGCCAAAGATGGGACAGTGCCTCTATCTTTGGAATATTGTAATCTGATTTATTGTAAGTTTTAAATATTAAATGTTTTTTTTTTAAAGTACTGGTTCCTGTGTGTGTGTGTGTGTGTGTGTGTGTGTGTGTGTCTACTTTGACCTCTTAAGTTCTTTTATATGGAAAGTATGTAATTTTTTTGTTTGTGTATTACTTAGCATTTCTTAAATGGAATGGTTAGGATTTGAATTTATCTCAGTCTAGAAAGACATTGGAGAAATACCACGAGCTGAGTTTCACACACATGCTCTCGCACACTCCCACTCCCACGTACTCATCTTCCTTCCATCCCTAGCTGACATTCCTTTAAAGGCCTTGTATCTGGAGCCTGGCAGGAGACAAGCCAGGGGGACACTGACCATGGAACACAAGGCTGGTGGGGGAGTAGGGATCTAACTTCCTGCTGCCTTTCTTGGCAATTGGAGGATATCTGAGCCCCTGGGGTCCCATCAGGTAGTTCGGGGTATGGAAGTGATGAAGGAAGCAGCGAGTTAGGGCAGAAAATGAACAAGACTATACCAGGAAAACAAAATAGTGCTTTCCCCTGGTAGCCGCCCATTCTAGAGAAAGCAAATTATTTTCATTGGAAAACCCATGGTTATGTATGTGTAGAACATCAGATCAGCGTGTAGGGTGCTTGGAGGGAGGAGGCAAGGGTGGTGTGAACTGCAGGCTGTGCCTCCAGAGCTCCATGGGAAGGTTCGGGAGTGCTGGCAGACCTGTAGCACCCCGGCACTTTCAGCGGCACTTTCAGCGCTGCGTGATGACATGACCTTCCCGCAGCCCGGCCTGGCAAGTTCATTGTTTCTAGTTCTCTTCCTTGTGTTAATGAGGATGGAGTGACAGCTCGGAGGATTTTGATATGAGGACAAATACACAAGTGAAGTCCTAGAAATTGCTTTCTGAAAAACAGTTTAAGAGCTACCATGTGTCCCCGAAAATAAGACCTAGTCAGACAATCAGGTCTAATGTGTCTTTTGGAGCAAAAATTGATATAAGACCCGGTATTGTATTATATTATATTATATTATATTATATTATATTATATTATATTAATTATATTAATTATATTATATTATATTATATTCCCGGTCTTATGTTATAGTGAAATAAGACCTGGTCTTATATAGTAAAATAAGACTGGGTCTTATATTAATTTTTGATCCAAAAGATACATTAGAGCTGATTGTCCGGTTAGGTCTTATTTTCGGGGAAACATGGTACATGAAGATGACTGTCTTTGTTTTCTTTGATCAGATCAGGTTCAGTGGTTTTGAATTCAGAAAGCATGGCCGTCTTACTAACCCAAGTAAAGAACCTTGAATGTCTGGGAAAGGAGGGTGGGAGCTGAAGGAAAGAGCCACTGTACTCTGGTGGATGTGCTCCCAACCTGTGCCTTACAATCTCCCTCTGCTGCCATGACCAGAATGGTTGGTGCAAAAGTGATTGCGGTTTAAAAAGTTAAAAATAATTGGAAAAACCGCAATTACGTTTGCACCAACCTAATATGTCAAGTCTTTCAGAGTCACTCACTGTGCTTCTGCTGAGCTCTCACTCCGTTTACTACAAACTGCAGCCTGCTGGCACTGAATGAGGTCATCTGTGCTAAACATCCATATTAGAGATAAGGAAACTGAGGTTCGGAGATGAGTTTTGCCAAGGTCCTGTAGCTGCTCAGAAGCCAGACTGCCCAGGGTTCTGCTCTCCTCACTCTTGGCCTCCTCCCACTCAGAGTGGGTGGGTAAGAATCGGACCACAGAAGTGCTGGTGTTACATTTTTCTGTCATGAATCAAATATCAGTTACAGCTGTTGCAGTATGTGAGAAACGATTATTTCTGTTGGGTAAAGTTTAGTTGCCAACCACTATGAAGTTCCCATCATATACATAAATCTATCTGTCTATAAAAGTTGTATGTATAAGTGTATAGATAGATAGCAGTTGTATAAGTGCCTCAGCATGTCTTTCTCTTCTTGTATCAGCGCATGTATACCTGTGTTTCCCCTCTAAAACCCGTGTACTTTTTGCCGTTATGGAAAACTGAAGCATATGATTCTATCTCAACACAACAAACTGAAAAAGGACAACTTTGAAATGCAAATGACAGTATCTGGAAACACTTTCTAATGGACTAAAAACAGTATAAGGTGGTCATAACATGTTGCTGGTGGCCAAGCCTTGGGTCTTGGAATGAGGAACTTTACCTGTCTTGTGGCTGTGACAATAGCAGTTTCTACCTCATGGATTGATTCTGTCAACTGTCTAGCAAGTTTTGGACACTTATTGTATATTCATTAATGTAAGTTAGTTCAAAAATGCTCATTGTTGTCTTTTAAATCCTAGAGTGTGTGGAAAAGGGAGCTGGTCCTTCTGTCCTCTCAGGAATGATTCTTCAGACAGGTTCATCTTGAGCTAATCCAGATATAAATGATTTTTTTTTTTTCCTGAAAAGTTTCTACTGAAGGAGATTCTTGTATCTCGAGACTTGCCCATAATGCCCAAGAAGTCATGGGAGAGCCAGAACAAGACTCACAACCTGAATGGCCAGACCAGTGAATCCAGTATGAGATGCGTTCTTTTAGACACAAAAAATAGTTCTTGCCATGTTTATATTAACCTTAAAGAATGCACCAGTCCATCAGCATCTCTTTTTATATCCACCACATCTCCTTAACGGAGTAAATTATCTTTAGAAGACAAATGCAACTAATAATTTTTAATTGGCTAGACATTTTGAGAAAGAAATTTTGTGGGTAAAAAGATAGGGTTTGTGAAATGCCGACTTAAAATCTTTGGGGAACAAAGCTTCTTGGGATGTAGCTGATGTTGAGTTAGGGGAGGTTTTCCAATCCATTCTGTTCCCTGTGTTCTAAGTTGGCAGCCCTCCCTGAGGAGGCAGGAGGGTGCTGAAATGATAGCCCATCAGCGGTACAAACCTGGGCCTTGCTGGGGGTGGGCATTGCACAGCTGGTGTCTGCTTCCCTGACTGAGAAATGCCTAGGTGCCCCCAGGAACCTGTGCCCATGCCACATGGCCTCTCCCTGTCTCCCAGGTAAGATAAGGAGTCAGAGCCCCATCAAGATGAAATGGGGAACAAATACACCACTTATAAGATGTGTGAAAATTGGTCATTGGAGAGCAGTTTTAATGAGTATGGCTGCATGTCTTAGGTTCATTGCCGTTATTATTGCTAGCATTAAAAGACATTGGTCCATCCCCTCCCCTCCCTTTTTGTTTTTGCCAGAGGAATATTTTTCTTAGTGGTTAAGAGCACTAACATACAGATACCTGCCACCCCCCACCCCACAAGGTGGAGGAGTCTTTACAGAACCATCACCTTCTAGAGGTGGGAAGTCTCATAGGTCTTGGTGTCCCTCCCTTCTTTAATGTACAAATCTGTTGGTAAGAGCCCTGATAATGCTGCCACAGCCACTGCTCAGAAGGAACAAAGGCCTTTGCCAGGTTGCCCATTGCATTTCACAGTCCTCATTATCAGAACAGTCCTTCTGTGGGGCAAAGATTGACCTTCTGATGACTGCAGCACTGGGCCCCCCACCCCCACTGCCTCCAGAAGGAGCACTTCAGTCATGGATATGGGAAGCATGACTGATCCACACGAGGCAGTGCTAATTCTCCTTCCACATATTTGCAAATATTTGAAGACTAAGGCCCCCAGGACTTCTTTCTTCCCTCTTTTCTTTTACTTTGCTTTTTATCTGGGGTGGGTCTGAGTGTTCACTGACCGTCCCCCTGAGCCTGGGCATGCATCTCAGGATGAAAGCACACAGCACAGCAGGGCTGTGCCTCTCCCGTAACCGTGAGGTTGAAGTGGGATCGGCAGCCAGCTTCCACAGCTGACCCAGTCCTTCTGAGGTAAATTGCCTCCCTCGGTTTCTTTCACATCTCCCGCTCAGTCATATCTCTGCCACTCTGTCCCGAAAATGATTTGAGCAGTTTTTTTTGGCCCTAAGTATAGGCCTCTGTATTTACCCTTAATTACGTTTCTTCTTCACCTCAGCCCATTGTCACAGGATGATGAGATGTGGCTCCTGCCCTCAAAGTGCTCACCGTATTGTTGAGTTACAAGGTTAGGTCCAAGGGACACACACACACACACACACAGTCTTTTATCCACCTTCTGCTTTTAAGTGACAGCCACCACACAGAAAAACTCAAAAACTCATGGGAAGTTGTTGTGACTATGGAAACAAAACTGAATGAGATGTGAGGGGGAGAAACATGGGGGGCCTTGCCTTCCCTGGCTGGTCCCGTGATCCTCTTGGTGAGACAGTGGACTTGAAGGGAAGAGAGCAGTAGTTGTCTGCCTGCAGTCTACCCATGTGTCCTGAGGAAAATAAATTCTAATGCCCTTCTCATGTGCTTTCTGTAAACTTATTAGAACTAGATACCTTGCCTGTTGCCTCTTACTTACCTTGCATACTAATGTCTGTGTATCAACAATGGAAAATTTTCATCTGCTCCCAAGCAGGCTAGCGGCCTGAAAATCATTTTCAGAAATTTTAGAAATGTTAGTAAGCCAGCTTTGTGGTGAGTAGCGAAAACCACATCTAACATTTGGATCAAGCTGTACATTTTTAGAGTTGTGACACCTCTTGCATGTCTCACTGACTGTTTTCTAACTGTTCTCGTATTTGCAGTATATTCTTGTGTTTTTGGTTATTGCCTGACTGCTTTAAAGATGCCATTTGTTGTCTCCCATCATAGTGAATTTAGGGGAAAAAAATGCTTTGTCATTCTAGTTGGCAATGAGATTGTCCCTAGTCTTTTCCTTAGTTAAACAACAACAAAAAGAAACTTTCTGAAAGAAGGTTGAGAATTTTAACCTATACCTTTCTGATACCATTGATTGTTTCATCTGATGTTTTCTGAACTATAATGGTTTAAGGTTTTCTCTGCAGAAGAACTTGTGTGTGTGTGTGTGTGTGTGTGTGTGTGTGTGTGTGTGTGTGATGTTTCAGGGGGTCTCAGAGGTAGATCCTAGAGGGATATACTGAGTTTTAAAGATTTAGATATAAAATGAGTCCCTGAGGGAAGCTCCACAGTCTTTATGTCTTTAAGAGGCCACAGCCATTTGCCTAGAAGGCCTTGATGCCAGGTCTTGCCGAACCACCGTAAAATGAGGTAGAGGATCTTGGGAGGACAAACAAAACGTGTCCTGGCCTGTGAGTGCAGTAATGCAGTCCTCCCACTTCCCCGAGTCGGCACCCCAGGACGGCTCCGCAGCTGTGGTCTCAAGGCAGCGCCTCAGACGGTAATGGAGTGGGAAGCAGTTCAGCCGAGTGGGCTTGGTCCTGACCTGTGCGCGGCGTCTGCTTCCGCTTCCGGCCTTCCAGCCTCAGCTTCCTGCTGTCCTCTCCCGGCCTCCCTCCCCATCCTTGCCTGGCACTCCCTACCACATTTCACTTTATTTTTTCTTCAAAGAATTCATTGCTCTATGAAGTTATTCTCCTATTTTATGTGTATGTGTTTACTTTCTGCACCAGGATCTAAGAACCAAGAGCCTCTCCCGCCCTCTTCACCCTGTACCTCTGCTTTGGAACGGGGGCCAACGCAGTGTGGGGCTCAAAACGTGTGTGGGATGAATGAGTAGGTCTGAAAATGACTTTCAGCCACACTTTCAATATCACAGAGGTATTTATTTGACCATTGGATAGCCTTGAGCATATGGCTTCAAGGCTATCCAATGGTCAAATAAATACCTCTGCTTTCTAGTGAGCCACTAGAGTTTAGGTGAAGCTTCACTCCTTTTACAGGATGTAGTTCTACACATGATCTTCAGGTTATGATGAGTTGTTTTAATTTGTATAGTAGATGTTTGTGTCATATATTTGGGAATCTACATCTGTATTTACCGAAATTGCCCTGCTCCCACCTGCAGCCTGTCTTTTACCATCTTGACTGGTTTCCTTAGAAATGTCAATGTGGAACGAGAGCCTTCTGTAAATGGGGTGAACCTTCAGGGGTGCTCACAGCTCTGTAACACCCAGTCAGACAGTTGTTTTAGTTCAGAAAGTGAGGGCAGGTGCTTGCTTCCATGACTGGGATAGTGGAACCTGTGATTGCTGCGAGACCTGTGAATAGTGAACTATCCTCTTACTGATGGGGATGTTGACGTGGTCAATCTAGATGTGGCCCATGGCCCACATCCTCTGTGTGCTCAGTAAGTCTCCCCTGCTCTAGCAGCGCGGCATTTGTTTTTGCTTTAAAGTTCTATAATGAAGAGTAACTTGGTGGGTGTCTGAGCATATGACTTCAAGGCTATCCAATGGTCAAATAAACACCTCTGCTCTAGTGAGCCACTAGTTTCAACTTTGGTTGTCCGAGTTATTGGAGGATTAAAATAAGAAAAGGGCTTCCAGTGTAAGATCCCTGTATTCTCTGTAAGGGAATCTGCTTCACTTGGCTTCACCTTCCTTTGGTGCCTGTGAGGTACAGCCTGTTGATTGGCATTACTGCATTAGATTAAGCCCAAGAATGCAGTAGTTGTTACTTAATTTAGTCATTTGGCCACATACACATTGGATAGCTGCTGGTAGTGTGTGAAGACAATTTTCCTAGGGATCCTAGGGAAAGTTAAGTAAACTCTGTGACATTAAGAGGGACATGTAGAGATCTGTCCTGGGTAAAGGTGGTTTTACAGCTAGACAGACTTGGATGTGAGTTCAGAATCTGCCATTGGTAGCAGGAGCTAGTAAACCTGAAGATAGGCACTTTCTGGACCTCAGTTTCCTTATTTGTAAAATGGAGACAATAATACTTTTCGGGGGTTATTGTGTGAGGAGTAATAGAAGGATGTGCATGACATACCTGCATAATTGTCAATTCCACGGTCAAATCCCTTCTGTTGGAAAATGTCTCTCTCTGGCTTCTTTCCAATTTTGTCCCATTAATACATACATATTTTGATGGGCAACATATGAGATCAGACAATTAAGTTTGCAAACTCATCCCTAGAGAAAGTGCTACATACCTCATTGCTGAATATCACTACAGTTACCTTCGAAGTACTTCCCTTGGGAAGCTATGCACCAATGCCAGTGCCTAGTCCACCATTCAAAGCAATTTTTGAACTCTTTTTCTGGAATGGCCATCAGAACTGTCATCGTATTACCCTTGATGTCCTGAATGTCATCAAAATGTTTTCCTTTATCTTCCCGGTAAAGAAAGAAGTCATTGGGGGCCAGATCAGGTGAATAGGAGGGTGTTCCAATACAGTTATTTATTTACAGGCTAAAAACTCTCTCACAGACAGTGCCGTGTGAACTGGTGCGTTGTCGTGATGCACCAGCCATGACTTGTTGGCGAAAAGTTCAGTTCGTTTTCATCTTTTTCATGCAGCCTTTTCAGCACTTCAAAATAGTAAACTTGGTTAACTGTCTAGTTGGTACAAATTCATAATGAATATTACTTCTGATATCAAAAAAGGTTAGCAACATCATTGCAACAAGTTTGAGAACTTCATTGTCAAACCTGGTAGATTTCTTTCTTTTTCACTTTTCTTTTTTTCCCCCCCTTCTATTTTTTTCTCTCTTGATTAGAGAGGCCCACCATTCTCTGGCATCTCTAATGAGACATGAAACCACCTAGAAGATGATCTGTTGTCAAGTTTACCAGCAGAGTTTTCAGAGAAAAATAGGAATCTTTATGTTGGAATCAATAGTGTCTTCATCAGGTTTCTAGTGGGAGCTAAGATGAAACTATAGTGACAGTGGAGCTGACCTCTTTAAAATTTAAATCAAACCTTTAATGATTTTAAAAATGAATACTGGCCAATGTTTTTGTGTAATACACTTTTTGGTGGTCGTCTCATTTAAACATAATTTTATTTTTTTTTAAAAGATCTTTCTTGGCAGGTATATCTTCTGTAATGAAATGTTGATCAAGATTCTTTTATAGGAAAATAAAATATTTGGCCTCTTGTATATCTGGCTTTCCATCCACATTTTTTGAAGCTGTCATTTAACACGGTTGAGAAATGTTAGTTAAAATTGGAAGAGATGACCCATAACTATGTTTCTTTACCAGTTCTTGCTAAGAAAGGTTTACAGTGTATCTACATTTAGGTGTAGGTACTTTAAAAAAATATTTCCATTATTTTTTTAGGTTGAGGAAAATGTCTTCAGTTATAATTAAATGAACGGAGCCAGCATTTTTTTCTGAAACATTTGGGGATCTGCCTTATTTATATGTGTGTTATTTGATATTAGTAAGGATGAGGGGCCATTCCTGCTTTTCCAACCATTAATTTTTCTTTAATTTTGTTTGGCTTACTGTAGACACTCCACCTGTACAACCTGGCAATAAAATCATGTTTGAAAATCAAAATGGAAATAAATTCGATTATTACATTCCAACTAGTGCCAAGACACATAGAAAATTACAAAATGACATATTGTGTCTGTTCAGTTGGCCATGTCCTAGAGGACGAAGACAGCAAACCCGATTTATTGACTGCCTACTAATCTATCCATCTACCCATTTATCTGTCCATTAATTTCTTCAGTAAATATTTTTCAAAAACATCCTGTGAGCAAGCACTGTGTTAAGTACTGATGGATGAAAAATAATTTCTGCTCTCAGGGAATGTCGAGTTGGCATACAAATTGGTGGTGGCTTAGACTGCACTGGTGGGAGTGGGACGAGAGAAGTGGAATGCATTAGGGCCATAGTAGGTTGAACTGGCAGGTTCCATAGGACCGTGAGGATGAAGGAGGGAGAGTCAAGGATGCTCCCCAGGGCTCTAGCTTGGGCTTCTTGCTTAAATGGTGGTGCCACCCACTGAGACAGGAACAGGAGCAGGTCTAGAGACTATCATGGCCTCAGTTTGACAGGTCACATTTGAGGGCATCCAAGTGATTGGAACCTTAGAAAAGAGGCTTGGGTTGGCAAGGTGGATGGTAAGTGGGAAGACATAGGTCACAGAAACAAAGCCGGAAGGAATGAACGTATGCCTGAACACCATGGGCTAACAGTGCGTACCTCATAGAGGAAGAAATTCTGTCTTTCTAAAGGAGCTTGGCAAAATGAGAAAGGATGTGTGGATCTTTCTAGAATGTAAACTGTAAAGTTTGGGCCTAGCTTTTCAAATTATAAATATTTGAGTCTTGTTTCTTTTTATTGTTTCCTAAGTTTGTTACCTTCATTTTGATGTTGTATAGGCAAGAAAGAATGTGCCTATGATGAGGTTGATCAATATTGGAACAAAGAGAGTAAATGTGAGGTGGAAGGCTCTTCTGAAAATGGTTTGCTGTGCCGAGTTGATACTGGCTGGGAATAGGGCAAGGGATTGTCTTTCACGCATTTTTAAAGCATAAAAATCAATATTAGGGTCATGGGCAAAAAATGTAAAAAATATCCATAGGAAACATAAACAGTGACTTATTTGTTATTTTTGTATTTCTGGAGAGGGAGGGAGGGAGTAAATCTTTTGGAGACAGGGTATTGGAGGCTCTAGCTATATCTGTTTTATGTCCTTAAAACTACCTGAAGCAAATATGGTAAAATGTTAACATTGCTTAAGTCTGGGTTGTATGTAATGTCAACTGATGGTGGTTGGTGCCAAGTCAGCGCCAACAGGAATCCCCAATTTGGGGTGTGGTGAAGAAGGAAACTTGAACTAGTTCAAACAGCTCAATTGTGATACAGCCTGGCTGTGAGAGCAGCTCAACAGTGTTACAGCTCAATTATGAGACCACTAGGATGTGAAACAGCAAGGCTGTGAGGAGACTCTGGGGCGAGGTGGCTTTGGGGCTGGGCTCTGCTCAGGTTGGCTTGCTCTGTTCTTATCACCTATGCACTAATCTGCTCTGCCTGCCTTTCTCCCCTTTGGTCTGGTGAGACATGTTTCATGTTTCAGCTTCAGCCAGGGAAACAGTCTTCAGTGGAAAGGGAAAGTGTCCTCTGCCAGCAAGGCAGGAACTTGCTTACATAGAGGGAAGTCCATGGCCCCTGATTGGTCAGTTCTTATGCAAATGAGGAGTACAAATCCTTGACGTTTGATTGGTTCAAAAGGCACTGTTCTGATTGGTCAGAATGGAGCCACTCTGATTGGTTGGCAAAAATGTGGTTGGGGATATGGCTGTGCAGGTCCTATTGGATGAGATCTTCAGCCCTATTGGTTGAAGAAGGATTCCAGGACCTCCTTTATAAGGGCTGGCACAGATGATGGCAGGAACACAGTGCAGGCAGGCAGTTCAGGGCAGGCTTCTCCCTGAAGTGCAGTTTGTATGAGAGGCGCATATGGTATGTAGAAACAGCGGCTAGGCTCTTTTTTTGTTTTGTTTCGTTTTTTAATTTGAGCCCATTTAGCCATCAGGAGCCCTTTGTAGTAGGTGTCTTCTTTCTCAGGGTACACAGTAACATGGATAACTATCATATCATTTTTAGTATTTTTCTGTACCTTGGGAATATCTCATAATCAGAAGTTTTAAGAAAGAAACAAAAATGGGATGTTGCATGTGTAGACTGCTTATTTAATTTAGCTCTAGGAATCCACGGAAACCAGACAGGTAATAATAACTAGTAATAAATTAATAGTAAAGAAGTTTTTACAAATAAATAACAATAACACAGCCATTCAAACACATGTCTATGTTCGGAAACGTGGGCTTTGGTGGAACAGAGCCCAGCAAATTCATTCTATGTGGGGTCTTTTAACTCATCTTTTGCTACCAATAGAATTCCTGAGTAATTGGAGTCAGGAGATCTTTTTTTTCTTTTGTAATTGGAGTTACTGATCAAAGGTGTCTCCAAATGATGGCAGGATGGCGCTCACCGGGGTTCGAAGGCAGGAGAAAAGGGTGAGCAGCGCTGTGGGTCCAGGAGATAGCTGCTTCCTCCAAAGATTAAAAAAAACAACCTTTTAAATGGGCTCATTGTTTATAAGAACAGCTCCTTAATGGAAAAACAAAAAGGCAAGAGGTCTGTAGCATGCTCTCTGCTTTCCTGTGTTGGCCTCACTGTTTATTTGGTTTATCAAGTCTAGCTCTGCTCTGTGACCTTCCTTTAGCTATTTCTCTAGAGTATCCATTTACTTTATTTAGAAACATAATATTTAAAAAAGCTGGAGCTGAGTCAAAAAATCATCACCTTTTTGATGTGGCCGGTTCACCATCATCTGAAACCCTAAACTTGCCTAGCACCATAAAGCTGACTTGCAGTCTTTGAATCAACACGTCTCTCTGGGCCCTGCTCATGCTCCCAGAGGGTGGTCCTCACAGGCTTGGGGGCGGGGATGGTGTGGAATGGGGACTGACGGTCCCCTCACCCCCAGGTCGCTTTACACACAACTGGAGAACACGGAGCCAGAGAATTTGATGCTACATGATAGAGGGGGAGATTGCAAAAGGCGCTAGCTGAAGGTGGTGCTTGGATTGTGGGGGGAGGCCTGGTGAGGGCTGGCTCTGGAGTGGGACTGAAAGCTTGGCCTTGTGTGGTTACATGAAGGGATGGCAGGGAATAAAGCATATCCCATCCTCTTGTATTTTAATACAGCTGTGGAATTATTCCTGAGCCTTGCTTTTCCAGATGAGACATTCTGAATGTGTGGTGTGCGATATTTTTAATACTTTTTAAAATTTAAAGATAATTTTTAAATTAGGTTTTTTCACATTTGTCATAACTCCTCCTTGTTCTTTTTTAACTTTTCATGATTAAGATTCTAACTATAAAGTTTGAGGATCAGTGAGTAGATATCAAACAATTTCATCACTTTCATACTTTAGCTGTTTAAAATTTTAGTATATTTTCTTTTGAATGTTCACATATCTGTTGTTACTAGATTTTGTGGATTCTTTTTTACATTTTTTATCTTTCTTAAAACTTTGGGTCCACTAAGGGTGTACACAGAACTCTTAGGAAATTGCTTCTAGGAATGAGATACTGCATGGACCTAAGCCTGGAGATGACAATGATTGGCATCTTAAACGACAGTTTAATCACTGTTATTAAAATTTTTTGGCTGGATATTCACTTCTTTTTCTTCTAGAGGATCTTTAGAGTCATGTTATTAAACTTTACCTCCCCCAAGGAAAGCACAACATCAACAAAAGTAATACTATCTCTGTGGATTGTGATTGGAATTACATTAAATCTATTTATTATTTTGGGGCTAATTGACATTTTTATAAAGTACAATTTGCCTATTGTGAAATATGGTACGTCTCTATTCAAATAGGGTTTTCTTTGTGATTGTCGGAAAATTTTTATTTGTTAGCATCTTCATGTGGGTTGCATGTGTTTCTTGCTGTGTTTATTCTTCACATTTTTGCTTGATTTAGTGTGCCTTTTCAGTTTAATTGGGGGCAGAGGTGGAATGGAAGTGGACATGGGGACTTAGCATACAGCTGGCCTGGTTCTCATATTGGCTCTATCATTTGCTACCAGTGTGACTTTGGGCAAGATTGAAATCCTTCTGAGTACCTGCTTTTTCACCTATAAAATGTGGCTAATAATACTCTACTCTTTAGGCCTGTTGTGAAAATTAAGAAGGCTAAGGCAGTAAGGGCTTAACACTATTTCTGGCAGTTAATACGTGTTCAAAAATATTATCTATTTCTATTAATCAGTAATTGCTGGTAAATAGAAAAACTATTGATTTCTGGATATTTATTTTCAATTGTATGACTGTACTAAATATCTTATTTGTTCCAATAATTTTTCTGTGGCATCTTTGCTTTCTAGGTTAGACTATAATACTATGTGCCAGCAATAATATTTCTTTCCTTTTCAATTGCTGTATACTTGATTTTTTTTTTTTTTAATTTCTGTTTTTTATATCACATTGAACTGTCTTCAACTTCCTGGATAATAGTGATTAATACTGATGAGAACCATGTTCCTTGTTACTTTAATATTACTATTATTATTTTTATCATGATAAAGAAGTATCTTCCTAGTTTGAGTTGGTACTTTTTTTTTAATTAAAAATGTGTATTGATTTTTATTGTGTACCTTTTCATAATTTTTTGTTTTTATGATCTATAATTTTCTCCTTTGATCTTTTGATCTTTATGTATTTTCTCATAATATTTCTTTTTTATTTAAATGCAGGTTATTTAAACTAAAAAACAAAAAACTAACTCACCCATTTCTCCTTCCCTCCTACCTACTGCTTCTGGCAACCACCAATCTGTTTTCTATATGTATGACATTGGTTTGTTTGTTTGTTTATTTTTAGATTCCACATATAAGAGAGATAACATGTGATATTTAACTTTCTCTGAGTTATTTCATGTAGCCTAATGCCCTAGAGGTCCATCCATGTTATTACAAATGACAAGATTTCATTCTTTCTCATGGCTGAATAATATTCCGTTATATATATGCCACAATTTCTTTCTCCATTCATGTGTAGATGGACACTTAGGTTGCTTCCATATCTAGGCTATTGTAAATACAGTGGTACCTCAGTTTTCGAATGTCTTTGTTGACGAACATTTTGGTTTACAAGTTGCCGTAAATTTATGGCTCTGTGGTATCATTAGATAGTAAAATTCATGCTAAACTTGCAGTTTTAGGGGTTGATTTTAAAGGTCTGGAACAGATTAAACCATTTTGCATTACTTTCTATGGGGAAAATCCGTGCCTTGGTTTTCGAACTTTTCAGAACTCGAACGGTCTTCCGGAACGGATTATGTTCGAAAACCGAGGTACCACTATAGTGCTGAAATGAACATAGGGGTGCATATATTATTTTCAAGTTAGTATTCTCGTTTTCTTTGGATAAATACCCAGAAGTGGAATTGCTAAATCATATGGTAGTTATATTTTTAATTTTTTTGAGAAACTGCCACGCTGTTTTCCATAGTGGCTGCACCAGTTTACAGTCCCACCAACAGTGTACAAGGGTGCCCTTTTTTCCTACAACCTCACCAATACTTATTATCGCTTGTCTTTTTGATGATGGCATTCTAACAGGTGTGAGGTGGTAGCTCATTGTGGTTTTGATTTGCATTTCCCTGGTGATTAGTGATGTTGTGCACCTTTGCATGTACCTGTTGGCCATCAGTATGTCCTCTTCAGAAAAATGTTTAGATCCTCAGCATTTTTTTAATTGGATTGTTTGTTTTTTTGCTATTGAGTTGTATGAATATTTATCTATTTAAGATATTTATCCTTTATCAGGTACGAGTATATGTTTCACAAATATTTTCTCTCGTTTGGTAGGTTACCCTTTCATTTTGTTGATGATTTTTTGTTGTGTGTTTTTTGCTGTGTAGAAGTCTTTTTAGCTTTTTAGAAACTTGATGTAGTTTGTTGATTGTCATTTACTTGTTTATTTTGCTTTTGTTGCTTTTGCTGTTGGGTGTCAGATTGAAAGAATCATTGCCAAGACCTATGTCATAGAGCTTACCACCTGTGTTTTCTCTTAGGAGTTTTATGATTTCAGGTCTTACGTTCAAGTCTTTAATCCACTTTGAGTTAATTTTTGTGTATGGTTTAAGATAGGGGTCAAGTTTCACTCTTTTGCATGTGACTGTCTACATACAAAATTTCCCATCACCATTTATTGAAGACACAGTCTTTTCTCCATTGTATATGCTTGGCTATTTTGTCATAAGTGAATTAACCATATATGTATGGTTTACTTTTGGGCTATTTTGTTCCATTGATGTATGTGCCTCTTTTCATGCCAATACCATAAGGTTTTAATTATTATACTTTTGTAATATGGGTTGAAATCAGGGAGCATGATGCCTCCAGCTTTGTTCTTTTTTCTCAAGATTACATTGGCTATTCAGGGTTTTTTGTGGTTCCGTACAAAGTTTAGTATTATTGTTCTGGAATTTTGATAGGAATTACATTGACTGTGTATATTGTTTTGAGTCGTATGGACATTTTTAGCAATATTAATTCTTCAATCTATAGCATGAAAGATCTTTCCGTTTATTTGTGTCTTCAATTTCTTTCGTTATAGTCTTGTAGTTTTCAGTATATCTCATAACATTTCTGATTATGTTTTCTGGTATAAAAACTATTTGATTTGAGAGTTTTGATGTGATATGATATGCTAATTTGTATTTAGGATCTTAGTAGTTTTGTTTTCTGTTTTCATAAATAGTTCTAATTTTTAGTTTTTCTTTTTTGTCCTCAAATACTAGATTTCGGCATTCAGATTGCATTAGTTTTTCACATCAATTGGAACTTTTTTCCAAATTTCTTCATGTAGAAAATTTCTTGTAATATGAAATCATCTGTTCTTTGGAAGTTTGAATAAACTCACACATAAAACTACCAGGGTCTAGGTCTGGAGTCTTGACTGGAAATAATTTTGAGTCGCTTTTCAGTTTTTTCCATTGTTATCGGGTCTTTTTAATTTTCCACCTATTAAGTCAATTTTGTTCACTTACATTTCATCAAGATTTTAAAATTTAATTGTAAGGTGGACAGGTGGCTCATTTGGTTAGAGCGCGAGGGCAACGGGGCAGCAAGTTCGATTCCCACATGAGCCAGCGAGCTGTGCTCTCCGAAACTAGAATGAAGTCAATGAGCTGCTGCTCAGCTCCCGGGTGGCCAGATGGCTCAGTTGGTTGGAGCACGGGGCTCTCAACCGCAAGGTTGCCAGTTCGACTTCTCAACTGCCGCAAGGGATGGTGCCCCCTGCAATTAAGATTGAACACAGCATCTTGAGCTGAGCTGCTGCTGAGCTCCCGGATGGCTCAGTTGGTAGGAACGCGTCCTCGCAACCATCAAGGTTGCCAATTCGACTCCGGCAAGGGATACTGGCCTGCCCCCCCCCCCCGCCCCCCTGCAACTAGCAAAAACAACTGGACCTGGAGCTGAGCTGCACCCTCCACAACTAAGATTCAAAGGACAACAACTTGACTTGGAAAAGTCCTGGAAGTACACACTGTTCCCACTAAAGTCCTGTTCCCCTTCTGCAATAAAATCTTAAAAAAAAAAAAAATATATTAATTGTATAGAATTTTAGCAGCTTCATTTAAAAAAAACAACAAAAAACAAAATCTCTTCATTACCTCCGTTTATATCCCCTTCTCAGGTTGTGTTTATACTTTCTATCCTCTTAATCTTATATAGACTTGCCAGTGGTGGTTTAGTTTATTGTGGCCCTTGCCTGGAAACAACCTGCTGTGGAATGTATTTATAAATTCTAATTATTTTAATTTGCCAATTTATAAACATTTTTTGCTATTATCGTTATTTTCGCTTGGTCTTGCTTTTTTTTTTCTCAACTTCTAAAACTTTGGCATATGAGTTGGATCCATATATTGGATTTTATATCATGCTACCAATTTTGTTAACTGCGTAAAATGACTTGGTAATATTATTTGCAAATGTAAATGCGTTTTTTAATTTTCCCTAGAGATTTGCAAGACATGAATTTGTGTGTGTGTGTGTGTGTGTGTGTGTGTGTGTGTGTGTGTGTATGTATCAGGCACACACGTGTATCCCTTGATCATGAGTATTCATTATAGGATGTACCTGAATCTATCAGGATGTAAGATAATACGGTATTGCAGCTTCGGAAAAGACTTTAAGAGTAGGTTGATTTAATCTATTGCTTCTTTATAATCTAAGAAAGGAAATGGTTCATCCTGTTGTTACTAATCAGCAGGGAGGAAGAGATACTCTTATTCTTGCTGATTTACTCCAGGACTCTGTAAGGTTTTGGTAAGAATATTCTCACTTTTGTGTCCTCAGGTCTTAATTGGCTGTTTTTGAACCTGTTTCCTCTTCTTTTAGTCTTCAAAGCCATTGGAGTACAAAGTGGGTGTTCTTAGTAATATTTTACATGCTTGAAGAAGATATGTGTTAGATTATCTGAACTCCTATATTTTATTTTCTCCACTGATTTATTTTTGGCTGGTTGCAGCTTTTCCTGATTACATTTTAAAACTGGAAAACAGAAAACAACCTTTACTTTTAGAAGAGTATGATTGTTAACCTTAGTGGTTTTATGTCTCTTTCCATTTTGTTCTTATACAGATTGACATTTCACACCATCTGTCTCTTGTATAAATATTTAGGATTTCTATGCATTACTATTCTCTCTTGGTTGGTGATCAGTCTGCTTTAAGTTTTTTCCTTTAAACTATTCCGTTGGTTGATTGGACCAAATTTATTTTATTAATTCTTTATTGTTGTTCATTTAGAGATGTGTCTTTTTTTGTTTTGTTTTGTTTTTTACTATTAGCAGTGCTATGGTGGTTATTCTTATTCTAATTTTTTGTTCCTATCTGATTACTTTTATAAATTTCTTAAAGTAGAATTGTTGGATCACAAATATTCACATTTTAAGGCTTTGATACGTATTCTGAAAAGGTAAACCAATTTACCCTTTTACCAGCAGTGTGTGTATTGATATTCTTAATCCTTGACAATAGAGTAAATGAAAAGCTAGACCTTTCTACCTAGGCAAGTGTCTCAGTTGCCCTAACAAATGATCACAGACTAGGTGGTGAAACAACAGAAATTTATTTTCTCCCAGTTCTGGAGGTCAGTATCTGAAATCAGGGTGTTGGCAGGGCCATGCTCCCTCTGAAGGCTGTGGGGAGGATCCTTCCTGCCTCTTCCATCTTCCTGGTGGTGGCTGGCCTTTGTTGGTGTTCCTTGGCTTGTAGACAGAGTAACATCACCTCTCGCTCATTTCACGTGGTTCTCCCCTCTGTGTGTGTGCACACGCGCTGGCCTTCTTAGGAGGACACTGCTCACTAGATAAGGCCCACCTGAGTCCAGCATGGCCTCACCTGATGTAACTGATTATATCTGCAGAGACCTATTTGCAAATAAGGTCATATTCTGAGGTTCTGGACAGACATGAATTTTGGGGTGACACTGTTCAATCCAGAAGAGTTATTTGCTTTTCATTTTTGTTGTTGCTGTTATTCAGTTAAAAGAAAGTCATGTAAATCTGATTAGAAATGCAGAAATCCTAAGCAGCAGCCCTAGGAATGGCTCACTGCAGAATGTTCCCTGTATCTGTTGGCATCATCTCTAGGGACAGACTTGATAAGCATGTTTGCTTTCATTTTCCTTATTAATACAGATACTAAATAGTCATGTGCTACCTCTTAAACTTCACCCTAATATGTTAGAAAATAAAATGTAGGTTTACTTAGATATGAGGCAAATAGTTTTCCTTATAATTTATTGCTGATACTGTCCCTAATGATAACCTTTAATGCTACTTAGTCATTTTTATTCTGGATAGCACAGTACAAAGAGAGTTAAAAGTTCTCTTTAGCTGTTCTTTTATTTAATCCCAAAATGGAGATGTTATGCAAATGAGGTGTGGTAGTTTTTAAAAGCCCAGCTGGTTTTGAACCAGAAGTCGGGTCTGTTGGGACTAACTGAAATTCAGGTGCTTAGATCTAGGATAGATTAGTTTTAGAGATGGTGTCCTCTCGGCTTATTAAGCCGCCTAGATTTCCTTACGGTGACTGCTGTGGGCCTCCTCATGGCCGACCATGCTGAGGACTTCGATTTTACGTCCCACAGCACCGCCGGTCACACAGACAGGCCAGGTGGTGTCCCCGAGTCAGGAGTTTGTGATTGTCTCACTGCAGTTTCCTCTGGATGGTCATGTGGTTTCCAGCTTTCTCCTTTCTGTGCCGTCTTTCTGCACATGACATTGCCTTGGGAATGGCAGAGGACATTTAAAGGACTTTTAGTCAGTAATGTCAAGAGCTTCATTGTCTGTCCTATAAATCTTTCTTGAGTATTTAAGAAATACTCATGTGAGTTGGGTCCACATGTTGGCCCTGTGCTGGCCACCAGGGATGCTGAGCAAGATGGAAGGGGCAGATTCCAAGGAACCCAAACTTTGGTTGGGCAACAGAATACCCCCAAATTCCATGCCACCAATATTATAGTTGAGATAGCATAGTGCTATTGGGAGACAAAAAAGAGAATGATCAATTATTTCATTGGAGTGGTGTTGTCAGAGAAAGTGGGTGAGAGGAGCTAAGATGTGAGTTTTTTGTTTCAAATACTTGCTTCTGTGGCATAAAGCAGTGGTTTATAAAGAAGCTATTTGGTTCTGATGTGCCAAGTCACATTTTAAGGTGGAATTTCATACCTGGGATTGCTGATGATATGCTTGGGCTTGTTTGATTATTTGCTTAACGCATGGTGACAGTGAGGCTAAATTCTCAGTCCCTGCTCCCATTAGGCTTCGTCTACACTTCAGGCATCAGCAGCTGTTGCTGAAACAGCTGTCATGGTCCAGAGAGGAGCCAGGCTCAGTGCACCCCGACCAGAGGGGCACAGGTCAAGCCCTTGCTCTCCGGGAGGCTGTGTTTGTGA
The DNA here is from genome assembly GCF_057876585.1 of Rhinolophus sinicus. Taxonomy (NCBI): domain Eukaryota; kingdom Metazoa; phylum Chordata; class Mammalia; order Chiroptera; family Rhinolophidae; genus Rhinolophus; species Rhinolophus sinicus. Next base: position 55,998,960 of record NC_142504.1, on the reverse strand, counting down.
GATGGTCAACTCGAGACAGCAGATCCTGAATTCTGCTACCATGGTGTTTTATTCTTTAACCACAGTCTTTCGTCCCAGCACTGACGGCCCCGTTGCTGACTGGAGGGCACCACGACTTGGTGAAGAACACCACCCACATGGTCCCCGCAGCAGCACGTCTGTACTGCTCAGCATTGCGCAAGGGAAGCTGGAGCACATTTGGGTGGTTCCAGAATGGCATGAATAAAGCATTTGGATGTTTGTACTTCCCTAGTGCTGCAGAACAGAAGCTCATGTGTAACATCTGAGAACTGCACAGAAACTATCTCTGAGCCTCCTGCCATAATCACTGGAAAAATATCTCTTTGAATGTGGGGTTCAGTCTACCACTTTAAAGGCCTCTGAGCATGTTTTTGAATCCTCTCTGAATGGCTGCCAGGAAAGGATGCAGGAGAGCATAAATGAGTGATGGGGAATGAGAAGCAGCCAGGGGGAAGGAAGCAGTCTTTTACATTACTCCCCTTGAGTCTGAGAAAAAAAAAAATACATGGCTGAATGACAGCTAGAATACCACTTGTAGATCTGAATCTATGTGGATTCTGATGGCCCCAGGAGGACATGGTCTGAAATGTCTCCAGTGTCATCAGCACCACAGCAAGGGGTGCCCTGAGTCCCCGGCATCATAGTCATAACAGTACAGGCAGAAGGTGGGACCCAGTGGCACGGGGTAGGTGCCCTGTATGCAGACCTCCCCAGCCTGTGTACCTGCATACCTGGGTGGGTGGGAGCCAGTGTCCACCTTAACAGCAGAGTATATGCTGCAGCTTGCATTTCCTGGGAGGCAGCTCTGAGATGGAGTTTGTGTGCAGGGTGTTTATTGGAGTGCCCTTGAATTGGGCACCTGTGGAGGGTTGTGAAGGAGCAAGAGTGGGTGCAGGGAGATGTGGAGATGCAGTGCAGGCCCAAAACCAGCTTCAGCCAACCCCAGCAGGCAGCTCTGCAACTGGTATGGTCGGTAAGAGTTGTCCTGATTCGGCAGAGATGGCCAGACAGTCATACTCCTGCATGAGTCAGTTATTAGGTGTGTGCTCCCTGGACCCGGGGTGACCTTGAGCAAGGTGGTCGTGTGCACCTCAGGCAGTCCCTGCGGGGTTGAGAGCTGACAGGAGCTGGCTGATAGCAGGAGGTGTTCAGAGGGGAGGTCTGGGTTGGGCCTCTCAGTGTCCCCGCGATACCTGTCACATGGCTGTGTGCGCGTGTTCGCTCATTCATTCATGGAAGCAGTCCACCAGTCACAGTGTTCATTGTCTGCTTACTAAAACCAGGCGGTCTTCAGGGTCCTGGAATTGGAGCATTGCACAGATAAACTAGGTCCCTGCCTGGAGCCACAGGCTGTGTCCGGTTGCTAGCCAGACAGCCGGTAAAACAAGGAACCTGAGGGTCCTGGTGGGATAGGTGCTCTGATGATTCTAGATGGGCTGAGATGGCGAGTTTGGGTGCCGTGAGGGACTGGGAGGCACGGCCATGCCAAGATGTGAGGAAGAGCATTGCAGACGAGGGTGTGGCAAAACCAAGGCCCTGGAGGCGACAGGCCATGGTGTGTTCCAGAACAGAGACAGAGTGATAAGAACCAGGAGCAGAATGAGACGGGGTCAAGGCAAGGGGTTTAGATGTTATTCTAAGTATTACGGGAGTTACTTGAGGATTTGCAAGTAGACGGGAACTTTTCAGGAGAGTGCACTTCCCACGTGCTAGTCCTGTTTTAAGTGTTTTATGACTAATTCCTTGAATCCTTACAGCAGCCCTGTCAGGTAGGTACTGTTATTATCCCCCATTTTGCAGTTGAGGAAACTGAGCACAGAGGTTAAATGACTTACCTAGGGCCATACGACTGGTACCTGGCAGAGCTGGGGACACAGTCTGAGGAGGTTAGGCTTCGGATTCTGTGCTCTCTGACTCCTTGGTTCCAGAAAGATCAGCTGGTTAATATGTAGGTCTCTCTGGAGATGGATGGAAGTGGTTACATTCAGCCTGTGATGTGGACGTGCAGTTGGACTTGGATGTGGGAGGTAATAGAGAGGAGAGGAATCTGAAATGACTCCTGGGTTTTGACTTGAGCAAATATGTAAGTATAGATATGATAGGGTGTATGCTCTTCTTTATTTTGGGGTGATGTAGGGTTGGGAGAAGTCTGGCTTGTCACAGATGTGTTAGTGACCTGGGAGGAATACTAAACTAACTTATGTGGAAGGGAGATGGATTCCTGTCAGGAACCCCTTCCTCCCTGCTGTCCCCAGAAATCATTTGCTGTCCAGAGCTTACTTGTCTTAAGCCCTTGTTATGGGACTGGTTGGGGTAAGTTAAGGTAATGCTTAGGTGCCTCAGGCCCCTTCCCCACTCACCCCAGCCCCCCAAGAACAGTCTGGTGCATGTGAGCATTTCAGCTGTTGCCACCTGTCATGGTGTCATCATGCTGTTTGCCAGCACACAGTGAGGCAGTTACGGAGAGAGGCACCACTGATGTGGTGGAGTTTAACCCTAAAAGGATGATACGCCTAATATTGAATAGGGATTTGCCTGGGACTGTGTCAAAAAAATTACTGTACAGAGAAAAAATACCTTTTACATTCTATGTGAGGCCTTATCTTCCACTGAAAGTCAGAAAGTTGGTAATAACCTTGACTGATAAGAAGTGAAACTTGAAAGTAAGCCCCTCTGGAGAACAGTGTTGAGGAAGGTTTGGCTCTTTTGGTAAAGAGCATAACTTTATAGAGATTCCTTTTTTGAAAAACAGAATTTTGGGGACTGTGTGGAGGAGAGTTTAGGCAGAAAAAGAAGAAAGGAAAAGTAATGCTTGGTTATGTTGTCATTGCCATTTTTTTCTCTAAAACTGTGCTGTCCAACATGGTAGCCACTAGCCATATTTGGTATTTTATATTTGCATTTAAATAAATTAAAATAGAATAAAATGAAATACTTAGGTTCTCAGTCACATTAGCCATAGTTGAAGTGCTTAATATCCATGTGCGGCTCCTGGCATCATAGTGGACAGAGCAGACATGGGACACTCTCGTCATCAGAAAGCTCTGCTGGACAGTGCTGCTTTTAGCCTTAGACTCGAAGATCGACCTGGAATCTTGGAATCACACTGTAAGTTGTGGGCCCTGGGAGCCTAGGAGAGACGAATTTTTATAGAGGAACTTACAGATCAGACTAAACATGAACAATGTGCTGCCCCACCCACAAGGACCACTCTGAAGTCCTGGATCTGAAGAAAAGTCTGATTTTTCTGGCCCAGTCAACAGAAAGAACACCAGTTCCTGGGAAGTTCGGTGTGTGGCTGAGTTTTCTAGCTAGTTAGTGCTTGCTTTTTTTTTCCAATGAGGCTATGGAGGGCCCTTTCCCTTTTACCAGTAGATTCCAGCCTGGGCCATTCATTATCTGTCTGGAAAATAGGTATAATAATCTCGGGGGGCGGGGGGCGGGGGTGGGGGGGCTGTGGCTCAGCTGGTTGGAGTGCTGTGCTCCTAACGCTGAGGTCACCAGTTCTATTCCCACATGGGCCAGTGAGCTGCGTCCTCTACAGCTAAGATTGTGAACAATGGCTTTCCCTGGAGCTGGGCTGCGGTGAGCAGCCAGAGGTCGGTGTGGGCTGCTGTGTGTTGCCACGGGCTGCTGTGTGCTGCCGTGGGCCACCATGTGCTGCCGTGGGCCACCGTGCGCTGCCAGGAGCGGCCGGCAGCCGGCGAGTGCTGCCATGAGCTGCTGTGAGTGGCTGACTGACGACTGGCAACCGACTGCCTCAGCTGGGGGGAGAGCAAGTCTCATACCAGCATGGGCCAAGGAGCTGTGTCCTACACAACTAGACTGAGAGACAATGACTTGAACAGGGGGGTGGGGGGGGGGGGCAGAAGTGGAAGAAGGGGGGAAAAATCTCAGGGGCTGTAGTGTGGGCTAATGGATGTTTTTCTTCCATTTTGAAATTACAGGTGAAAGATACATAGTTATCCTAATAGAGCTATACAAACTAGAAACAGCCTATGGGTGTCTTACAGTCACTTGAAATTTCAGTCATGTTGCTCATTATAGTTGCGTTACATTTGGACCTTCCTTTTGTTAGGTAGTAATAATTTTAGTATAGACAAGAAGTTATACTCTAACATTATCTTAGGCGTCTTCAAACTATAGACTTAGGGTGAAATCCAGCCCACTGCTGTTTGTATAAATAAAGTTTTATTGTAACACAGATATGCCCATTGGTTTGTTGTCTATGGCTGCCTTAGCTCTTATTGCAGAGTTGCAACAGAATGGTCTGTGAAACTGAAAATATTTATTCTCTGGCTCTTTGAAGAAAAGTTTGCGAGTCCTTGGTCCAGATAATGGACAAATGATTGCCATACTTTCCCGGTTCAGAAACATCTGTGCAGGCCCAGGTTTGCAAAAGGCTTTTAGAGTAGGCATGGATCTCCCCATGCTTCTTAAATTTGTTAAGGCTGTATAATTCTGAGCTGAGATTTGGCTGTAGAACTCTGAGCTTAGATTCTTTCAAACTCTTTTTCACTTCTTGTACCCAAACAAACACCCCATATTCCAAGGAGAACTGTATATTAAGAACGAAGCCAGTGAGTTTTTAAGAAGGATACAGATCTCACATTTGAGCATCATTGATATATTTCAGTCCTTGGCATATTGGTTATGTGTTATCAATAGGTGAACTAAATCGTACCAGACCCATATAAAATAATGGGTCTTTAAGTATTATAAGCTCATCTTTTAACATCCCTTGTTTGCAATTTAAGATAACCATTCCTGAGAAATAGACTGCCTGTTAGACTGAAAAAGCATTATTCCACTAACGATACTTAATTTTTATTTAGTAGACACATCATACATTTTTGAGCCTCAAAGGTATAATGTAACATCCTGGGGATATACTCCCCCAGTTCTTTCTTGGAAGGAAGAACTTTCTCATTCTTTCTTGGAACACTGTTCCATATCTTCTACTCATCTCTCCAATAGCTCTTTCTTCTTCCTCATTTCTCAGCTGATAACCTTACATTTCTACCTATACATTGAAACATATTGAAGCCAACACAGGAGAACTTTCACCAGCTCATACAGTCACATTTCCTCACCTCCCCTGAGCTGTGCCCAGGCTGTCTCTATTGTCCCTCTCTTATCACAGATGATATCTAAAGCCACTTCCTCCAGATGTCCCCTGGGTCCTATCCTCCCACCTTCTCCAGTTGTTACTCCCACAGCCCTCTTTCCTTTTTCTAAGTCATCTATTTTGTTTTTCTGCTGGGTTGCTCTTATCAGTATATAAATACCCATCCTCTTAAAAGAAACAAACAAGCTCTGTGACCCTACCTAGCCCCACCAATTGCTACCCTGTGTTTTCACAGCAAATCTTCAGAGTTGTTTGTATTCACTGTCTCCATCTTTTCCTCAGCCGTTCCCTTTTGCACTCAGTCTGGGCTTTTCTCTGATCTCTCGCTCATGGACATTGTTTTGTCAAGGCCATCAGTGACCCCATGTGGGTAAATCCAGTGGTCACTTTTCAGTACTCATCATACTTAGCCTGTGAGCAGCATTTTACAGCTCTTCACTCGCTCCTTCTCCGTGTGTCTTCTACACTTGGCATCCAGCTCGTCTCTCTGCCTGCTTTCTGTTTTCTGTCCACTGTTTGTCCATCTCCTTTGCTGGCTTCTCCTTTTTGTTCTCTAACCTTTTGATGTTAGGGTGCCCCAGAGTCCAGTCCTCGCTCCTCCTCCTCTCTGCTCGTTCCTTTGGTGAGAGCAACCAGTCTTATGAATTGAAATGCCATTGATTTCTTGATTTACTCATAACTTCCAGATTTGTCCTTCTAGCCCAGACCACTCTCTAAAACTCCAGACTCATATTTAACTAATTACCTATTAGACATTTCTGTTGCAGTGTGTGCTAGATATCCTAAACACAGCATTGAAGATTGTAGCAGATTTCCAACCCCCTCTAGCCTGCTCGTCCCCACCTTTCCCATCCGCAGGTGATGGCAAGGCCCTCCTTCCACTTGTGCTTTCAGAAACCACCTGCTCCCCTTTTTCCTCGGAGCCATCTTCAGCTCCTTCTTACACTGTACCAGTAGCTGCCTGCCTCCTGCCTCCATCTTTGCTTCCCTACAAGTCTCTGTGAACACTGAGCCACAGGAGCCTTTAAAAGTGTAAATTAGATTGTGTCACTCTTCTCAGAACTCACCATTTCCTTTGGAGCCCAGCCTTCACAAGGGCCCCAGGCCCTGTGGCCTCTCCCCTCAGCCTAGCTCTCACTTCCAGCCTTGAGGGCCTCTGGGCTGTTTCCTAAACACTGGAAAGGTCGTACCTTGGGGCTTTGTGCTCTAGCTGCTCCTTCTTCCTCCACAGCTGTTCCCTAACTCCTTATCTCCTTGCATTCTGAGCTCCATTGCTCATGCTTCAGTGTGACCCACCAGGGTCACCTTACTGCCTCCTGCCTGCCCACTCTATTGCCTGATTCCAGGTACATCACTCCGCTTTTTATTTTTCTATAGCTCTTGATACTGTGTAACAAATGTTGCCTGTTTCCTCTGCTAAACTCTGAGCACCCAATGATGGGGATTCATGTCTGTTTTGTTGACTGATACTGCCCAAGCGCCTGGAACAGGGTTTAGTTACTAGATTCTCGTACATAGTAGGAGCTTAATACATATGTGTTGAATGAAGGGGTCCTGATTCCACCTGATGGAGCCCACCTGTGTACTACAAACGCAACAGCTCTCCTCTCTTCAGAATGGAGGCGAGCTCCTTGGAGATGAAAGGCCAGGACTTTGTGTTCTGTTGCACCTTAGGTGCTGAGAGCAGGCTATTTTTCCAAAGGCACGTATTCCATTGTGGTCAGTGCTATTAGCTACCAAAGGGATTGTCACACGTGACTGCGGAATTAGGCCTCTGCGTCTGTGTCTGTCTGGTGGCCTGCCTTTGGCTCTCACTGATGCAGCCAACAGACTGCCTACTGTAAACCCGGGTCCCGGCAGAAGCTGCACATGTGAAACATAGTGTTAATTTTTAAAACTGTTAGAGCTTTGGGTGGTGCACATTTTTGTCCTGTCTTTTCCTGGAACTTTCAGTTCCAAAGGAGAGAAGTTGCGTGGGTGGCTTCTGGTCTGCTGTGACATTTGCGTGCTGTGTTTAGCCAGCATCCTCTCAGCTGGGACACAGCTGGGCCTGTTGTCCTTCGGCCTAGAGGCAGGGCATCTCCTGTAGCCACGTGATTTCTTAATCGTGCAGACCCTGAAATCTGTTTTAGCGCTGGTGTGACCGTGTTCGGTTCTGCCGGTAGACTCTAAGCGCTGTGAGGGCGGAGTGGTGTTGTGTCTGCCTGGGTTCACTGCCATCCAGCCCATCTCACACAGGGTGGGTTGAATGTGTATGGGATTGGGGGGTGACACTGCCTAAAGCAGAGCTTCATCAGAAGTTATGCATCAAGCAGATGAAAACAGTTGCGGAGATGGATATGGTGATGATTATAAAGCAAGAAGAATGTCCTAATACCACCAAACTGTACACTTAAAAGTGGTTAGGATAGTACATTTTGTTATGTGTATTTTACCACAATGAAAATTTGGGGAAAGAAAGTTATGTATTAGCCGCTAGCATATGACACTCCAGTATCATCCTACTGGACAAGCCAAGACCAGGGGGCACAAAGATTTCTACTGAGGTGACTGTGCTCATGTCGGCTTTGTGCTATTAAAAATACCCCTTATTTGTCTCTGCAGATCTATCTGTGTTTGTAAATTTGATTCACTCTGCAGCTTGTCTTTGGTCCCTTATTTCTTGGATAAACTGCTTATTAATGATCACCCTTCCATCATATGTAACATTTTCAATTTCTACGTTTTGAAGCCATAGGAAAATAGAATTAGAGCAAAGGCTTGGGTCCTGGTGTCTGATTGGGTTCATGCCCAGGGCAGCTGTGTCCTCCCTGTGTTCTTTGCCCTTTTGTACTTCCATTTCCTCACCTGCAGACTGGTGATGACAGTAGACCCAGCCTCATTTCTCCCTTGTTTGGCCTCTCAGGTTCACTGCCCTTGGCTTCCAAAGGGCCATCATGAAGAAATCTTTCTCTTTATTTGAAGTCTCAGTTGTCTTTCTGTTGTTTGTGCTGTGAATGTTCAGACCTCTGCGCTCACTGCTCCCCCTGCATCTGTCCCTTTGCCCAGAGCTGGCACCTCTGGATTGTTTCCCATTATTCAGTTTGGGGATCCCCTGAGGCCTCCACTGACCTGGTCTCCCCCACTAGAGTATGGACTCTTTAACAGTGGCCTGTAAGCTTACAGAGGGAAGGACAGAGACTGTCCCATCGGCACCTGGTGCCATGCCCTGTGTGACACAGTGGGTGCTCGGTTAGTAGATGAATCAGAGCAGTGAAAGCATAAATGAAAGTGTCCCCTTCTTGGCCCCATGAGAAGTTCATTTAGGACGAGTCTGGCTCCTTATGTTGGTGTGTACGTTCAGTTGAATAGTTTGGCCGTTGTCTTGAAATGTGGGGAAAGGTTTCACAGGTGCCCAGGGATGGGACAGAGCCTGGCCTGCTGTCCCAGCAGCCTCTGGCGGTGAGGCCCAGAGCAGGCAGCAGGGTGCGGTCAGTAGACCTTCTGCGTCTGAGTCCACAGGACATCGGCACCGCGATTTGGAGATTTGAGAAGTAGTTTCTGGAGGAATTCATTGCTGAGTTAAGTTCTGGAGCTTTTCTTTTTCTCAGTAGCTTGGGGCTGAAGAAGCAGGTGTGCTAGGCATGTGGATGGTGAGTATGCTGACTGTCCCTGCCACGTTCAGAGTAGGGCAGGGAGTCTGGTACTGTGTAGTCAGTGGCCTTCCATTTCCATGAATTACGTCTTCTTCTGTTTCTTCTGACTGAACGAGGACATTCTGGCTGAGCTGGGCCAAGTACTTGGAAAGAAAGAGAGAGAGAAGGAGAGAGAGAGAGAGAGGGAGGGTGGGAAGAGAGAACCATCAGATATGTACATATGTGTCTGTGAGGGGTGGGGGCGGAAAGGGACTTTTAGGGTTCTTGACCCCGTGGACTGGATTTGATCCTGGGTGGGGGTAGAGGAGAAGGTTTAGAAATCCAAGCTGACAGACATCTGTTTTCATGAAGGAGTTTGTGTGAGCCATGGGCTCAAGCAGCATTTGTCAGGACCTAGAGGCCAAGCGGTGCACAAAATGGGGAGGGAGTTCTCTGGACCTCTGCTGGGAACCAGCTCCCTCTGGCACCTGATGAATCTTTGAGGATATTTTTGGTCAGCACTGGCATGTATGGGGTATAAGTAATGAGGTTTGTGTAAATGTTAAATCTAGTTGAAATAGGGTTTCATGATGGGCTAGCTATAGCATCTATCCCCTACTTAGTCACCGTGTCTGATTTGAATGATCTTGCTGGCCAGCCTGTATCACCATCGCCGTCCATCATCCTGTGTGTGACTTGGAGCTCAGTGGACACCTTCAGAGCTGCCACAGGTGAGAGGGTGGTTCTGGGCCTGCACTGTCCAGGGTGGAGTGCATGTGCTGTGGGACTCAGTCCTGGTCCCTGCTGGGCGACCTCGCGGAACTTTCCTGTGCTCTCTTAGCTTTGATTTTTCTCATTGGCAACAAGGGAGTGATAAGATGGTGATGAAGGTTTGAGGAGATCAGAGATGTGAAGTGTCTGAACAGCCTGACCTTCACAGCTGTCGGTGGTGTTTGTATTATTGTTAGTTTCAGTATGCAGCAGTTTGCTTTTCTGTATAAGCTTTATAACATAACTCGTTTCTTGCCCACCAAAATTTTATGAGGGAAGCTGCTGTTACCTGTACTTGTCACAGTGGAGAAATTGAGGCCTAAAGTGGTCACGTTTGTTTGCTGAGCTCCCCCTGCTGGACCGAGGTGTGGAGGGGAGCTTTTCGGGGGGATTGGTCCCGGGAGTTGTATTCATGCTAGCATCACTGGAAGTGGTAGCACTTAGAAATCTTTGTCAGTTGGTTGGTTACAGGCACACAGGCAGACATAATGGTACATATGGGGTGTGGTTTGATCAGGTGGTTTCAAGGTCTCTCTAGGAACTTAAAGACTCAAAAAATTGCACAGGGTGCAACTATAAGGCAAGAGGCTGAATTCATAAAACCGGGCAGGAAAGATGACCCGACATCTGTACAGACAGTCTATATCCGCAGGAGGCGGGGGTCTCCTGAGCACATGCCCACAGAGCACGTCTCCTGTGCCCCTTTATCCTCACAGCAAGCCCCCTGCACTCCCACGGGTCATACTTGAGGAACAGCGTGGGAAGTTCAGGGACTTGCGTGCTGAGTGCAGTGAGGGGCCAGGCCTTGAACCCTGGCAGCCAGACTCCACGCCCGCCCTGTCACTTTCTGTGCAGCCCTGGGCGGGCGACTGATGAACACAGTTCATCAAAAACGAACTGTGAACCGACAGATGAAAGAAGAGGTCTGTGAAACATGTGAGGTTCTTTTGTGAACCCAAATGTACTTCAGTTGTTTTCTCTGTGTGTCAGCAAAGAGCCACCATGAACTCCCAGGTCGTCTGGCAGAGGCTGATTTATGGGGATTTACTCAACTCTACCAGCTGGTTAACAACACGGAGCTTTTAACATTTCAAGGGGAGGAAATGAATAAACAGGCGTTCTGGGTGAAGCCCGCCAAGACCCTGGGATTGGCTGAAAGCTGAATTCCATTGCAAGACGTTTTGATATAGAGTGCAGACATCTCTAGACCACATTCGGAACCAGAGTTCCCAATAAACAAGAGTCAGGAAATCAAATTTGAGGGTGAGGCCCCCATTTCTCACAGATAAGAGTTGTTAAATCTTTATTTGTATTATTGGGGGTGGGGGAGGTTACCTGGTCAGATGGAAAAGAAAAACTAGTTGTCCAGGTATTAGTAGATAATGGACATTCTTAACTGATTTAAATTTGATAAAATTGTCATCTGAAATGTTTGAATAATGAGAATGTTTATACTTTATATTATATTGTAACTTAATGCCTCATGCATATTTGTGAACCTTTTATCCCACAGAATACATGAAACCATACTACATTTAATTTTTTTTTTTTTTTTTTTTTAGTCAAATATCAGTAATCTGCCTACATTGCCTTTTTGTCCTTTGGAATTAGTGTAAAATTAGAATATTTTTGTAGAATTAACACAGTAGGCCAAGATTTCTATAATCCCTCAACAAAAGCTATGTGGGAGTGGTCAAGTGTGTGTCCATTGTTGAATGACCGAAAATATAAAATGATAAGAACTGAAATGGACAAGCACTGCTTTGATTCTCAGGTTCTATAATGTCCACTTTCTTCCTCGTCTCCACTGGGTCACTTCCACATGACATGAACACAGACCCTTCCTGAGTGCCACTTCCTGAGTGTATTTTGGTTGATACTGTTCCTGAGGAATTCCCTGAGGGTCTCTCTGCTTTGGGGCTCAGTAATTCAGAAGACCCTCTGCTCCTGAGAGGAGCCTGGTTTGCAGTGCTCTCATCAGTCTTCGAATGAGGAAAGTGAAGAACAGGAAAACACAGGGGGAAAATGGTTGGAAAATATAGTATTTGTTTCCTTCTAAATTAGAATAAGTAGACAGCTTTCCACAAAAGCGAAAATCAACTGCAAACTCATTATCCAGCACTGTGGAGGATACTCATGCTGCTAAATTTGTTGTAGAGATAGAAAAAGTAATATTAATGCAATTTTAAAAATCCCTTTTCAGAAATTAGAGCCAGACGTGGGTCTTAGAAGTAAGTAACTTAAAGTTGCGTGGGATGTGAGGGAAGATTAGAAGAGAAAAGGTCTCAGCATGTGTTAGGCTTTGCAGCTGATTCCTTTAGAACAGTTCTTGTCTGGGCACCTCTCTGCCCAGGGGAGCTCGCAGCTCGGCCAACCTGGCCTGGTGCTCTTGAAGGCTCCATCTCTCTAGGTGAGCCAAGCGCCAAGCATTTCATGAGCACCTACAGACCTCTGCCTGCAGCATGATGCAGAAGAAAATAGAAGCCTTGTCACGACAGCTGACTTGGGGGGAAAATGGTGGCTGGCAGTGGGGTACCATCCAGAGGGCCGGGTGCTGCCGGGTGCGGTCGGCTGGATGGCAGGACTCCTTGGTCAGTCGTCTTGACTGTCTGTCTCACTCTGACTGCGTGTCCTTAGCCGTGGGATTTTGAGTAAGATGCTTTATCTTCTGAGCCTGTTTCCACTGCTGTAAAGTGTTCACGGGGTTGCTGCAGAGTGATAGTAGACAGAAGGTGAAGGGAAGTCTCTTGGAAGAGCCTTGTTAAACAGTAAATGATGGATTGTGTTAACTTGACTCACAGTGAACTCCTAGTTCCACTGCTCTAAGCTCTCCCCGTTTCCCAGGCAGCATGGTGGAGGCCCAGGGCAGAGAGGTAGGATGTCTCGGCACTGGCCGTCCCCACTGCTGCTCAAGCCACTGAGCAACACAACCTCTGGGATGGACTTCAGGCAAGGGTGGAGGCCCCAAGAATTCGTACAGCCCCTACCTTTACCTGGGTGTGGGATAATGTTCAGACTGTTTCATCCATTTGGCCCATTAAATATTTACAATTTTTCATCTTACCATCTTAATTCTGCTGGTTGATAGAAATGACATTCGCCCAAACCCTCCGGCTCGGAGTATGGCCCATGGTGGCCATCCATGATTGTTGTTGATCTCTGCGGTGGGCCTGTGCAGGGGCGTGGGTGGGGTGCAGACAGGAAACCCAATATTCTCCTGCTCTGTTCCAAACCCACAGTGGGGATCTAGCTGAAATGAGGTGTGTGAACTTGACAGCATATGTGAATCCTGCAGACTGTCCCCGACCCCCGGTATGGACAGTCTGTGAGGGTACACTCTGTTCAGCTTTTGCAGGTAAAAAGACATCCCCCTCCAAAAAAAGCACTATTGAGATGTAAGAAAGAATTCCCAGGAGAAACAGATAGAAACAGATCGTGTCATTGTTGAGTCCTTTATTTCCGCTGCATCTTCAAATCCCTGATGGGTAAACTGTGGCACATGTTACCTGAGGTGAGAAGGGGACCCTTGGGGACGCAGGTGCTGAGTGTTGGCCTGTCCTTGGACACTGTGAACCTGAGTGGGCGGAGGGGCTCCAGGTCCCAGGCACGGCCACCACTTTCCCGTTCTGTTCTCTGTCACCACACTACTGTGGCCGGTGTCATTTGATTATGGTTTTCTAATAACAAAAACAAGACTCAGTCAATGTAGAAAACTTGAGAAATATTGAAAAACATAGCAGTAGAAAATAAAAATCACCTTTATTTCACTATTCATGTTTAGGCGCAAGTGAACATATTTAGTACGTTTTCTTTCTAGTCTTTGTCTACATGTGTGCATTATTTACATTGCTTTAACATAGTGACGTGGGAATTGGAAATTCTCCTTTTTAATTCATTCCTTACGTATTTAGACTCATCATATCCTTCTCAGTTCTCTTCACAGGAGAGGATTTTTAAAGTCTTGAAGTTTTCACTTAGGAAGAAGGCAAAAATGTACCATTTAGTGAAACCCGTGACACAGTACTTATGTGAGAGAAAAGGCCATGAAATCACATCTCATCCAGATTTCTGAAGAGTCTTTGAAACTCCTGCAATCAAGGTTTTGCTTTTGAATCTGCCGTGTGTGAGGAGCTCAGGTGCAAAGCAGGACACAGGACAGTGCCAGCACAGTGCCCGGGGCCGCGGGTCAGAGGCATGGGAGGCGGTGCGGGCTTGCAGGGAAGACAGGGCCGTTTTTACAGAGCTGTAGAGTTGAGCATAGAATGATTAATAAATAGCTGCATGCTGAGTCACCTGGGTTCCTGCTATAGGGAGGAGAAAAAAAGAACCCTCACAGGTTACATTTTGTCTGGAGAATCAGGGTTAAACTGGGCATGAGCTCACAGTGTCTCATACCTCTTTCTCGGAAAAAAAATAAATGCTCAAGCAAATACTTGATTATGGCAGTTGCAGTGACAGTTCTGGCATCTCTTTTATTTATCATTAACTCATATTTCAGAAAGACCAAGAGCTTTCTTAAAGAGTCAATACGTTCTATGTGAGAACTATACTATTTAAGTGTGAAACAGCTCTGAAAAGACATTTGTTTCTAAATTAAACATTCTTTTAAGACTTTTTTTTTAATTTTAGAAAAATAATAGAAAATGCAGCAAATAAGAGAGGATAAAATACACTCATAATCGACTTCCCAGAGATCCATTGCTGCTAACTTTTTGGTATATGTGTATGCTTCCTGCCCTCTCTCCCATCCCAGCCCTTCCCTTTTCTCTGCTTTGTGAATATTATTTATCTCCTATTGTTGGTCATTTAGGAGTAATAGCTATAAGTAATGCTTCACTGAACATCCTTGTAGCTAAGTCTTTGCATGGAACCTAAATTACTCCTTTGGGTACATGCCTAGCAAGGGGAGTATTGCTAGTACATACATTTAAGACTTGTCATACAGGTCACCAAGCTGGTGTACAGATTTGTGAGTATACAAATGTATTGCTTTACCCGGCTGATAATATTATATTCTCCTTTACTCAAACTTTGCTGCCAGTACTTCCTAATTTGGTATCAAGACCAAAACAAAAAACAAAATAAACCCAGCATCACATTTCAATTTTCACTTCTTTCATTATGTAATGAAGTAAAATACTAGTTTTCATGTTCTTCTTGCCCATTTAAATTTCTTCTTCAATGAATTGTCTATTCATACTCTCCACCCCCTATTTTGGGAGTTCTTTTTGTTATAGAGTATTATGTATTGCAGATATTTGAATGGATTTCTATTAAGCAACCTCAGATATACAGCTGTAAGTTTTGTATTTAAGAAAGATAATAGCACTTGTGGATAGGAACATAAGAGACAAATCTGAAGAAGTGGACATTTAGGAATAGTCTGGGAGAATTTAGCACGGACACTTATGACATTTTACTGAAGGAATTAAACATGCAGAAAAGTACACAGATCACAGATTGTACACTTAGATAAGTTTCATAAACCAGACGTGTTTGTGAAATCAGCACCGCGCTCCAGAAACAAGCCATCGCTAGCACATTTGAACTCCCTGCTCGCTGACTTCTACTAGCATAGATAAGTTCTGGTGGTTTATGCACTTCATCAGTTTGTTCCCTTTTGTGTCTGGCTTCTTCTCTTGTGCTCTCCATTCTGTTTACAAGGTTCGTGCACATTTTATCCTTGCTGTGAGATACTCCATTGTACGAATACGCCATGATTTATGAGTCCTTCCTGCTGATGATGGACTTCCTGCTTGTAATTTCAAATTTTGGGTTGCAAATAGTGCTGCTATCAATATTCTAGTATGTGCTTTCGCTACCTCTGGTGTGGGGAATAGAGCTGACATTTTAAGAAACTTAACATGTGCCCGCATCCTTTTCTGACATGTCCACTTACATCTCTGGAGCAGAGTGAAGAGCAAGGACCTGCAGTGTAGTGGTTGTGCTGCGTCTTTCCTCGGTGTTACTGCTGTAAGGATGAGAGTGATGAAGTTCCCCTGACAAAAGACTGAATACGGATTGACATTGCCTATGATGACTGTTGGCTTTAGGCGGGGTTGGCATCTTCACAGGAAGAATTGCACTTTATGTCCTATTTTCTTTCAGTTCTTGATTCATTCTAGTAAATTGAAGGTTCAAATTGTCTTAAGAGGAAAGAGTTTATTAACTTATTGGTCTTACAGGCAACATTCTTAGGTTTACTAGTTTAATGAAAACCACATCTTTGGGGTAAGAAATTGGATTAAGGCCATGTGTGTGCATACGCTGACACTGAGAGATGTACCAACCTGGATCACACTGCTGTGTGATCTTTTGGTAGAATTAAATAAAAGGCATTAAAAAAATTTATAGCTGCCTTTTACCAGCTTTATGTCTGATTTTTTTTTTTTTTCTGTCTCTAGATTTTTTTGGCTGACATGATTTTTGAAGTTCTGCTGCATTCACTTATCAACCTGTGGCAAATGCAGTCCTCACCAGAGTGAATATGAAAGGCTGAGAGTTAAAAAAAAATCCATGTGCAACATAAAAATGCCCAGCCCTTATAAGGAATTGTCAGGGTTACCATTCTCTTTCTCTCTTCCTCTATATGTGTAGGGAAAAGGCTAAATTCTTAAATTTTTATTCTTTAATCCATCAAGTGTGTATACATCTACTTAACAGTAATTCAAAACACATCTAAACTGACAAGTCATTGTATCAAGGAGGGCCAGATATTTGCTGGTACATTTCCAATTTTATGGGTATCTCTGTAAACTATGAATCACTTACTTTGTACTTGTCTCATATACATGGGCTAAATATTAATCTCTACAGCAACTCCCAAGAGGTGAGTACTGAACACATGAAAAATCTCAAACTGCTGAACAGAGGACACATTGATGCTGGGAGAGAGGGAGTCTGTAGTGTAGTGGTTCCTACCCATTTTCTTGCCCTTTGTCTGTTTGCTTATTCTCCTTCTCACTGCTTTAGTGTCCTTAATGGTTTATGTGTCATTAGAGGACACTGGCCTTAAGTTGATGAATAGCAGGATAATGTTCTTAATTGATAATCTGGCAACAGTAAACGAGGGCTTAAAGAATCAGAATTCACCTCTTACAAAATGCTGCCATAAGTGACTTCCCTCTGTCCCTTGTTTGGAACTGTGCTTTCATTTCTGGCTTATTGTTTCTTGGGACTCCATTGCCAGGGCCCACACAGAACCCCCGTGTCTTTTCCTCTGGGGCTTGATCCTGATCAGAAAGGTGCTGCTGCTGCCGATGCTGCTAACCCTGGAGACAGCAGTGGCAGGAAACAGTGCCACCCCATTCCTTCACTTATTTTTTCATCCATAGGGAAATTCTTAGTGCCTGTAGTATGCTAGGGGAGAAGAGATACCACAGCTGACAGGATCCATGGGTGGAGGAATGCAAACCAACAGCTAGCCCAGAACAGTGAGAAAGGCTCTTGCAGGCCCTGAATGGGGCTGGGCAGCCTTAGAGGATGGGAAAGAAGGGGCTGAAGTGGTTCCTGTCACCCAGAGCTTTTAGTTAGGTGAGGCAGCCTGGGGTTGGTCTCATAGGTACCCAGTCTTTGTGGAAGATTTGTGAGCAGAGAAGTGAAATGTGCTTCTAGAAAATTTTTAGGCAATGGAATGAGGAACACCAGAACTTTTAATTTTGCTTCAGTTTCAGTACTCCATGAAGTTTGCTTTTGCACTCTTGAAATAGTGATTTTAGGATTCACAAGGTATCTATTTCCCAGTGTTTTATATTTTCCTCTGTGGTGTGAAGCTTCTATGCAAGACGGTTCTGCATTTCTGGTTGGATTTTTCAGAATGTTACCATGCTCAGTGATTTTACAGAATCTGCTTGTTTACTTTTAAGGGGCTTTTTAGCTGTTCATATTACCAAACTGAAGTCTGTGTGCCTGATGCTTTGAAAGGATGAAACTCAAAAGGTCAGCGTTTGGAGTAAGGAAAGGTTTATTGATCGAGAAGGCACCAACCAGGAAGATGGGAGACCTAATGGAGCCTCAGCTCCATCTTGATCGCAGGACTAGATTAAGGGTTTTTAAGGGGTTAGGGGAACAGCTATGCAGAAGTGCTGGTGGGGCGAGTTTTAATTGGAGGACCTTGAACTTGGCTATTCATGATAAAGGGGCATCAGCACCGGATCTTCCTGGACAACGGACCCTTGGCTTCTGAAAGGGATCTGGTGTTTGTTCAGGTTCTAGTTATGTCCTGGTCCTTTGGTTGTGTGTGTGTTGGGGCAGGGAGGACGAGACTTTGGTTCTGGGTGCAGCTGGAGATCAAAGTTCTCTTCTCTGCGTGATCCGGCTACACAACTTGTGGTTTTGGTCTGTTGTCTCTGAAAAGCAACTCAGTATCTCCTTAAACAAGATGGGAACTTTTTGAGCTGGTTCTGCAGTTATATTCGTTTCTGTGGTGAGCCCAGCACAGCACAAAAGAAGTTCAGGATTTGATATCACCAGCAGCTAGTTTTCAATGAGAGAAGACCAAGGCACGGCCCATGTGGGGAAGGAGACCCCCAAATGCACCAGCGTCATATTTTGATTTAATGACATGATAAATGGTGTGACACATTTGTATCTTCATGACCTGATCAGTGAAACTAAGCTAATCTGTGACTTTTTTCTTCTTTTTCAGTGTTCATGTGGAAAAATCGCTCCATATTGGGCTTCAGGAATATATATTTTTTGAGGGAGATATTTTAAAAAGCAATTAAATGATAGTCCTTCTAGCTCCTATGAAAACCCTGATGCGTTTGCAAATTATTTTAACTCTTACAATCTTCAAATAGGAAAGTAGCAAGACAGTTCACAATGGATAAGGAAGTATTTTACTAAAACTTTTGGGGGTTCCTGTAGTTTCTGTAGTAGGGTTACTCCAAAGCCAAAAATTTTCAACAGATTTGCTACACCTGCCAAGGAGTGCAATCTGTTGAATAGGTTTTAATTCCTTCATCATTTCATTATTTTTTTCTCTTGTACTAATAGAGCTGTTCCTAGAATGGAGACTTTCATTAAATAAAAACTAAACCTCTTTTTAGATTCCTTAATGGATTGAAACATTGGAGTATAACCATATTAAAACACCACCTTTCAAAATTTACCTGTGTAGTGCAGGAGTATGTACAGCATTGTTTTGGTGATTATTTTTCCGCTTATGGTATTAAATGAAAATTTATGTTTTTACACGCACTTTGAATTTTTTATCTGATAATGAATTTCAAGTTTATCCTGATAGATCTACTACAAAGGTAAACAAATTGTTAAAGGACTGTTATACTCAAAATTTGGAGCCATTTAAAGTTAAATGGTAGAAAGACAGGTACACCAAAGGTCACTGGAATTGAGTAGGTGGAAGATTGTTGAAGCATCAGTCCTGAGAAGAGACCATTAAAATGGCCAAATGACAGTTCTTGGAAACATTGCAGACGACTTTAGGAGTTAAGTGCAAGCACACAGGTCAGAGAACTGGGGCCAGATGTCTCAGGATCTGCTCAGTGGTTATGATCTGTAAGAAGAGTGCTGGTGTATTGGATGGAGGCCGTGATGGGTGTAACAAAGACACCTGGAGGAAAGGGAACGAGAGGGATAGCTGTGGCATAAATGAGGTGGTGATGGGTGAGCGTTCCCTTTCTGGTGCTGGGAGGCGATGAGCACTCTTCAGTGTGGAGCACAGAGGGAGAGCAGGATGAAAGGAAGGCAGGTGCAGAGAGAAATGCCTGTCTCGGTTTTATTCTGAGTAATTTATGAGGCCCTTGGCCAGGAAGACAGTGACCTGAATATTACAGAAAGAGATTAGGATTGCAAAGTATCAGTGGTCCGATGGAGGATCTATAATTTTTAAATACTGTTGTTATTTGATAGGAAAAGACAGGTGTGTGGTACAGATTTGAAGATTAGATTGAAAATAGAAAAGAGTGTTTACTTTATTCTCTCTTGGACCACTCCTCTCCAGGAGTTGAGCCAATAACGAGTAGGAAGGAAGACAAATAAGGATGAGATTCCTTCACTCAACTGCTTTACTCTGCTGAATGAACTGTGAAATGCTTTCCTTTTGTAGAGAGGGAGGAGGAGTTACCTTTTTGCTATCTGGATAAAGTACGATTTTTCCCTCTACAAATTATAGAAGACTACAGAGACCCAGTAGAATTAATAAAATTGTCAAGCATAATACAATTGCCTGGCTCATGTGTTTTGGTTACTGTCTTCTCCAACTCTTTTTGAGGGCTTTAGTAGACCTGGACCAGGCAAAGAGATGAGGACGGAAGAATTTTAATATCTGAATGGCTTGGCAGTAAACTTAAATTTTCTGCCAAGAAATAGGAATTTCCACTTGTACCAGCAAGATGTGAATTAAAGATGAAAGAAAAGTTCAAAAACAAACAAACAGAACCCATACAGACGCCCTGAAACCAAAGGTACAAGGTTTGGGAGCACCTGAGTAGTTACTGCACTGCACTGTGGATGCGAACGTACCCCACGGGGCTGGCTAGGGGTTGGTCAGCCTCACTGAAAACCTGAATTTGAGGACACTCACTGAAGACTTTCCCAAACCAAATCTTGTCCATACCTCCTCTAAGAAGATCTGTCTGGTCTGGGATCCTCTATTGAACACCTGGAGAAGAGCTTTTTTCCCAACTGGACTTGACTGTCCACCTGGTCCCCTGCACCAACCCTGTGGGCCATGCTTTTCTTCTCAGGTAGTTTTGTGTCTGGAGAGATTACAGTTCTAAGGGCCACTTTGTTTTGACTCAGAAGGTCAGGTAACGTGCTGGGACACACGGAGACTCTGACATGGATGCTTCTGAGTGAACCAGTGTGGAGAATGGCTGACTGGGCCAGTTTGTAGTCTGTGTTGATTCGGCCAGCCCTCTGCACCCAGTTTTTCACACAAGTTGCAGAAGCACTCTCTTGGGACCCTGGCTGCATTTCGTCAGGAGATTCCTAGTTTGTTGGAAACAGGAAGTCCCAAAACTTTCTTCTTGCATGTGCCTCCTCCATCCCTGCTAACAGCAGTAAGTACATGCCGGTCTTGTTCATCGTGTCTCAAGAACACATCATCTGGGACTCCGTCTGGCTCAACAGATGGCACTTTGCCTCGTACTTTAAAGAAGGTGCATTGAATAACTTGTGGTGTGGGAAATGGCCTCTGTCACCTTCGACTTCCAGAGAGCAAGTGGCACTTTTGACATAAATGTGTACTTGTTTCTTTTGTGACTGTTCTTAAACAAACAACCCGAATACCTGCAAACATAATATTTAAAATGTATTATTTATCCCAGTGCTTAGCCCATCCATGGAGGAAATGGTCAGGAAACGTTTTCTACCTTTAGTTTTATGAGGAAAGCCAAAAATCCTTCTTTCTCCACTGTATGAATTGTCAGGTTTTGAATCATAGGGAACTGGTTTGATCCCCAACATACTGACTTAAAACTTTGGGAAGTTCATTTCTCTAAGCCTGTTTCCTTTATCCGCAAAGTGAGGTGATTTCAGTATCCACTGCATAATTCTCTGAAGGTTTAGAAGCATCAAGGCAAAGTACTTTGAAAGTAGTTCTGCCTTATTTTTGGAATATATGTCCCAGGTATGCTTTATCATTTCACTAATGGGTGTTCTTAGCATGTTCTGAGATGGGTAAGGCGGGATGGCACACTTTTTGTGTAAGTATTTACAGCTAGTAAATATTTTAGGATTTGCGTGGGCCGTTTGGTCTCTGTCACTGCTACTCAGCTCTGCTCTTGGAGTGTGAACGCAGCCACAGACATGAAAATGAATGAGCCTGGCTGTGTTCCAATAAAACTATATTTATGGACACTGAAATTTGAATTTCATACATTTTTCATATGTCATGAAATATTATTTTGATTTTTTTTTTTTTTTAGCCATTAAAAATGTAAAATCCATTCTTAGCTCACAGGGTCTACAAAAGCAGGCAGTGGGTGTAGGTTGCCAACAGTCACCCTAAGAGAATTTGCCTGATCTTTTTTGTAGTAGATACCGTTTATGGAGAAACATAAAATGGTTTTCTTGGGAAGATTCAAGTGTCTCAAGTCATTGTAGGAAGCTTAAGTAGAGAGCAGATTGATATTTTCAGTGAGTATTTCAAGTAGCCATACTTACCTGGTAAATGCTGATTATGAGACTGACCCGAGAAACATCAAAGAAGTGGGTGAAAGAGATGACCAGTTGGAATGGTAGGTCATTAACTTGGATCCTTTTTCTGGTTGTGAAACAGTGATTTTTTCCTCCTAAGCTCTGTAGCCCGGTTCTTGCTGAAGGTGTACACTGATTTGTTCCCTTAGTAGTTTCAGAGCACTTTTCTGTACCACCTTCTGTTTTCCTAGGATATCTATGAGAACATGCGTGATGGTGATGTCTCGTTTTACACAAGGGGAAGCAGCAGCCCAGAGAAAGTCTGCGATTTGCCTAAGGTGCAACCAGTGTAGTTATCGGATCAGGTCTGGAAACTCAGCTCCCCAATTCTGGGCCCAGGCCACTTGCCCCTTAGCATCCTGCTTTGTGCTATTATCAAAGAGATAAGGAAGAGATTACTGGTGGTACCTGGCATCCATAAATGCCATAGTTTATACAGATCCTTTTAATATACTATTTCATTTAACCCTCAGAAAATCCTGTCAAGAGGGCAAGTGTTTTTGTCCCCCTGTTATGTGGGTCCACTGATAATGTGATACAGCTTACATTAGCCCCGGTCATATACCCATTAAGTGCCAGAGGCGAGTCTGAGACCTAGGTTTTCAAACTCCTTTTATTATACCATGCTGCCTTGTTATACGACATGGAGGTGATGTCATTAATACCCAAACATTAAAAAATAAATTGAAAAAGAAATAACATCCTGCCCCGTTCCAGCCCCTGGCAGTGATTTTAAGTGGAGGTTTGTGTTATGAGAATTTTTGCTTTCAAAATGCTGCATGTACCTCCTGTAAAAGGTTGACCTAAATGATTTTATTTTTGGTAAGTGGCCCATGTAAGTTTATTATTTATTTATTCTGGTTCTTTTTGCTTCAGCTCCTTTGGCTAAATGCAGCACTGCTGTGTTTTTATTGCTTACCCCATCATTAAAAGAAATTGAAAAGACGCTTGTTAGTTTTAATATTACATGGATGGAAATATATCTGGCACTTTTAGGAGCATTTACAATTCCTAATAGTGCATTATAAGAAGTAGTCTGGTTTTATTCTTGATTAAAAAAAGAAAAAAAAAACTTTTTCAAATTTGCTAAAATTTGCTAATCATCTTTTGTTGGGGAGAAGTCTTCTGCGTAGGACAGTGATGGTTTTCTTGGCTCCTTCACATTCCTTTCCAGCCTGTGGGTTGGGCGTATGCCTTTCTTTCATCTGTTGGTAAATAACCAGGTTATTTACCTGGAAGTCCAGGTTCTCCCCCTTCCTCTAAAACCAAATGCTTTTGTAACTGTTGGACATACTGTCCTTTTCAGTAAACTATGTACAGCTGTAACTGTTGGAAATATTGCTAAGGTAAACACAAACCAAAACTTAGACTGCGTCTTGCATCTAAGCCAGAAACAATCCTCCAGAAGATAGTCTTCAGTAGCCTTTGCAAAATGGCTCTTCAGAACCTGCAAGTGCTATGAAAGACAACAGGTTGTGGAAGGGCCTGGGGGAGGAGTGGGGAGAGAGACACTGACAAGAAAATAGTTCAGAGGAGGTGTCACTTGCACTGCAAGGTCCTAAATGTGTCCAAGATCCAAACTTGGTGATAACACCAACTGAAGCATAATTAAGAAATTCAGAGAAGTTTCTAAACTAAGTTTCATAACTTGGGATTGAAGTTTACAATGGAGTTCGTTCTATTGCACTCTGAAGTATCCTTTCCCTATATCCTTTATAGGAAGAGGGAAAATAGTTTTAACAGTGAAGATAATCTTTATGTACATGGAAAAAAGCAGCCAGCAAATCGGTGTTCCAAGTGCTTTCTGACACTTAACAGGAGACGATTTTCAGGGGTCACTAAAGAAAGTCATGCCTATCTGGCCACCTACCGGAAATATGACCTGAAGTCCGTTGCTTAAACTTGTGAAGCCTCGGGATATTTACCTGAATAACTGGGGTGATGACAATACGTACCTGATATACCAGCCTGTGAGCGTTCCATGGGGTGAAAGCACCTGGAACCTGTTACACATTGCCTGGCATTTAATTCAGAAAGTGCTCAAAACATGTGAGCAACAGCTATGGTAGTCGCGGGACTTAGCCATGTAGTTTATCTCTTACAACATAGGAGGTGCTCTGGCAAAAACTTGAGTTACCAAGTTTTGTGGGGAAGGAGGTTAGGAAGTACTTGTTTGGAAGGCACTTGTGTATAGATACAAAATCATTAAAATAATCATATGATTTTTAAAAAGCAAGTTCATTGAAATTTCCATAAAGCCCAACATTAATGTAAGGTATTATTAATATATGTAAAAATCGCCTACCAGGCACTTATACTTTTTTTTTTTTAACTTTTGTTTATTTTAAGTGTGTTTTTCCAGGACCCATCAGCTCCAAGTCAAGTAGTTGTTTCAGTCTATTTGTGGAGGGCGCAGCTCACAGTGGCCCATGTGGGGATTGAACTGGCAACCTTGTTGTGAAGAGCACCGTGCTCTAACCAACTGAGCTAACCGGCTGCCCTGGCACTTATACTTTTAAGTGGTAGAATAAACAGTTGAAAACCAAATTTCAGGAGATAAATTTGTGGGATAATTTTTCAATATATGTGTACTTAATTTAGAC
Source organism: Rhinolophus sinicus (assembly GCF_057876585.1). Classification (NCBI taxonomy): domain Eukaryota; kingdom Metazoa; phylum Chordata; class Mammalia; order Chiroptera; family Rhinolophidae; genus Rhinolophus; species Rhinolophus sinicus. The sequence continues at coordinate 55,974,661 of NC_142504.1, read as the reverse complement.
TTTTCTGGAGAGTTATTGTAAAGATCACACTTAGGAAAGAATTAAAAATATAAGTAAAGAAAATCAGCTATTTCTGCAATGTAAAATGATTAGCAAATATAGAAACAAAGAAAAATAATCCACAGGAAGATCTTTATGCTGTTTTGTTACATTTCCTTAATAGTATTTTTACTTAGGAATTCTGTATAGAAATAATTATTTCTCTTATATAGAAATAATTAATTCTGTATAGAAATATTTCTCTTCTCATTTTTCCTTCCTCCAAAAATTTGGATCCTTAAAAAATTAGGAGGTGTAGCAGTCTAGTGGGTAAGTGAGGTACTCTGGATTCTAATCCAGGCTCTGCCACTTTCTAGCAATGTTTTCTTGGACAAGTATGCCTCACTTTTTGTATCTATATAATGGGGATCACAGTCATACTTCCTCATAGGATTAGCATGTAGGGCCTTAGAACGGTACCTGCACTCAGTAAATAGCTTTTCTGTGTTCATTAAAATTCTTGAGTGCACTGTGTTTAATGACAGAATATTTTATCATCATAAGATAATGGACATTTATTTTGCTGACTTGTTTTCCTTCTTATAAATAATACTGTGGTGAACATTCTTGAATACAAATCAATATCTTTGCAACTTGTTTTTCTTTAGGAAACATCTTGGGAGTGGAATCATTTGATGCACTTAGCCAGTTACGGAAATATTTTAATAGTGTGAGAAAGTGACTATCTCTCCATATCTTCCCTAATACTCAATATGACTGCTTTTGTTTTTACTTATTTATTTTATTTATTTATTTATTTATTTATTTTAAAGATTTTATTGGGGAAGGGGAACAGAACTTTATTGGGGGAACAGTGTGTACTTCCAGGACTTTTCCAAGTCAAGTTGTTGTCCTTTGAATCTTAGTGGAGAGTGCAGCTTAGCCTCAGTCGCTGTTGTTAGTTTCAGGGGATGCAGCCCACCATCCCTTGCGTGAGTTGAACCCGCAACCTTGTGGTTGAGAGCCCACACTCCAACCAACTGAGCCATCTGGCACTGGCCCATGTGGGGATCAAACCGGCAGCCTTTGGCATTAGGGACACGGAGCTCCAACTGCCTCAGCCACTGGGCCGGCCCCAATATTACTGCTTTTAGAATTTTACTATAATGTTCCTACAGGCTTTATATTGAAAATGTGTGTGTCCCTTTGGGGTGGTAGTTGGCCTCCAGTGTGGCCACATCCAGTCTCTGCTAGCGGTTTTGGTACAGTCCACTAATGGTTCTTTACATTTTTTAAAATGTGATGTGAAAATTATGTGAAATGCAAATTGTAGTGTCCATAAATAAAGGTTTATTGGAACACATCCATACTTACTGGTGTATGTCTTGCCCATGGCTGCTTTCATCCTCCACAGCACAGCTGGGTGGCTGTGTTTTAGGGCACCGACCAAAATTCAAATTCAAATTTATTTTATTTTTTTTTGTCACTGAGTAGGGAGGTCTGATAGCCAAATATTTAAGTGTGGGCTTTAGCGTCCAACTGCCTTGGCTTCTGGGCTCTGCCGGTGAACCAGCCATGTGACATGGGTAAGTAAGCTAGTTTCTCTGTGCCAAAGTTTTCTTGTCTGGCAAATGAGCATAATGACAGTAACTTTCTGATCAAGTGACAGTGAAGAGTAAGGGATATAGTGAAGCCCTTCCTACCTCATAGTAACTGAATGTTAGCTGTCATTAATTGGTACATTGTTAATAGATTTGAGTTGGCAGGCATTTGAAAAAAAGATTGGCAGGAAAATGAGTGAGATTAAAATCACTTGTATTTTAGAAAGGTAGATGAATTTGGTCTGTTTGTTTCCTGAATTGCTTTTACTGGGACTTCTGAAAAATAAAAATACATCCCTTGGTGTTGGGTCATTAGGTTCTCCTGACTGTGCCTGGAAAGCTGGAACAAGGCCGGGAGAAAGTTGTAGCTGTGTCCAGGTCCCCAGTCTCACTGCAGGGGAAGGTGGGTGGGGTTTCTGCCCTGCCCAGCTGGCAGGAGGAAAGGAGAGCATCTGGAGTAGGAAGCATCCTGTCTTGGCTGTGACCATGAAGGTGGGCTTAGGGAGAGGGAAGGTTTTGTGGCCCTTCCCACTCCTCATACAGTATCTGAGACATTACCTGAAGTTGCTGACTTTTGTGGCTAAGTAACTAGAAGAAAGCTGCCTAGGCCATCTCATGCCTTACCTGTGGTAAAATTGTGACGAATCAAAATGTGTGGCCATTTGTCTTTCTCACAAGCGCATTTCATAAGTCAAAGTGGGCGGTGGTTGGAGGGGTCTTCTGTTGTAGGAACCTGACCTGTGAGCACCTGGCCTTGCTGAAAGCTGAGTTAGCAGAGGTGAGTGCTGCTCTCCATCCTGGGTCTTGTCGTGGTGGGGTGGAGCCGCCAGCTCATTTAGGTACAGTAATGATGCTCCCTTGATATTTAAGTGTAATCTCCAGGAGGGTCTCATTTCTTCAACAGAATAAGCATGGTCTTTAAAATTTTGTTAAACATATAATACTGCCATATGCTCGGGTTTCCTCATTACGCAGTTTTCTAAAAACAAAAATCATGCAACATAAACACACCAGATGAAGCCAGTTAAGTTTGTGTTCACTATGGCAATTTAAAAAATAGAAAGGTAAGGAAATGGGACTTTGATATTGGGGCAGGTGCAAACCTGGGAACCACCTTTCGAAAGTGCTGCCAGAAGATGCTGCCAGAAGTGCTGCCAGACTTCTGCCTGCGTGCCTTCAGGTAGAATAAGCAGGCAGGCTCTGAGTGTTCCCACTGGACAGGCTGGGGTAGGTCTCCAGGCAGCTTCCATCAGAGGATGCACTGGGCAGCAGCAGCCTGGACACCCCGACCCGATCCTGTGAACATGCATTGTCTCTGTTAAACTGTCGCTTGTGGTTCTCACTGTGGAATCGTAACTGCTCAGGTCTGTGCAAAGTAAGGAAGAGAGACTCTTCATTCTTTACTTATAAAAGACTGAAACTGAGTTCTCAAAGAAATCTCTAATACCTACATGTTTATGAGGCTGTTGCTCACAGATAGGCATAAGTGCTCTATTAAGCAGAAGGGAAAAATTTGGCCCTCCTGAGAATTTATTGTACTGCCTTTGATGTCACTAATTAACTTACGCTGTGTAAGCAGCGACTAGTAACTAATAGCAGGCTAATAGAAGCTTCATGACATTTTAGAATTCCTAATTCAAGGAAGGGTCTTCCCAAGCTCACAGAAAATAAAGGTGATCTCCTCCTCCCTTTTACAGGAGAGCCTGCAGGGGCCCTCAGAGTCCTGTTTCAGCCTGTCCTTTCTCTTCCCAAGTGCAGGTGGGACTTGGCTAGTGTGTTCTGTCTGGAATTTTGAAGTTGGTTAGTACAGTTGGGTTTGTGCTTGGACTTCAGTGCTCCAGCGTGTTGGGTAATGTTTAACCACACAGCAGCTCTTTACAGTCTGGGATGTGGGGTGGGGGTGGGCAGACCTCCCATGTGTGGGGCTCAGAGGCACAGGGAAAGTAACTGGAAACTCCGAAGGCCACCGGGCATGCCTGATGAGACCTTAGACAAGCTGATAATGTATCAGCTCCTAATTTTGCAGATGGGCAGGGAATGGAGCTCTCAGTGCATCATCTTTTAGAAAAGGCAGGAGGCTATTTGTTCTGTATACCGTCACGGCTCTCTGCTACAGTGTGTGTGTGTTTTGGGGGGGCAGGGTCGGGGGTGGGAGGCACAGTCTTTTTAGATTTGCATTTTAGTGTATCTTAATTCTTGCTGTCTCTGCCTAATCTCTTCTATCCCAGGGAACCTGTTTTGAAGTAGAATGGAGCTCTGTAAACTGAGTAGTGGTGAGTGAGGTGAAAAATTAGCCTTGGGTGGAGAACTCACCTGCTCTTCGGAGTAAATAGTTTCTGGTGAAGGGCCAGTGGGATGTTGGTCTGTCTCGCATATAGTGTTTTGTTCTTTGGCAAAAAGAACTTTAGAAATGTTAAAACAATTAAGATACTCATAGGACTCTGGTGGAGGGCATTTTCTCTTTCTGTGCTTTCACCTTGGGTCCTCCTTGTTGATGAAAGGAGGAAGACAAAGCTACTCTGTCATCTTGGAGTGAGGGTTGCCACTTGAATGTCTCCAAAGCTTCAGGCCCTGCTGCAGCCTTCTCGGGTCACAGGCCCCGCAGCGAGGTTTCAAGGTTGCAGACCAAGCCAATGCTCTTTCCTCATCCATCTGGGCTACTCCCTGTGTCATCAGTCATTGTCACTGGGAGCTGTCTGTGTAGCTGCCCAAGGGCCACGTCTGACCCCAGGGTGTTGGAAATGTGCTGAGAGAAGGCATTGTGTGTTTGCTCCCTTTGGAACCAAGCTCTAGACATTCTAGGGAGCAGTGCCTCTGCTTTGGGCAAAATGCACTTTAGATGGACAGAGGCAAGATTCTGCTGCTGAAAACCACAGGAACTCTATGTCCCCTTCCCAGCATAATTCTACAATGTGTATGAATATTCTTTTATTTATTTTTTTTTGAAAGGCAATTCTTTTTTGGGGAAGGGGAACAGAACTTTATCGGGGAACAGTGTGTACTTCCAGGACTTTTTTTTTCCCCCCCAAGTCAAGTTGTTGTCCTTTCAATCTTAGTTGTGGAGGGTGCCATTCAGCTTCAAGTTGTTGTCCTTTCAGTCTTAGTTGTGGAGGGCACAGTTCAGCTCCATGTCCAGTTGCCGTTGCTAGTTGTAGGGGGCACAGCCCACCATCCCTTGCCGGAGTCGAGGAATTGAACTGGCAACCTTGTGGTTGAGGCGATGCGTTCCAACCAACTGAGCCATCTGGGAGCTCAGCGGCAGCTCAGCTCAAGGTGCCATGTTCAATCTTAGTTGCAGGGGGCGCTAACCACCATCCCTTGTGGGACTCAAGGAGTTGAACCGGCAACGTTGTGGTGAGAGTCCCGTGGCCCATGTGGGAATCGAACTGGCAGCCTTCGGAGTTAGGAGCATGGAGCTCTAACCGCCTGAGCTACCCAGCCAGCCCCTGTGTGAATATTCTTAACCTCTTCTCTTTTTCATTTCTGATCCCTCTTTGGTCGAAGTCATGGGGAGAATTCTGAAACAGGGAGGTGAGGACTTGGGTTCCATTCGTTCTACAAAGAACATCAATATGTAAATAAAGAAATAAATGCTGACAAGATGCAACAAATGCATAATAGAAAAAAAAAAAATGAAATAATGCTCTTTCCAAACACAGTGAGGCGATTTCCTGGGAGGAAAGCAGAAAACGATGTTCCGTGTCTTGCTCAGGATGGTGGGCCCCAGGCTTGTGGGAGCACATTCACAGCACACAGCAGCCACTGGCTGAGCCTCAGCATGCTACGGAGTGGGGTGCAGCCATGGGTGTAGTGTGTGTTTTCGTGCCTGTGTGGATAGGATGTGCTGTGGCACGGAGACCATGAGGTTGGAAGTCTGACCATAGATTTGTCATTTGGGCCCCCTAGGTGCTTTCCAGGAGTGCTATGTTGCCAAAACTTAATGAGAAAGCATCAGAGTTTTGAAAATGTGCATAAAAATGTAATTACTTTTTTCTTTTATTGGTGGTAATGGTGGTGGAGACTGGGAGTGCAGACAACCTCAGGTGTCGTCCCCAAACCTCCCCAGGAACAGACCTCTGGTCCAGTTCACAGGGTGTGTGCTTCAGTGAGGCAAGGATGGGTTCTTGCATCCCTTACCTTGCCTGGGATAGGCTCCTTGTTTCTGATCTGGAAACTGGACCTAACACCTGGCCCTGCTGCAGCCTTGGGTTGTTGTGACGATGTGAGATTATATAAATGATAAAGTGTTCCATGGCAGTAAAGAATTGTTTCTTAAGGAAGGGGCGACGTTTGCTGGTGAGAGCTCATGGGTAGTGATTTACATGTCGATGTAGCCTCAACCCTGTGTTTTAATCTGTATGAGGAAGATTTTGTATCATTCATCCAGTGTGGCAATGATGAGGTTCCACAAGCTCAGACCTTCTTAAACAGGAAAATACTGTTTTCCTGTGAGAATCCCATTCGACTAGAAATCTGAGTATCCAGTCCCTGCCTCCCCTCACATTTTGTTGCCTCCTCCCCACCCCCATCCACCCTTCATTTTGGATCACCGAAATCTGAGTGCCGCTTTTCTGGGAAAGCCTGATATTCTGACTTCAGTTTTGTAATTTAATGATGGAGAGTTTCCTTAGTAAACCAAATTTAGAGTCCTAGAATGCTTATCTTATATCCAGACCTTGAACATAAAAGGCATTTTATACCCACAATTGTTCATTTAATGAGCAATTGCAGAGTGCAGGCCGGTTAAGGGATTGAGCTATATGCACTATTATTGCAAGAAGTATTCCGAAATACCAGAAATAGGACGTAAGCTCTGATCAGGGAGACTGCGAGCACAATTACCTTCTTTTCAAATCCTTCTGTGACACTGCGGGAGGAAAAAGGACTTTGAAACTTGAAAGGAAAAAGCTTGCTTTCAACCTCAAAAGCTAGGAGGAAAGGGCTCTGAAATTTGCTCAGAATTCCCAATTCACCATTAGCCTGTTTCTTCCTTTAGCCTCAAGGCATTCTCCGCTTTTTGAAAAGATGTTAAGAAATTCAGTCACAATAGAGAGCCTAGTTTTGAACATGTTTCCCCCGGTCCATTGAGGTCTGGGCTCCAGCCTTTGTGTGGGGTGAATTGAGCTGAGCGGCTAGCTGGTTGGAGAGAGGTGAATGAGGAGTCGCTGTGCAGTCGCAAATTCTGGCAAAGAAAGACGCTCCCCCTTTATCTTACAATATGCACTCCTGTACAACCCTGCTAGTGGCAATATGTGGAGTTGAGCCTGTTCTTAAGTCAATACAGAGTACTTGGTTTATAGCAACTCTTGTTAAGTTTGTCTTGTAATTGAAGCTGCTGTTGACCTTGCTTGGGGACCATTTGTAAAACCGTTTATTTAGCATAAACTGAAATAATAAACCCTCCTTCTCTCTGACCGATTGTGATAGGGTGACATTAGTTTGATTTAATGATTAGCTGCCTGACCCTTCTCCTGGAGAGAGCTGCTTGAATGGAGAGAGTTCACTTGGAAGCACTCAGAAAGAATACTAATGAGCTTGTTAAATTTAGCATGGCCCCAACCACTTTTAATTTCTCTAATGGGAGCAGCACTGCCTGGGAGAGGGAGAGGGAGGCAGGGAGACACCGAGAACATTCCCAGAGTGTCTGCTGCACAGCTAGAGAAAGCCCACTAAGGGAAGTTTGCAGAAAGTAGCTAGCCAGAGGCTGGAGACTGAGTTGTGAGTATTGTCTGTTCTCTTACACTCTGTCTTCTAGTACGTCTAGGGAGAAGAGAGGTGTAATGATGATAAAACGGGATTTAAGGGAGCAGCTTAAAATCAATGTTAATTTTTAAAAAGGTTGACACTTGTACCCTGAGCTCTTAATCAGCTAATTTTGTTAGGGTGACAGGGTGTTCCTCGTTAGTGATGTGGTGCAGGGTTTTATTTTTATATTGGAAGGGTCGTCGGAAACTTTTATCTCGAGACTTAGGCGTAAAAGCGCTTGTTTCCTGGGTTGCGGTGAGAAAAATCAGGAGTTTGTGAGCAATGCACAGGAGTGTGTGTTCCAGTGCTGCTTCACACAACAGGGTTGCTTTCTTTTTCCACTTTTGTTGTGAATGGTCTTTCTTGTGAAGTGTTTGCAGTGAAGCAGCTTCTGAGTTCTTGGAGTTGACAGCACTCGAAATGTCCGGCGCGTTGCAGGTTGCCTTTGGATGAGTTGGGAAAATCGGGGATAGTTTCTGAAAGTGATGCTTGGGCAGCTCTCCATTTGGGGGCAGGAATTCCTTAACTTCCACTCGAGCACAGATATACATACAGAGGAAGGAGGTACAAAGTGAGATGATGATGACAGTGTTTGAAATGATATTTTTCCCGAAACTTTTTAGTGAACTGAATGTTTCAGTGTGATCCCTGAGCTTGCTTGCAGCTGTTTAACTTAGAGAAGCTCGAGAAGCACGAACAGTCGCCTTGTGTTTGGCTGTTCAAGTCTATTGGCAGATGCTCCTGGAGCAGTGGGCCGTTTGCTTACATTTTTGCAGCCGACTTCTGTTGTTGCCATGGTGGACAGTGTGTTTCTGTCAATAATTTGGCCTGGCGTAGCCTGTCTGCACTGACTCTCAAACTTTATTGAACAACTCAGCTCAACTGAACAAGATTAGACAGCTTTCGTCTTTTGGCTTGCTGAAGTGGTTGCTAAATTTATAAGAGCAGGCAGGAATATTGCTTGGAAGGTTTCCCTTCCACTGTAGAGAACATGCTTTCAAGCCCCGTGGCTGTTTGTATTCTGGAGCATGTGCACAGTCAAATTTTCATCTGAATGCCCATCAGAAGCAACCAGTTGAGCGGTAAACTTCATGAAATATTTGTCTGCTGGAATGTTTTGGAGAGGGAGGGTGGATAAAAAGGTGGTAGCCTCGACTATTGTAAAAGTCAGTCTGATGAAAGTTTCCAACGAAAAGTCTTGCCTGCATTTTACTTTACTAAGGGAATTGGTTACTTTTTTCTGTAATAAGTATTTGAACTTTGCTTATTTCTTTTTATAACTTTAATATTCACACATGTTGGGTTAACTCTCATTAAGAAAATAATAAAAAAATGTTCAGTACTTGTGGAAAATAATCATTTAGCTAAAAAAACACACCCCTATTTCTAACCCCTTCCCCCCACTACTGCTTTCTCCCAGGAGGCTGGGTGGAGGCTGCAGGACTCTGGCCACAACATGCCAATTCATCAGTTGTTCCTGAGGTTGGATTCAAATGCTCAGCATAAAGGCATGGCTTCTGAAAGAAACTCAAGCGGTTTAGCTACGTATGTGGTTTTAAGAGAAGAAGACTTAATTTTGTCTAGGAAGATTAAGTCAAGGGAATCCTGTTCTAAACCTGGAAGAGATTAGTAGAGCTTGGTTATTCATCTTTCCCATGGAATGCTAATTATGAGTCACAGCCCCTCTCGCTAACGGCTTTTTAGCTTTCCAAATGAAGGTGCATTCTACAGAACCTGCATCTCAGTGCTACAAGTTCAGGTTGAAATCTGAAATAAGGTTTTAATACAGGTGCAACTTAGTAGAAAATATGACTGGCTATTTGTAGGTTATAGGGATTTTATAACACTAAGAGTTTTTGTGTTTTTGACACCCTTTTGCCTTAACATAACTGCAAACCCTTATTCTATAGCCTGCAACTTCAATGCTAATGAAATACAAGTGTGGACTAGTGCATAAAAGGATTAGTCAGAAGGGAAAATAAAAATGTAGGATTTTTTTTTTAATAGTTTTCAAATTAGCAAAAGCATGGCTTGGTTGCTTTTGTAAAGATCAATGTGTGAAAAATGTGGGATTACACTAGGTTTTTTTTGTTTTGTTTTTTACGAGTTACTTGATAGAGTAAACTCATAATTTATTTCATAATGAATCCCATATTTGCAAAGTTCGGGGTGAGGATCTGCAGAAAACAACGCTAAAGGAATGTTTCCCAGTTACCCATAGTAGTCAGCAAATTCATGGTGAAGACCAACACATATCTATCTCATGGTTTATACTGCTTTGCAAGTCATTTGCTAGGCTGAAAAAAAATGTATTGCTTATTTCTTCAAGTCCCATATATCGGCAGAAAGATTACTGGCTTTAGGTAGTCAAGTCATTTAGTAAACACAAAACAGTAGTCATTAGTTTATATTTTCAGGCTTGTCTGTGTTCAGAGCTATACTTATTCTTCCTTCTGAATTGGTACAAACAGCTATGAAACTGCTAAAGTATACTTTTTCTGTTTTTTAGGGGCTCTTACCCAGACATACCTGTTTTACAGAATACTTTGAAGCTTGTATATTGGGATAAGATGTGTTCAAAATCTGTCCATCTAAAATGTACAATATTGTTATTTATACCCAAATATAGTTTTTCTTTCTTTCTTTTTTTTTTTTTCTGATCAGAAGTGGGAGACAGTTTTCAAATTAGATGTCTAAGCAGTGCCTGAATAATTTTGTTTTCATCAGGACTTATCTGCCTGAGGACAGTCTGTTGGTTAAATGTGGAGCTGGTTTGGAGTATGTGTATGATTCTAAGATGAATTGGTTCACTTGTGGGTTCAGATAGCCTGTGTGGTTTAATTTTATGCATTGTTTCTTTGATCCGTTGTTATAGAAAGGTCATCCAATCACATTTGCAGAGAACCATAATGGATGGATGGAAAGTTCTTACAGATTAAAGGGAGCAGAAGTATTAGGGAGCTAGAATATCAAATGTATATAGAATTTCATCGGGCTGTTTCTTACATGTTTGAAGCAATGTCTAGATCCCACCAGAGCATGTGCACATACCAGCATGACTGATACCTTCCTCACCCCAGAGCCAGCTTACACTTGAACTTTCAGCCTCACTCTTCGTTCCTCCCAGTTCTCACCTGTATTCTGTGGGCTGAAGCAGAAGTGTCTTGTGAGGGGCCCTGGAGGTTTCCATGATCGGCACCTGTGTAACCGTTGGGTGTTCTGTCCCATCTCTGGCTTTGTTAAATCTCTCAGTGGGTTACAAATCTGACTTGAAAACACTAAAACATGAGAACTTCTGGGTCACTTTCTAACAGGTCATCCTTCTCTGAGGAGCAGAGGCCCTCTGATCCCAGCATCACCCAGAGCCTCTGTAGGTGTTCAATCTCCCGTTTCCTGAGAGACCTTAGGCAGATGAGGGGAAGCTGTGGACTCCACAGCCCTCGGCTGGCAAAACATATCCAGCTTTAGTGGGACCTGTGGGTACACTGGAAAGTCCCTGAGGAAGAGCCTCACTGGCAGATTCAGCTGTACGCTGGTGATGGCAGTTTGCTAACCCCTACCTCTCAGTTTAACAGGCTCATTTCTGGCTCCCCTTCATCCTTCCATTTGTATTTTGCCCCTCGTTCATAGGCAGTTTTGTGTGAAGAACATTCCGTCAAGGTGCCGCTTTCAAAGTAGCCAAGAATGAGAAATTGGCTTATTTTGGGGAGGGAGATGTAAGTGATGACTGTTTTTGAACTGCTCCTTAAAGTTGTCACAGAGCTTTTATGTTTCTTCTTTCTTCAGAGGATGAAAGTCCTGGACAGACCTATCACCGAGAGAGAAGAAACGCAGTCACCATGCAGCCACAGAGTGCTCAGGGGCTTAGCAAGATCAGTGAGGAGCCTTCCACATCGAGTGACGAGAGGGCCTCGCTGATCAAGAAGGAGATCCATGGGTCCCTGCCGCACCTGGCCGAGCCCTCAGTGCCGTACCGTGGGGCCGTGTTCGCTATGGACCCCAGGAACGGTTACATGGAGCCTCACTACCGTAAGTTGGTCCCTCCCCGCAGCGCGTGACACCTGCTTTCAAGCCGTGGGAGGCTGTGTGCACACTTAACAAACTATTTTGCTTGCATTGATTCACACAAATATTTAACTTATGGTCCACTTTTCTTGTTATTTCTTCCATGTCTTGTCCATTTTTCTTTTTAGGGAGAGCCATGTCCTTACCAGCCCTAAGTAACTACAGGCCTCAGTGCAGCGGTACCCATCTGTGGCTCATCCACTGTAGTCCTTTCCTGGGACACCCAACTGGATGCTGCAGGGGGAAATTGGTTGATGGTGGTAACTACAGTAGGCTGCACTAGCTGAAGTCTTAGCAGAAGCAACTCTCATTTTAATGATTTTTTTGCTGAATTGTTGAGAAGATACAAACTTCTTTCAACAAATCAGTGCTAAATTCGTTCACAGGGAAGATTTTCTACGTGCTCTTTCTTCTCTCACTAGCACACCAGCAACATTGGGAGCTCCCTTTCGAGCACTGATAAAGCTTAAGAAATCAGTTAAGACTCTGAACACAGATATATGATGGTTTTCTCCAAAGGCAGAATATAAAGAAAAATATATGTGTTGAGTTTATTTCTGGCCTGTTTCTAGTTAGAAAATGTAACTTGACTGTGGACTAATGAAGTTCGTATTGAGGTGCCAAAGCTGGCGGCTCTTGATTACAGATTTATCACCTTGCCGGGATACGGATTTGCCATTTAACCTTCCTGGCTCCAGTTCCACATGAGCCATGGAGCTCCAGAGTGGGGGGCTTTCTCTTGTTTCCCTTTTCCCACATCATTCAGAAGTTTTAGTGTTTTAAGGCAAAAGGTCATTAGCCAGATGACTGATTAGTGAAGACAGCTGATTAGTGCATATTTTCTTGCTCAAGAAAGTGCCCAGGATAAAAGCTAATTCCATCCCTTCATTAGTTGGCTTGCAGCAGAGGGGGATGGTCCCTCATCAGGGTGCAGATCAAAGGACCTCGAGCTACCCAAAATCTCCGCACCCCTCCCCTCCGCCCCTGCCCCCCCCCCCGCCCCCACACATACACACACGCACACAAGATTATATTGTTGGTAAAGATGGAAGATCCATTGTTTTTTTAACTGGAGAGAGACTTTTTTAAAAGTGGTCAAAAGCGTGGAGGAAAAGGTTTTAAGGATTCTTAAAAAGTCTTCTGTTTTAAACTTCTTTGTTTAAAAAGTGCTATCTCTTCCTATTGCTGCAGTTGTCATTTTTACAGATACGGAAATGAGGTATAATTGCATGTTCTTTTCCTTCCCTCATTAAAGGTTTATTTTATTTTTCTTTTATTTTAGGAATGAGAATTTAATATAGTGTTCATAGGGTTTTTCTCTGAGCACATTCCATTTTCTACATTGTCTTTTTATTTATGGGTCTACATTATACATCATACATGCAGAAAATATGAGGAAATCTACATACTTTTTACCTATATTAATTTTCCCTGATAATATGCTTACTTTAAAAAAAATCAAGTCTAGATTATTATACATAAACTCCTGGTGTTGTTTTTGGCCTTATGTATGAACAAATCTTTTCCCATCGTATATTTATGTTTTGTTTTCTATTCCAGATGCCCACTAATTAGTGAGGTATTTAATTGGTCAAGACAGCTGACCAGTACTTCTTTTTCGGCTGATGGAAGTAGGCAGATGACCGTTAACTTTCTCTCTGTGCCATTCAAATTGCAGTTTGCACTTGGTCCATTTGTTCTAATGGTTTGCCCGTTGAATCCTCTCCCTGTCACTTGAGAGGCCAGGGGATCTCTGTGCAGCTGGGACCCTTGTCACCTCTCAGTGGTCTGCGTGTGTGACCCAAATCCTGGGCCTCCAGTGGATTAACTAACACTGGCCCTAGAAAGCCTTTAGGAGGGCTTGAGACCATTCATTGTCACTATTTAGAGGCCATAGCATCAATAGGTTGGTTATTCTTCAGCTTTTCCCATGGTATTGTTGAAATCACTATTAAAATTACATGATAATTTACAAGCTCTGTAAAGTGTCAGTAACCAGATGGCACATACTATTTTAACCACTATACAAATGTGCTCCCTAAATTGGTCAAAATAGATGGTATCATTACATATGTAAGAGGGACAGGCACAGGCAGTGTTAGAAGTTATGCAGATGTCTTAGCACTCAGGGGATGTAGTTTTGAGTTCCAGCCCTGCCACCTACAGGCTGTGTGACCTTGGCCAATTGTGCTGGCCCCTCTACGAATCATTTCCTAACTGTTGAAGGAGGGTGATATGTGGCTGCCTGCCTCATGCTGTTCTCGTGAGAATTAAATGAGACCATGTATTTAGTAAAATCTCTGGCTCATGGTGACTGGCTCAGAAATATTATGCCCCATCCTCTTCCTCTGCCCCCCCCCTCTTCATCTTCCTATTTCCCCCTCTTCCTTCTGTTCCATAATCACCCTCATCACCATCACCATCATCGTCATCATCACCATCATCACCACCATCACCATCACCATCATCACCATCTGTGTATGTGATAAGTTCATTCCCCAAACCAAGTTACTTTTGTTAGTGTTGCACTTGTGTTTGGTGTAGGGTACACTGGCTTTTCTCTGCCTGACCCACTCACCTGCCTCCCTGAGGTCAGCATCTCCTATACACACAGATTAGAGATGGAATGGCTTATAAACCCTAGGAAAAGGGTTGTGTGGTCAGAACTGTGCCCCATGGCCTTCAGAGCATATTCCTTTCTCACGGAACCTCAGTGTATTGATTATACCATGTTTCCCCTAAAATAAGACCTAGCCAGACCATCAGCTCTAATGTGTCTTTTGGAGCAAAAATTAATATAAAACCCATTCTTATTTTACTATAACATAACACCAGGTCTTACACAATATAATGTAAGACAAGGTCTTATATTAATTTTTGCTCCAAAAAACGCATTAGAGCTGATGGTCTGGCTAGGTCTTATTTTCGGGGAAACACGGTATTAGGTTGGTGCAAAAGTAATTGCTTTTGCCTTTATTTTTGACCTTTTAAACTGCAATTACAGTTGCACCAACCTAATATAATTTTTTCTTATTTTGTAAGTAATGAAATTTTAAAGCTTGAGAAGTTTCAACATTTTAAATTCTTGGCAGAAAGTGTTTTATGTAACGTACATTCTTAATACGTGCCGAAAATGAAAGGTACAATATTTATTCATATTGAATAATTTAAAGATGTCCTGAACTAAGTCTCAAAGAGTAAGATAGGATGTGACTTTACTTTTTCCAGAACCCTGTTGGATTATTTAATCTTCTACCAGTATAAAGAGTATTTTTTAGGTACTTTTATAATAGTCTTTGTGCCTTATCTGGATTGAATTATCCAGGTAAACCTAATAACTGATGTGATGCTGAAGTTGACATCGTCTTAAGAATTTTTTAGTGTATGAGAAAAATACCCTCTTAAAAATGAAGGTAAAAGTTTGATCACATTTCTTTACCTTGTCTCAGTACTGCAGCATTGTCAGTAACACAAGTTCATTGCAGACGTTCAGTGCCTCAAGTTTTAGAACACCTTTTTAGGCCACTGCCTTTTTCTTTGAGTCATACACCAGCTCCTTCAGGCGGTGAGACTGAAGACTCTTTTAACCCAATGTAGCTGGGTATCTGCACTCACAATAATTCCCTGGTTTCTCTGTGGTTGGAAAATGCAGACTTTCCAAGATGCATAATTTGTGCTTCTATATATACTAACTTTGTATTTCTAACGTGTGGGCAGTTTTCCTGTAACACCGGAAAACGGAAAATCGTTTTCTCCCCCCTCAGAAGGACATCTGTAAAACTTTTATTGCACAAGACTTTATTATACTTGGGTATGCAGTGTTGCATCTTCACAAATTACACTTAGGCAGGATTCAAAGTATTTTAGGTTTTGTGGGTTGGTTTGACTTAGGAAAAAAAAAAAGAAAAGAAAAAAGAAAACCCATGGATAGTGGGCACTTCAAACATTTGCAACATATGTTTGGAATAAAATCCTCTTGGGGGCCTTGGGGGTTGTTCCCTCCTGAAGGGCTCTGTGGATGGGCTATATATCAGGGCTGGGAGCGGACATTGGGTCTGCAAGGCTCAGGCGCCAGGCGGTGCTGACAGGCTCCCTGCTGCAGGATCACTAGCACTTGATAATTGGGGAGAGTCTGGGAGGGGCCGGATTTGAGCGACTGACCTGCTTGTACTGGCATCAGGGTAAGGACCCCCAGCTCCTGCCCAAAGATTTCTCAGCAGTTTTATTCTGCTCCTGTTCCATCTGTAGCCAGATACTGCAAAGCACCATCCCCCCTTTGCTTTCACTGACTGCCGTGCATTTATTGTTTTATAAACTTGCAAGGCAGATGACATAATAGTTAAAGCATTCCTGCACCCTGGGCGACACTTAACTTTTATTCTCTTCCCTGTTACAGAAAACATGTGTTTCATTGTCTTCTGTCTTAGTCTTACTGTGAGGAGGCCAATTTTCTAACTGTCCCTGCAGGGGTCTTTGTGGGGAGTTTCTTGGATTCACTAGTTGTGTCCTACAGGTTCCCTGCTGGTTTTCTTAAAGAGGGTAAGAAAGATGTCCCCCTTTTCTAAAATTTCAGGTCTCTTTCAGTTTTATAGTTGTGTGAAGAGTGCTTTCCCTCTGCCCCCAGATCCTCCCAAATAGGAATTCCTCATGGAAAATATGATTCATTCTGTGATTGAACACATACCACCGGTATTCTCCTTTATGTTTTCCAGCTCAGATGACAGAACTATTTGTTGCTAATTAGCAAAACCTGAGGAATAAGCTTAAAGAAAAGAAACTGAATTTTAATTGCTTGCATTTGTTTCTGTGGAAAGCTGGAGTACTGAGCCCACTTGCACCCTTATGTGCTTAAAGAAAAATGCATGTAAGATTTTTTTCTACCTGTTTTTATATTAGGTGACTTTCTACTGTCCTTAGAAATACATTTTCTAAGTGAGTAGAAGAGGAGATGTGTGTTTTACATATTTAATAGGTATACCTGCTCACATTTCTTTTGCTATTGGACTGTCATCTGGAGGCTGAGAGACAGAAATTGCCTGTAAGGCACAGTGAACAGTTTGGTGTTGACCAGAATGCAAAGGCATGAGAGTTTCCTGAGCACACAGCTCCATTCCCATGCAGGCTGTCTGCCTCTTGGGGAACAGCTGAGCCCATCCGGAGTGCTTTGGTTTTTCCCTTGAATATTAGGCTGTTTAACCAGAAAGAATGATGTTGGGTCATACCCTCTCTAGGGGCTGTGCTAGGTATCTTGCTTCCTTGGTTGTTCATCTTGACTTGTCAGGGGAACTGGAATGAGAAGATGCAAAGAAGTGTATGCACCTTTGCAAAATGGTGATATGTGAGCTTAAGAATAGTTTTCCTGCTTATTCTTGTCTTTCTCTTAGAAATTCCATATAACGACCCAAGGTTTCTTTCAACAACCCTGAGGTAATGTTTGAAGTCTAGAAACAGTGAACCACTTCCATAGATTTTTAAAGAGCTACATTGCAAGGTAACCCTGCAGAAAGCAGTCGAAGTTTAGGGATAATTGTTAGGGTTCCTACTGGCTTTCACCAGTGAATGTTGGCGACTCTTATGCTGATGTGACTGTGATCCTGCAGATTGATCTCGGGAGGTGGCGAGTGAAACTGGGAACCAAGAGCGAGAAAAGCACTGTAGCATTTGGGAAAAATTAGTTACTGATTTTATCCATTGAATTTTGGGGACATATTTATTAGAGAGGACCAGAAAGAAGCCTGAAAGCCACTCAGTAGAGGAATAGAAAGAAGAGGCTAAAGGAGACCATTTTCTAGAGAAAAATCAGTTGGCTCGTTGATGCAGTGGCTCAGCCGTTGCTTCCACTGCTGCCCAACAGTCCTCCCTCAGGCAAGTCAGGCTGCCCGCTCATAACTGCTGCTCATTCTAGAAAGTTCTTTGCTTTCCTCCTCCTTTTCCAGACTTACTTTTCTTCAAGCCCTATCTAAACACCACTGTCTTTGAAAGTCTTCTTTACATTCCATCTTACAAGGATATTTTCCTACCTGACACAAAGTACGTATGTAATTCTTACCTTTAAACACATCACAGCTGAGTCCTTTTGTTGTCTGTGTATGTTGGTCTTCATAATTGTTAAAGAAAAAAATACAGGCCCAAAATGGCATCACTGGTACTAAAATCCCATGATACCAAACCTAGAGTTAATACCTAATCTAATTGCAGTTTTAACATCTCCCAGAAACATAATCTTCTTAATCAGCCAGTCTGGAAGTTTCTGGTAAAGCACCAGTAAGGTAATCTGCATGATGGAAACCCTTCCCCTTCTCTTCCCCAAAGAAAAGCTGTTGTGGCCCCAAAATTACCATTTCTTTTGCTAATAGCTCCCTTGCCCCACCCTTCTTCCTATGAAATCCTTCCATTTTGTACAACTCCTGGGAGCACCTTTCTAGTTTCTAGCTGGGATGCTGCCCTATTCATGACTTGTTAATAAAGCTGATTAGATCTTCACATTTACTCAGTTGGATTTTGTTTCTAACAGAACAGTGTGGTAGTTCAGGGGTAGCATTGAGCCCTTATATCCACCAGGATTCTGAGGGCTGGCCTGGGGGCCCTTGAATGCTGCCATAGGGCAGAGATGGGCCCACTGTTCCATGGGCCAGAGAAGTTTGTCTGGAGCCTACCAGTGGACGTACTACTTGGCATCTTGAAGAAACAGATGTTTTTCCTCCATTTGACAATTTAAGTCCTTATACACAGCCTCTGATCCAAATGTAGTCACCCAGTCTTTTCTAAAAATAGGCAGGGTTGAAAGAAAGTATTTATGACACACCTTATACATTATAAATTGCACATTTGAAAACATCCAAAATATTTGCTTCTGGGCCATATAGCACATTTAACACTGCTGGGGTTTTTACTCTGGAATGAGTCAGCACTTTACTTTTAGGCGTGGATGACTACCCCAATTTTCAGTCCCATGGGGCCCACACAGGGGAGCAGAGTCTGCATGTTTTGATGTCCCTCTAAAATCGAACGAGTAGGTATTTTTTCCTGTAGTTAAGGTGAGCATGGTATTTGTTTCCCCTTTCCTAAATTTCAGTGATCTGTCCTATCTTCAGTAACCTAAGCAGTTGGTGATTTTGGTAACACCTTTCCAAGTTGTTACTGCCCAAGCATGGTGTAAGCCATGTCATTGGGAGACTCCACTGACAAATCGATTTGGGATCATGAATCCAGTTGTTTAAATATTCCATTCAGTTATTTTCCTTTTCTAGTTTGACACCCATCCAATCAATACAAGTGGCAGTTTTCTTTAGTTGTTTAGTTTCCCTCCCTCCCTCCCTTATTCCTTCCCTCTCCCATTTTTCCTTCTTTCCTTCTTTTGTCGCTGTCTCTTCTTTCCGTCCTTCCTAGAATAAAGCATGAGGAACAGGGCAACTCCTGCCATTTCATAGCCATCTGCTAACAGCTTTCCATTCCATTTTGTAACAGAGGCAACATTATACATATCCCTGGCACCTCCTTCTTTTTCTTGTATAATTAAAGAATGTTACCTTTGATGTCTCTGGAAAGCTGCATCTCCTGTCTTGCTTTAGCTTTCTTGATATTGTACCTATAAATTTGTGCTGTATCGTCATACTTCTTAGTGAAAGGGCTGCATTTTCTCTCTTTGTGCCTTTCACATTTTGGCATTTTATTGCTCCATCCTTCCTCTTTCTGAGAGTTTGGATTCTTGTAGCACTATTTGAAAAGTATCCAGTTTCCTCAACCCTTGTAGCTTTTCCATGAGGGGCCCTACTTTGGGACTCTCTTGCAATGAATTGATCTTATCTTCCTAATGTCTTCCTTTTGGGGAGTCTAGGCTTTTCATTAACCTCAGTTTTTGATGAGTTTCTTTATCTTAGAACAAAATGAGGAAAAATCTGGATTCATTCAGCCATTCATCTGGCAGTCATTGTTAATTGAGCTTGTGCTTAATTACTGAGTGTCTCCGAAGTGCTCACCAGTGTTGGACAGAAAGAACAAGCTTCCTGCTTCCAGGGAGCTTCGGGCTGAGGGGACATTGAGATGAGTAAATAAGCCCATGCAAAAAGTCCACCCCAAAGGACGTTTCAGCAGACATGGAAGCAGAGTCCTTTGGGAGCATGTAATACATGCACTTGACCCAGACTTAATGAGTCCAGAAGTCTTACTGGAGGAAGTGACACCTGAACTACCCTCCCTGGCAAAGAGTAGAGAGGAGTGTTTGCAAATGTGGAGACCTAACACCTGTGAGTACCTGAGAGGTCTCTGATTGGAGGGTGGAGCTCAGGGAAGGGCGTAAGTAACACGACACAGGATACTTTCCAGAGTGCAGATCAGCATGTTTCATGGGAAGCCGGTATCTTCTGCAGGAATCCAGGGCGATCCCTGAGGTTTGTATCATGGCTTTTGAAAACTTGAACTATGTTTCCCGTCACTGACTCAGAGCATACTTGTTGCTGACTTTATTCACCTCCTCCAGATTTGCTCGTGTGGGGTCCTGCCCCACAGCCCCTGCCAACCTCTGTGTTGGCTGACCTTCGCCTGTTTCCCCCCTGAAGATGGCAAAATCCATTTCTACTTGTTCTCCGTCTCCTGAGCCTTTACTGTATGAGATAATCCTGGTAGTCACAATATCTTGATCTTGAAATGCAAATCCCAAACATTGGGAAAAAGAGGGGGCTTAATTTCCAGTGAATTAAGAGTGTTCTGTATCAAGATACATTTTAACTCCAAAATAGAATATTCACAATTTAAAAAAAACAAAACCCTTGAGTTTTATTTTATAGGAAAACTCTCAAATACCCTAACACCAGTCCAGCTAGAGAAATTGTGTAAAGGGCCCACAGCAAAGTTGGGGATGGGGGCCAGAAATAACAAAGTGAAATTCAGCTGGGAAATCCAGTAGCTGATAGGGCTGGGGAAAATGAGAACAAAGACTTCCAGTGTGGGGATAAGCCTGCAATCTGCCTGGGCAGAAAGACTCCTAGGGGAGATGGTGGGACCCCCAGGAGGAGACAGAACAGGAGCCATGTCCTCTCTGTAGGGGGCTGCACAGCTAATCAGTGGACATTGTGCAGGTCGGAGGAGGCCTGCTTTGGGAGGAGGGGTGTTTGCTATTCCGTCGAGGGGGACCCAGATCTACAACCTGACTGTGCTTGTGACTTGTGAGGGGGTCAAAGGAGGCGCCTGTTTCGTAGGTTAGAGAGGAGGAGAGAGACGTGCATGGGGGCTGAGAAACAGACACCACCTCTTCTTCAGTTTGCTTTCATGGAATAAACCTGCTTTCAAGCAAGATTTCAAATTTTCTCTTCCCCACCCCCATTCCTGCTTTTCCCCTTTATGTCTTTACGTAAGGAATGTCAAAGGTTACCACTGCCCCCCGACCTCTCCCCCACCCCCATCTGTGGTTGCACGAATTTCACACTGGGCTCTGTGATCCCAGTTTGGTTTCATGAATCTGACTATGTAGGTTGGATGAAATGTGCATTCCTTCCACATTTTTAAACATATTTTGTGTCCATCACATCCCACAAATTGATGCTACAGAGAGACAGTTGAGCCGTGTGAGGTACCTGAGTGCCTCTGGTGTACCAGCTCCTCTGCTCACAGCCCTGGTGTGACGTACGTAGTCCAAGCCGTTCTCCATTGGGTACACGACGCATGGTATACATTCTCATTTCAAAAATACCGTGTGTTTTTTGAGGGCCTGCTATGTATGTGTGTGGGGACAGAGCCCCAGAAAGTAGTTTACAGGCTCTCGGCCTCACGTGGAGAGGTGCTGGCTCGGCTGTGGCTGATTGGCTATCGGCTGTGGCTGGTTAGCTGATTGGCCGCCGGTATAACTGCTGCGGCTACGGAGGAGAGCCGAGGACTGCTGAGGATTGCCGAAGAGCCGAGCAGAGCCGAGGAGAGCGGAAGAGAGGAGAGGAACAGGGTCGAGAGAATGGAGGAGAGTCGTCGGTCGTTTGGCGGAAAGGCTGACGGCAGGTCGCACGTCCGGTGAACCCAGCCTCCAGTGAGACTATAGTGGTATGACTCCCCTACCTATGGCTCCGTGGGTGTTCCTTTTTGGCCTCATCAAATCCTGCGTTCTTGTGTGGGGAGCGGGAGCAGAGACCCCGCAGGTCGCCCCGCCTGAAAAATGGCGTGGAGAGCAGGCCTCCGCGCACGACAAATGGCGCAGTGAGCAGGGTCTCCTGCACGACAATGTGCAATTCGGTCACTGTCTAGGTCCTCAGGGGTTGGCATTTGCCAAAACTAATCCAGTCCTTGTTGCTCGTGGAGCTGACATTTCAGCTGGAGGACACACAGCAGACACCTGGGCAGAGATGTCAACGAGACTCAAACAGCTGATACTCTGAGCCCACTAGAACAGGCAGTGTGTTAGGGAGAGCCTCAGGTGCAGTGATGGATCTTAGAATGGGCAGGTATGGCAGGGCAGGCCTTGCTAAGAGGTGTCTTTATAGCTGAGACACAAAAGACAAAAAGGAGCCAGCCATGGGAGGATGTAAGGGGAGAGTATTCCACTTAAAGAGTGGAATTTGGGGGTTTGCTGTGGCTGTGCCAGGAGCAGAGGGAAGGCTACTTTGGTGGCTGCTGAGGGAGAGGGACAGCTAGGGGAGATGAGGTTGGGAGTGCCTGTGGGTGATGGACAGCCAGTGGAGGGAGTGACGTGAGTTGCTTTTTATTTGAGGAATATAACTCTGGGTGGTTTGTGGGTGTCATGCGGGGTGTCATGCGGTGTCTCAGCTCCCACTCCCCACATAAGAACGCAGGATATGTTGAGGCCAAAAAGGAACACCCACGGAGCCATAGATAGGGGAGTCATAACACTATATTCTCGCTGGTGGCTGGGTTGGAGACACAGGAAGCAGGCACCGCACTATCCGCAACCTGCCGTCCACTTCTCTCTGCCAGCCAACCTCACTTGCTAGCTGCAATCCGCTCTTGCTAGCTCAGCCACCATCTTCTTGCTAGCCCCCATTTGCTGCTAGCGTAGCCACAGCAGTTATATTAGTGGCCAGTGGCTCACTGGTTACAGCTGATGGCCAACTAGCCACAGCTGATGGCCATCCAATCACAGGTGATGGCCATTTACTACCCGAGTGAGCAACTTTCCACGTGAGGCCGAGAGCCTGGAAACTGCACTCCTGGCTCTGTCCCCACAGTGGGGGCTGTCACGAGGGGCAGAGGGCAGAATTAGGGTGGTGACTCAATAGGCTGTTCCAGTAGCCCAGGCGGGAGGGAAATGGTTCCCCTCTCAGAAATTACAGTCAGCAGAAGCAAGGCCTCTCTGTCCTTAGAGGGACTTGTCTTCGCCGCAACAGGAAAATCAGCCCAATTCGGCCTCCTCCCATGACTACCTCCACATACTATGACACTGGTTTTGCTTATTGTGGGGACAGAGGCCCAGAAAGCAGTTTCCAGGCTCTCGGCCTCACATAGAAAGGTGCTGGCTCAGGTAGTAAATGGCCATCAACTGTGATTGGATGGTCATCAGCTGTGGCTAGTTGGCCGTCAGCTGTAACCAGTGAGCCATTGGCCACTAATATAACTGCTGTGGCTACGCTAGCAGAGAGAGAAAAAGATGGGGGCTAGCAAGAAGATGGTGGCTGAGCCTGCAAGCGGCACAGTGAGGGTTGAGAATTGTGTGGCTCCTGTTTCCTGTTTCTCCAACCCAGCCGCCAGCGAGAGTATAGTGGTATGATTCCCCTACATATGGCTCCGTGGGTGTTCCTTTTTGGCCTAGCCACATCCTGCATTCTTATGTGGGGAGTGGGACCAGAGACCCCGCAAGCCATCCCGCATGACATGTATGAGTTCATTAAATCTGTACAACATCCTTATGAGAGGTTGTCATGATTTTCCCCGATGACAGATGAGGAAGCTGAGGCCCAGTAAGGCTAAGGGAGTTGTCCATTTTATGTAGTTCAGAAGTCTCTGAGCTAAGGTTTGAAGCCACACGTTTTGGCTCCAGAGCTCAAATTCTTAATCTGTGCCCAAGACTGCTCAGTCTTCATAATGGCACTCCACGTGTGCAGCAGGGCTGAGGGCCTGGCCAGGTGGGCAGGGGTTTGGACTCAGCCCCATTAGGGGGAGATTGGGAACTCGGCTGGACTGGGTGGTGCTGTTGCCAGTGGTGACAGCACAGGCTTGGAGGGCTCTTGGGAGGCCAGGCTGATGGTCGCTCAGGTCTCCAGACAGCGTGGAGGTCTCGGGTGCTCCATGCGACCCCTGCAGTCATGGTGTTCCTGGCATAGCTACGTGGGACTGAAGGAGAAATTATTTCTCAGTGGGTATTCTAAAGAACTGGAAGTTCCCGATAACTTAATTACCAGAAGGCCTACAGGTCCTCTCTGTGCCCTTCTGATTTGGGGAGATATGTGTGTGAGGAGACAGTGACACAACACAACAGTCAGTGAAGCATTTACCAGGTGCTGGTGTTGGACTAACAACCCTTCCCATGATCTCATTTAGTTTTTGCACAAACCCACTCGCACCTGAATTAACTGGATTCACAGTGCGCCTCTTGAGTCCCGTCTCCACAGCCCAGGGTTTGGGAGCAAGTGAGGGAGGACCCCTGTGTACTGCTCTCTTACTTGTCTTGTTAAACTGCCCCCTCCCCTGCCCCAGTTTTCCCCCTACCTGCAGTGGCTTTGGGGACAGAGGCTGTCTGTTTGGATCAAAGATCGATTCACTGGGTGAACTCTCCATTCTGACCAGCAGCCTGTGTAAGTACAGAGCTTTCACCATAATAATACAGTATCTGAATCCACCTACGCCTTGTCTGGGACAGTGATCCTCAGCTGTCCCTCTGTGTGACACACAGGGCAGCAGACCACCCTGCCCCACCCAGGGGAAAAAGTGGCAGGGAGAGAGCACCCCCTTATTTATAAGTGTGCTTGGTATGTTTATGAGAGAGGGAGGGCGGGAGAACACGGACACAGGCCTTTTTGCACAAGGGCATCGTGGTGTCTCACTGCTATGAGGAGTTCCCGGTCTCTGGGCTCTGGCGTCTCATAAACTGAAAGAATCTTGGGGAGAAGCAGTTAGGCATGTTAAGGGGCTGGGGGAATGATTTATGAGAAAAAAATGAAAAGGACTGGATGCGAGTAACGGACAGTGCCAGCTAAAGAGACACACGGCAATCCTCAATGGATAACTGAAGGAGGTAGACACTAAGGAGGGACAAGACTGACGAAAATGTGTGAAGACAGGCAAGGATAAGACAGGGGGACTCTTCTCTCAGGGGTTTGCAGCTACCACTGGTGTTTGCTGTAAAGGCGAATGCGAGTTCTCAGACCCGTCTGCATCACGTATGTGTCAGGAAGCTTGATCTCACCCGAGCTGGATCTGGATCTGGAGATAAAGATGCAGGTTGTAACAAAGCTCCCAATATATTAGCAAAATAAGGAAAGTTAATGAGACTTTTTAAAAAAGATTTTTATTAAAAAATATAGCTGACATACATTATATCAGTTTCAGATGTACCCCGTATTTATTCAACATTTATATACCTAAAGAAGTGATCACTATTAAGTCCAGCAACCATCTGACACCATACCATTCTATCACAATATTATTGGCTATATTCTCTATGCTGTACATTACATCAGGTGTACAGCATAGTGGTTAGGCATTTATGTAATTTAAGAAATGATCCCCCTGTATAGTCTAGTACCCACCTGGCACCATACATAGTTATTGCCATATTATTAAGATATTCCCTATGCTTTACTTTACGTTCCCATGACAACTGTGTAACAATTTGTACTTCTTGATTGCTTCATCTTTTTCACCCAGCTCCCTAACCCCCCTCCCATCTACCACCCCCCAAAAATCTAGTATCCATCTGACACTATAGTTATTACAAAATTATTGATTATATTCCTTATGCTATACCCTACATCCCCATGACTACTGTGTAGCAACAAATTTGTCCTTCTTAATCCCTTCCCCTTTTCCACTCATCCCTAAGCTCCCTCTGATCTGGCTACCATCAATGTTCTCTGTGTCTATGAGTGTGTTTCTGTTTTGTTTATTTGTTTTGTTCTTTAGATTTCATATGTAAGTGAAATCACATTGCATCTGTCTTGCTCTGTCTGACATACTCCACTCAGCACAACACCGTCTAGGTCCATCCATCCATTCTGCCACAGATAGCAAGAACCCATTCCCTTTCATGGCTGAGCAATATTCCATTGTATATGTACCACCTCCTCTTTATCCATTCATTCATTGAGGGATGGACGCCCTGGCTGACTCCACATCTTAGCTACTGTAAATAATGCTGCCAGGAATATGGATTCACACATCCCCTAGAAGTAGCATTTTAGGTTTCTTCAGATAAATACCCAGAAGTGGAATTACTGGGTACTTCTTTGTCTCTCATTGTAGTATGAGATTTAAAATCTATTTTGTCTGGTATAAGTATTGCTACCTCAGCTGTTTTTTTGTTGTTGTTTTTGTTGTTTGTTTGTTTCCATTTTCATGAAATATCTTTTCCCCATCCCTTTACTTTCAGTCTGTGTCTATCTTTGAATTTGGAGTGAGTCTCTTGTAGGCAGCATATGTAAGGGTCTTGTTTTCTTATCCATTCAGTTGCCCTATGTTTTTGATCAAAGCATTTAATCCACTTACATTGAAAAGTAATTGTTGATAGATATGTTATTGCCATTTTATTATTCATATTTTTCTTTTCTTTTTTGGTCTTAAAGTCCCTCAAACATTCGTTGTAATATTGATTTGGTGGTGATGAACTCCTTTAGCTTTTTCTTGTCTGGGAAGCTCTTTATCTGTCTTTCGATTCTCAACCATAGCCTTGATGGGTAATTTCAGTTGTAGGTTATTGCTTTTCATCACTTTGAACATTTTGTGCCAGTCCTTTCTGGTCTGCAAAGTTTCTGTTGAGAAATCAGCTGACAATCTTATGGGAGCTCCCTTTTAAGTTATTAGTTGCCTTTCTCTTGTGGCTTTTAGGATTCTCTCTTTGTCTTTAACCTTTGCCATTTTAATTGTAATGTGTCTTGGTGTGGGCTGTCTCGGCTCATCTTGTTTGGGACTCTCTGCTCTTCCTGGACTTGTATGTCTATTTTCTTTGCCAGGTTAGGAAAGTTTTCAGTCCTTGTATCTTCAAATATGTTCTCAATCCCTTGCTCTCTCTCTTCTCCTTCTGGTACCCCTATGATGCAAATTTTGTTAATCTTGATGTTGTCCTGGAGGTCTCTTAAAGTACCTCAATTTTTAAAATTATTTTTTTCTTTTCATGTTCTGATTGGGCATTTTTTGTTACTTGGTCTTTCAAATCGCTTATTGAATCCTGTGTTTCATCCAGTCTGCTGGTGATTCCTTCTAGTGCATTCTTCATTTCAGTTATTGTATTCTTTACTTCTGACTGGTCCTTTTTTTATGGTTTCTGTGTCTTTATATGCTTGCTATCTCTTTGTTGAAGTTCTCACTAAATTCCTTGAGCATCCTTACAACCATTGTTTTGAACTTTGTCTCTGGTAGGTTGCTTGTCTCCATTTCATTTAGTTGTGTTTCTGGAGTTTTCTCCTGTTTTATTTGGGACATATTTCTTTATTTCCTCATTTTGGCTGCCCGTCTGTGTTTGTTTCTATGTATTAGGTAGATCTGCTATATCTCCCAATCTTAGCCAGCTGGCCTTATGTAATAAGGTGTCCTGTGAGGCCCAGTGGCACAGTCCCTGGTCATCTGAGCTGGGTGCTCCAGGAGTGTCCCTGGTGTGGGTTGAGTCTTAATTGCTATTGGGATGTCACTGGGTGGGATTGACCATCAGGCTGGCTGGCTGTGGGGTTTGGCCACATCCACATCTTATGGGCTGCTGTTGGGGGGGGGAGCAGCAGAGGAGGGGCTTCCCACATGGAGCCGGATTCACCTTAGTGGGCTCTGGTGCCTGTTGAGACTGCCCTTTGGGTGTGCCATGTGTGGGGCTAATTGGGTGGTGTTCTGCTGTGGTCTGAAGCCAACCTGCAAGTATGTTGGTTCTGGGGCCTCTTGGGAGGGGCTCTGGAGCTGACCCAGGTCACCCACTGCCTGTGACCAGTCAGGGACTGCCAGATAGGACTGCAAAGTGATCCACACTTGATTGCTGCCTGTGCTGGAGCTGGAGGCACATGGGAGAGGCCCTGCTGTGAACCGAGGACATCTGCCACCAATACCGAGTCTGGGGTAGCTCTGCAAAAACCCAGTACACACCAAGGCCTGTGGCTGGTTACTGGCTGTATAAGGTTCAGCCCCTGATAAAGCCTTGTTTAGTATGGAGTTGGGTGTGTGTGTGGGGGGGGGGGTCTCAGTCAGTCACCTGATGGAGCAAGCAGAAATCACCAGGCCAGTTCAGATTCAGATTTGTTTATGGGCGTTGGGGGAGGGCTCAACACAGGAAAGATGGTGCCCACCTGCCAGCTGTGCAGGAGAAGCACCCCACACAGGGGAATTGTGACTATCTTCCAGCCCTTGCATCGAAGCCACGCACCTCTGTTTGTACCGCCCACCCCATATTTCTCTGATGCCCCCCGTCACAGTCCCTTCTTGGAGCCCAGGGTGAGTGTCTGCAGGCAAGTCTGTGTGGGAGACTTAAGAGAATATCCGGGTTTCCCATAGCCTTTTGTTCCATCCAGATTGTCGGAACCCCCACTGTTTTTCACGGGCAGAACTTGTGGGAGCTCCTCTTCCTGGCACCAGTACTCCAGGCTGGGGAGTCTTGTGTGGGGCTGGTGTCCCTTGCTCTTCTGTGGGAAACCTCTATGGCCAAGATATCCCTCCCAATTTTCATCTGCCACGCAGAGGTTTGGGGCCAGCCCATTTCACCACTCTGCCCCTTCTACCAGTCTCGACATGGCTTCTTATTTATATCCTTAGTTATAAAGCTTATGTTCAGCTAGACTTCAGATTTTTCTCCAGATTGATTGTTCTATAATTTAGTTGTAATTTTGATGTGTTCATGGGATGAGGCAAGCACAGTGTTTATCTATTCTGCCATCTTGGATTTCCGGTTCCAATACAATATGGAGACTTTTAAGAGTGACTACAGATCCCCTGAGATATTTATAACTATAGTAGTAATCCAAAAGTTATGGAAAATTGTTACAAGGCCTTTAGAGAGGGCAGGAGAAAGACTTCTTAGATATGTTTATTTATTTTCTGATATTGACTTAGTGCCCCACACAGGAGAAACACAAAGTATGACCCTAGCTCTTGATTTTATATTTTGGGGAGACACTGCATGAAACAACACATGAAAACAATTAAGAAACCTATCAACAAATACGATATAGCAGGATGAAAGGCACAAACTGAGTCTAGGAGGGTGATTTCTGCTTCCAAGGGAGCTTTATAATAGAGCTTTGACTTTATGGCAAATTGAAGTCCAGTATGAAATTTCTCCTAATTAGCATTTTTCTTCTTCCTTCCAAATATCAAATTTATGGACCCTAAGAAATTCACATAACACATTTTCCGATGCTGCATTTTCTTCCTGCTTGATCCGTTCCAGCTGTTACTAACTTTCATGTCTGACTTTCATTAATTTATGAGGAGTTCTGCACTGAAGTCTGAAATGTTCCCCTGAATTTTAGACTTTTGGGGGGAGATTTCACCTTAGTTGATGATGACCCTTGCTGATATTTCAGGCAAGCATGTGAGTTTATTGTTCCTTGGTAAGTTTTCCAGGGCCCTCCAGTGATGTGTGCTTGCACATGGTGTCCTTGCCCCAGGGGGCTGCACAGGTAGGCTTGGGTAATGCTGACTTTACTGCATTCTCTCCTCCCCCCCCCCCCCCACGCCCTACCAATTGATCCAACCTGAGCACCCTCAGCATATCTCAATCTAGCACTTAGTTCCTGCCCTTAAAGTCTAACAAATAGGTTTTCTGCGATTTTACAGGCCTGCCCTCCGATCTAGGGCAGGTAAAAGTTTTGGCATTTTGACCATGGAGACTACCAAAAATGCGCTTTTCTTCTGTCTGCTGATGGCTCACAGTAACATGGAACTGAGTATAGGGCATGAAACATTCAGGTGCAGTGTTTGGTCATTCAAACTAGATTTTTCTTAAACTTGAGTCATATTTATGCTTGGTCATTGGAACTTAGTACTTCATATTGGTAGCCACGTGTTCTTCTGTCCGAGAGGGAGTGCAGGACGGAAATAGTCCAGTGAAGAAGGATGGAGGTGAGTGGTCAGTACTTGGGACTGCCTGCCCCTCAGAGGAATCGCTTTGGAGACCTGCCTTAGGTTTTCTTTTTGGAAATCTATTTCCACGGGACATTCTAAAATAAATTCTCTCTTGGTGACAGTGTAGTCTTGTTCCTTCGATGCCTTCACTTGCTATCAATCCTTAGATTGGGCATGGCTCTGAGGCATGCGTTTGTTCTGCTATTTCTGTGCTTTCAGTTCTGAGGATTAAGATTCCAATTAGAAGTTCTGGTAAACAGAGCCTGATGTTAGAGCTGCAATTGGCCCCTTTCTTGAGAAGAGTTGAGATCCTGCAGTATGGTGCGTGGAAGTGTGAGCACTCTTGTCATGTGTCCCCCTCCCCCACCCCTACACACACACACACACACACACACACACACACACACACACACACACACACACACACACACACACACACCCCCCTGGTGCATGGATGGGAACTCTGGAGTTAGGAGAGGGCCTGGATTCCAACTGGCTGAGAAGCTCTGCAGGCTGTGTTGTGTGATTGAGTTTTGGAGTTAATGAACTTGCAGGCATCGGCAATGCTAACGATTGTGTGCATCATATCGTTACTTGTCCTTATTTAGCTAATAATACCTGAGACCAAGGGAAAATGTTTATTTCAGAGCACTCGCTTTGTTTGGATGACAACATAGTTCTGCAGAGAGCCCAAGTAGAAATGGAAACATTCTGAGGAGCTGGAGCTGTGTTCTTTTCCCCCTGTAGTCCGATGGCATGATGTTTTAAGTGTTATTTGTATTTTAAAAGAATTCAATTATTTAAAGTAAATATTCCTAAAAGTTTTTTCTTTTAGAAATTAATACTGAAGGTGGCCTTTTTGTGTTCTGAAACTGTAGGAGAGGTTTAGGCATTGGGGATAACGGTAGGGTATGGTGACGTGCAGAGAATTAAAGCACTTGATTCTTTGTAGAGTGATAAGTGAACATTCTTGTATTCTTTTAGAGCTCATTTTATTTCCACATTGTTTAGCATCTTTTCCCAGTCTCAGTTAAATGCTCTACAAAATCATCCTGTTAATTTTGGCTCTTCTGTGTCAAGTGATGCTACGTTTATTTGAACGATGAGAGCTGATGTTCTCAGGATGCCAAAATGGAATAAAACCTGTGAAGCTGTGTGCCGCCAATCCACAGGAGTTTTAAAAGGATCTTACTAGGATTCCACTCCAGAGTGATGTTCTAAACTGGGAAAGCTGAGGTAGGTACAAGCAGAGTTCCTCCTTGAAACTGGTTTGTAAACACTGAACAGGAAAAGCAGATTTGTAAAAGTTGAAGTTTTCTTATATATATGGTGATTATTTGATTACTCTGGTATTCATTTGTTATTTTCCCTAGAAAAGATCCAGAAAGAAAGCTTTAAGTTTGCTTTATAATTTAACAGTGTTGGATTTTTATTAAAATTATATTTATAACACATGCTCATTTCAACAATTCATGAGGTGCACAGAGTTAGGATGGAAAACTAAAGTCGCCCCATTCTTCCTGCTCCAGCCCCAGTCCCAAGGACAATTTACTCTATATCTGTTTTAGTTTTTTTGGTAGAAAGACCAGAATGTGCTTATACTTTTGTTTTCTGACATACGAACTCTAGATATTTTTATTCAGTACAGTTTATTGACTCTCCAGTATGAGAGTTAACCTTTAATTTTCTAACACTGTGCCTCCTCTTCTTTCATTTTGACATTATATTAATAAAGAATATTTTAAACCTCGATAACTTTTGATTTTCCAGCTCAAAACATGAGGTTATTAGGCCACCCTCCCCACTCCATCTTCTGGAGCCAGGTTTCTCTATTCCAGTATTAGAGTTGTCAGTGTCTCCATGGTGTATTATGATCAGCACATGTGCTGTATTTCTGTTCAGAGGCTGACTTTAAAAGTGAAAAAATGAGTAAAGCATCTACAGCCTATGGCTGTGGAAATTCTCAATACTGGAAACAGAGTATTAGGATCACACTTCTTTGAAGGTCCAGTGTTCAAATTCCTAAGTCACTGACTATCATGGGTCTTGCATTAAGAACAAGTGATTTATCTCTTCTTACCCTCTCTTAATTGCTTACATATGTATTGTATTACATTTTTGTAGTTGCTTTAGCTTTTCCTCTCTTATTTGCCTTAATATCCTTACATTCCCCCCGCCTTACTAACCATATCTGTTGCCCTTGTGGGAGAGCACCCATATCGCAAGCAGTCTGAACCAGGTGTGTCAGGGTATCCTTTCACAATCATCCAGCTTGGAACTACTATTTCCAGGGTCTTAACCAGCTTTGTCATTCTTAGTTTATCCTTTTATTTTATTGGAGTACATCAAATAATTTCCCAACAATGGGGGGGTACCCTTTCTGAGTTCTTACCTGTGTGAAAATATATTTTGCCCTTGTTTTTGTTTGATAGTTTACCTTAAACTCTAAATTAAAAAAATCACCACCCACGCCCCCCCGCCCCACCCCAAAGGCATTTCTGCATTTTCTGTTAACATCCAAAGTTGTAGATGAGAAGTCTGATGCCTCTTTGATTTGTATTCCTTTGTAGGTAGTTTCCTTTTCCTCTCTGGAATCTGTTGGGATCTTTTTACTCTTAGTGGTCTGAAAGCATGTCCCCAGATGTAGGTATTTTAAATTTAATTTTACTTTCATTCATTTTGCTTATCACTTGGTGGACTATTCCAATCTGAAGATGCATTCGTTATCTCTGGGGATGAGTTGTACTCTTATATTTTAGATCATTTAATCCATCCTGTTTTGTTTTCTCTGTTCCTTCTTCCTTGGACTCTGTTTAGTTGAATGTTAGGCCTCCCGGGTTATTTCTCTGTGTCTCATCTTTTCTCTCGTATTCTCTATCTGTTTGCTTCTGGTTCTGTGTTTTGGGAAATTGAATTCATTTTTCAATGCTTTTACTGATATTTTAATTTCGGCAATCATGGTTCTAATTTTCAATTTGATTCTCTTATGGCTCCCTTAGTGTCTTGGTCTTGCCTTTTGTACGTAATACAGTGGACCTTAAACAATGCAGGTGTTAGGGATGCCGACCCCTGAAAATCCGTGTATAACTTTTGACTCCCCCAAAACTTCACTACAAGTAGTCCACTGTTGACTAGAAGCCTTACCGATAACATAAACAATTCACACATGTTTTGTATGTTATATGTATTATGTACTGTATTCTTTCAATAAAATAAGCTGGAGAAAAGAAAATGTATTAAAATCATAAGGAAGAGAAAATATATTGACAGTATTTATTGAAAAAAAAAATCCACATATGAGTGGACCCTTGCATTTCAAACCTCTGTTGTTCCGGGGTCCACTGTACTCTCGGAACCCTCCAAAAGTTTCCTCAGGGCTAGTTTTTTTCTTGTTTATTTTGGTCATTCTCGTTTATGCCCTTCTGTTTCCTCATGACCCTAGTGATCCTGGGTGTCCATTTATGTGAAAGCCTTGGAGAAGGAGGCTGCCCTCGGTTTCCTGTGCTCAGGCTTACGTGAGGAGGCCTGCTTGCCTTAGAGTGGGCATCCTAACATGTATCTACGGCAGGATTTCCATTAGGGAAGGAAGACAGGCCCTTCACATGCCAGGGCGAGGAGGGCTTGATTCTGGGCAGCAATGAGAACCTGTGTGGCTCAGGTGCTGACCATTGGAGGTGAGATGTGGTGTGGCTCTCATGTGGCTGCATGTGAGTGAGAGACCTGGGATAGGGAGAAGGACTCCAAATCACTGCTGGATTCCCTTTTCTGGGGCAGAGGGATGTCGCTGTGCTGTGGGCAGAAGGCAGGCCATTACTTGCACAGGTGTCGCGTGTAAATATTGTGTAAATATAGCCCAGGGCGTCCGAGGTGGACTGGTTGTCCGCTCTTTCTTTGCCCCTTAAATAGTAGACTAGGCGGCTGCTTTTCCATGTCTCAATTACAATTCCGGTCTTAGCCACTGTGCATCTTGTGGAAGTTGGTTACATTTTTTTATTCTCATTTTATTTATTTCATTGACTGTCTTAAGAGTATGGGCTTTGGAGCCAGATGGCCTGGGTTCAAACTCTGGTTCTGCCACTTCGAACTATGTAATCATGGGGAAATTCCTTAGCGTTTCTGAGCCTCTGCTTTCTCATCTCTTCAAATGGATAATAGCAGCACCTGCTACAGAGGCTTGTTTTGAGGATTGAATTATTTAATATAAATAAAGCTCTTAGAAGTAGCTTGCACAAAGTAAGTACTCAGTACATTTTATTACTTATTGGTATTTTTATCATTATTATGTCTACTTCCATCTTTTTATTTCAGAGAGGTCTTCAAAGGGATGAGTGAGAAAGGTGTTGGTCCAGCCTGCCGTCTTAAGCTAGAAATGACAAATTAAATGTTTTTCATTTTTGGTATATTGCGAAAAGATCTAGAGTTAGCTAAAGTTAGGATCCAGTCTCAGCTCGGTCACCTTCTGACCTTGAGCAAATGCTGACCTCTGGCTTCCTCATCTTTCAAATGGGGGAAGTCATGGTGACTTCCCAGGTTAACTGGAGCGGAGTGAGAGGATGTTACAACACCCAGAAGGCAGCTTCCCTTCTGTGGACAGTCTACCTCTCAGGTGCTTCCACCACTCTGACACTCTGCCTCTCTTCCGGAAGGGAGACACTTACGTCCAAAGAGAGTGTGACTCATGGATTGTCCTTCACAAGTTTAGAATCTCTCTTGATGTGCCTAAATAGTTCTTTATAATTTTCTTTACTTTTAGCTTTTAGAATGTATTTTATTCTCTTATGTTAGTACAAATTTGAGAAGCTTGAAAATAATGAAATTTAACCCTAAGAACTGGGAAAAGCCTGACCTGGATTAAAACTAGGTATGGTAATTGGGTCATATTTTATGGAATAACATACAAAGACTGCGTAGCTTCCCAAAGGCAACTCCCAGTGCAGCCACAAAGTCTTTTGAAAGACCTGCTCTTTCCCACTGGAGGGATAGTCATTTGTGTCCGGAGAAAAGTTTCCCCTGGTTTGTTTTTTCACTCAAGTAGACTTTTTAAAAGAGCAACTAATGTGGTGGTTCAGTAGAAATTTAAATTAAGTAATTCAACTCTGGCTAATGTCATAACAAACGATTAAAATGGATGATATTGTCAAATTATGTCTTAAATTGAGTGCCCATTCACTACAGACTTGCTGCATAGGAAAGTTTTTCTTGTAAAATCTATATATGTGTTCCTGCATATGTGTCTGTTTTCTTTAGTTTTACTTTTTTTCATATTAGGTATATTTTAAGGAAACTGGCTAATAAACTATAGTTTATTTTTTAATGTTCATTTTAATGTCACTGCACTGTTAAAAAATCACAAACTTGGAGAAATGTATAGTATTGTATAAAACATGTCTGTTTTTAAAATTGGGAAAGTTATTTTCAACCTGCCCCAAGTATTATTAGGGTTTAAAGATTTTAGGTTGGTGCTAAATAAACTGTTCCACTGTAGAAACTGGCTGTGTTTAAGAGATGGATGCACATGTGCTGCGTAGATGGTGCCACAGTCTGCAAACAGTTTTACAAGTCAGATCTCATTGAGAAGAAAGAGGGCGGTGAGGAGATTTATGAGCTGTAAATACACTCTGCTCACCTCACATGGAGTAAATGTCAGTGTGTTCTTTTCTAAATCAGGCAACCCTGAAGGATTTGTAATGGGCTGTAGTGTCAGGGAGAAACGTCCTGGACCGGCTTGGACGGGAGAGCATGAGGCAGTTTGTGCTCGGAGTCCGGGAACAGTGGTCCACCTCCTGCAGGGCCCCTCGGGCTCAGGTTGAAAAAGCTCCTCACTGCAAGGGCTGCCTGCAGTCGAGAGCCATGTCAGAAGTGGGAAGATAGGCTGTCCATCAGAGAACAGGATCTTATGGTTGAAAGCTGGTGAAAGACTGAAAAGATAAAAATCTAAACTGAAAGCTGGAATAGGCTCAGACTTGGTGAGGCCACACTGGGTGTTGGGAATGTAAGGAGGTGTGGTTCCACATGGGCTGGCTCTGGACCCGTCCTCAGCATTGTGATTTTCTGTGGGACCCTCATCCGGGGCCGGAGGCAGCCCTCTAAGCCAGAACCAGGAAGGCCACAGCTTCCCAGCCCTTCAGGTTCCCAGCCCTTTTCCTTTTCTGAATGAATGGGTTTGGGAGTCCAGACTGGAACTCAGATCCCCAAAAAAGGCTGTGGTAGTTACAGAACTGTGGGCTTATTTCTTTTGAGGTATATACTTTTCTGAAGTGTTTAAATATTATACAGACAGATATAAAACTATACGATATACTATAGGCTAGGGAGGTTATATGCCTAGCAAAATACCGTATAGATATATATATTTTTTTAATTGGGGAAAGGGAACAGGACTTTATTGGGGAACAATGTGCACTTCCAGGACTTTTCTCCAAGTCAAGTTGTTGTCCTTTCAATCTTAGATGTGGAGGGCGCAGCTCAGCTCCAGGGCCAGTTGCTGTTGCTAGTTGCAGGGGGCATAGCCCACCATCCCTTGCGGGAGTCGAGGAATTGAACTGGCAACCTTGTGGTTGAGAGTCCACTGGCCCATGTGGGAATCGAACCGGCAGCCTTCGGAGTCAGCAGCACGGAGCTCTAACCGCCTGAGCCACCGGGCCGGCCCGTTGTATAGATAACTTTGTTTCACTTTTCCCTTTTGCTACCACGAAACTCAGATTTAAATTTGTTGCTCAGATATTCTAACTCTGTTGGCTCTATGGCCTGCATTTTTTATTTAACTTTCTCTAGGTGACTATCTGGACTGCTCCCTGACTGGATTTTTATTGTATTAGCATTTTCTACCTTTTCACTGAATTCTTTAATGCTGCCTGAAATCTTTAGTGAGATGAGGCAAAGTATTAAAATAATATCACTCTTAATCAGTGTTAGTCAGTAAGGAATGTTAGGCTTTCACTAGATGTGAGGAATAGTCACAGAAGTGAGTATTATTAAAGCAATATGTGGAGACAGACTTGTGTGACAGCATAAGTAGGTTGTTGAGAAATCTTGTATTGAATGAATTTGGATCTTAGTGGTGTTCCCTCCCCTTAAATGGCAGACCTTTTCAGAGAAACACAGACACTGTCCTTCCTCCCAGTATGATTTGGAAATGTCAGATACTGCTAGCCTTTGAGAAAGGCCCCAGAGGGAACTAGTTCATTTTTTAAACTTTCCTCATCTACAGTACATGTATGTGTTTAATATTTCTTTTTCCTATCTTTTTTTTTTCTTTCAGTTTTTTTATAAAAGGTTTCAGGACATTTGTTTGTTGCCATCCGTTTTCAAGTCCCAATGTTTAGTGAGTTGGTAAGCATGTTTGTTTGAATGTTTTAGAATCGGTTTTCCTCCTGTTAAAAATGACAGTATTAGTCAAGTTCTGTAGGACCATTGCTGTGTTTTTAAGTTATCACAGATATGCAGCTTTCAGATCTTGGATCCACTGCCATCAAACCCCATGGTAAAGCTCCTTCACATAAATGCACTCGAATTATACTCTCAAAAATAAGAGGCTTGTCTCCTGAGGATGGCTCCACATTACTAGAGGAGGCGGATTATAATCCTTAACATTGTTTTTCTTTGCTTTCAAATGGCTGGGGACAGTGAGTCAGGAGTGAGAACTCCCTTTGTCTAATGTCGTGTGCGTGGCAGGGGACGAATATAGCAGGGTGGAAAATGAAGAGAGACATAAAAGGATCTCAGCTCAAGGAGGTCAGATCCATCAGAGGCTTAGCGTTGCCTTCAAAGATGTCTGGGCAGGTGGCAGTTCAAGAGAGTCACAGTGGCTGCACCCGCTGGAGCTGAGATCAGGGACTCCTGCAGCAGCCCACTCTCTGGTGCCCACTGGCTTTGATTTAACTTTTGCGAGCCAGACTTTGGGGAGCAGGTGAGTGCCTTCCTCTGCAATGGCTGCTGTTGTTCAGTCTTTTAAGATATCACCACAGTGCTCCTTGAGGATTAATCCTCTTTCGGGTATACATGGCATGGTTTGGTCCAGAAGCCCAGTCAGACAGTGGGCCACCTCTCCAAGGCACTGCGGCAGTCCCTTGCTTCCTCTTGTCCCTCTCCAAGTTACTGATATTTAAGCAGCGAAACATCAGCACCCTTCACTTCCCTTTCTGGTGATGGCTGAGTTTCTGTCTTGCTCCAGAGGCAGTGACCCTGCAGCACTAAATTGTCAGCTCTGTTACTTATCCACCCTGCTCCTTGGAGGTTTTTAATATGTATATTTTTTGTTCTACTCCCTGTCAATTCTCTCTCTTTAGAAAGAAAGAATGATGCTACTGGGTTGGTGAGTGCTTCTGACACATTGCCCTTAAAAACACAAGTTTGTAAGAAAGATTCCACAGGTGTACCAAGGAACACATCCATTTGTATAAATTGCATATTTTTTGAAGCACTTAATTTAAAAAATAGATTCTTTTAATGAACAATCTTAAACTTTATTAGATTTTCTCTTTTAAGTATTCCTGTTAGAAAAAGAGAAGCTGCAGGTTTTACTTCTGCCTTGTTACACACACACACACACACACACACACACACACACACACACACACAATAGCAGCAGCAACAACTAAACAAAACTATCTCCTGAATTTCAGAAATAAACTTTGTCCTGAAACTTTGAACTTTTGGTGGAACAAAGCCTTTCATAGACCATCAAGTGGCACTTGAAGGTGGCAGGTGGGGAACTTTGAGGCATGGGTTTGAAGGGGAGCGAGTGTGATGCAGCTTGAGGACGGGGACAGTTCTGGGAATTAGCAGTGAGACCTGTGGCTTCTCACCCTTTAGTCAGTGGTTCAGGGTAACTTTCACTGGCAATGACTGAAAAGTTATTAACATCCCATAACTGCCTTTATGTAGCTTCTCTGGTGTCACTCTGGTTCTTCACAAGAGGGGCACTAGGACTAAAACAAGTGCCATACTGGTCATGGCTCCCAGAGTAAGTGTTGTCCATGTGTTAATTGTGCGCAGGCCAGACTCTGCAAATTTGAAATAATCTTTAAAATAGCAACAGAAGCAAGCTAAGCCCTAGCAGTCAATTTAGTGGAAGAAGAAGATGTCATCATAGGGACCACTGGACAGCATAGGGATAAGTATGGGCTTTAAGCTTTAAACTTCTGCAAGGGATTGTTTTGTTGTATGCTTACATTGATTGAAATTTACCCAGTTATCAAAACGAAAATCACCCCCAAGGTAGTGTTTTTGGAGGGTAACTTTCTTCCCCCCACAAGTGAGTATTTAGTGGAAGGTGAGACATAAAAGAGGTGGTTTGGGAGTTACACAGAGCATGATGACTCGTGGGTCTCAGGGGCCTTGCCTCTGAGTGCGACTCCTCAAATTGTAGCATCAGAACTAACCGTATGGTGTCTTCTTAGCTGGGAGAGTCCTGGGCTTCACCGCAGACTTCCTGAATTAGAATTTCTGGGAACTGAGTTTGGGATCCTGTGTTTGTAACAAGTTTTAGTACAGTATAGTGTGAGAACCACTGCTTTCAGGGTTAAAGGTCAGGTGTCACTCTCAATTTTTTAAAATTCCCAATTGGTAAACACTTAGATTGTTTTTGTCTTAAAAAGATCCTGTCAATGTACTCACCTGGCTGTTATACATTATATTCCTACTTGAATTACACTTTATTGTTAATAGTTGCTTAAATATAAATTTGAATACTTAATTAAATCCATTTACTTTCTTTACTTGAATATCTTTACAGGAGGTCAGATACCAAGTTATTTAATGCTATGGAGAATTTTTCTCTTGTTTCTTATGTAATGTACCTAAACTGAATTAACAACATGCAGTAAGGATAATTTGTACAATTAGGTTTTGTATATCTGAATTTCTGTTTGGGCAATAGAAATATACGCCTTTGTATGCATTTGAATGCATACATATTTGGATATGTGTCATCAACAAAATCACAGACCTTCCTAAATATGAAAATACTGTCCTGAATACTGAATTTATGCATTATTTTTCTTTCCTTTTTTGGTCAAGACTGTGCATTTGTTTTAAAGTAAGTTTTTAATTCTGAGATTGTCAGATTTAGAATGTAGAAACATTGATTGAATTTGATTATATCCAGAAATGGGAAAATAGGCATGGCTGGTGAAAAAAAGGGACCTCCATCAAAGTAGAAGCTGTTAATTAAAGAGCTGATGAATATATACTCCAGACATTCGTGTTTAAAATAGATGCCATAATGGTCTTCGCCCTTGATTTTCTTTGATATGAATGCTAACATTTTGTTCATTTGTAATAAACACTACGAAACAGTAGAGGTATAAAAGTAGATAAGAAGTTTGGAGTAGTACAAGTTTAGTATTTAGTATCCAGATTTATCCTTTTGCTTATTTTGGTTGAGAGGTCTTACTTGTTCTAGTAAAAATATTCCCCATTCAGTCATTTTTCTCCCCGCTGCATGCTTCTAGTAAAGGAAAGATGGGTACTGATGATGTGGTGGCTTGGAGGGAAATCAGGTATGATTTGGGGATCAGGAAGAACAGGATTCAACTCTTCAGCCATTTTCTTGTTGAGATATCCGTATAGTTCACCTAACACCTCAGTTTCCTTACTGAGGCCAAGCATCTACTTCAGAGGCCATCCTGAGGGATGGGCAGGTCTGCGAGAACTTACTGGGATGAAGCGCCTACCATTCCTAAACAATCGAGGTTTGTACGTGATGACTGCGGTTGACACTGCTGTGTGGTATGCTTGAAAGTTGCTAATGAGAGTAAATCCTAAGTTCAAAAGGAAAACAAAATGTTTGTAACTATATGAGGAGATGGATGTTAACTTACTGTGGTAATCATTTCACAATATATGTGTGTGAAGTCATTATGCAGCACTCCTTAAGCTTACACAGAACCGTATGTCAATTATATCTCAGTAAAACTGAAAAAATAAAAAACGAATAAAAGAATACTGCAGGAACGGAGCAGGTTAGCTTCCTGCTACAGGAGTATCACTTTTGGCCAGTTTGTTCAAATATGCAGACCTCATTGTTCTTCGTTAATAAAAATCATAGGAAATCTGATTTTATATGACCAGGAGGTAATAGTTTTATGATTGGAAAGCATTTGTAAAAGCCAGGACATTTTCTGTACAATATTTTAAGTTAAAAACAAAAGACACTATTTTATTTTCTTGCCTGGCTTACTTTTATCTCATAGCATTTTCATTTGTTGCTCGTGATGGTCACCAATTCCTTGTCTTCATGTCATGACATTGGAGAGAACCTGCTATGCTCAGCTTTAAGGATACAGGTGCAGGTGTGCAGGAAATAGCCACGTCAGGGGCAGTCGTGGTTGCCCTCTGTGACCAGCCTCACCCACCAGCCACATGATGCCACTGCTTGGGACCTTTTTATTTTAATACCTAGGACTTATTAATTATAAATGCTCCAATTCAGAAAATGCAAGTTGCCCTGCTTAGTTTGCAGCCTTCAGGGAACAAAGAGGGACCCGCCTACCTCTCTTCTTATGTTCTGATTTGACTTTAATGATTAGGGTTTTAAAAGGGCCACAGCTATCAAGAAGCCATGGTAGAATATTAAATAAAATTGCAAGTAATAAAAAAAGAAAAATAAATAAAATGAAAGGGCCGCAGCTAGTGTTCAGTGAGTGCCTACTGCAC
Source organism: Rhinolophus sinicus (assembly GCF_057876585.1). Taxonomy (NCBI): domain Eukaryota; kingdom Metazoa; phylum Chordata; class Mammalia; order Chiroptera; family Rhinolophidae; genus Rhinolophus; species Rhinolophus sinicus. The sequence continues at coordinate 55,933,421 of NC_142504.1, read as the reverse complement.
AGCAGGTGCTGCCCAGGTGTTCACGCCCATCTCCCGGTGGGTGGCTGTTGGAAGAGGAAGTTGGGATGTGAGGAGAGTACAGCCCTTAGAAGAGCAAACATGGAAGTTTTAAGCTCTCACTCCGGGATCGGTGCTCCCATCCACATTCTCCCAGTGGAAGGGAAGGTGGGAGGGGTCTTGGCGACCTTAGATGGAGGCAGTGTGAGCACCATGTGTGTGTAAAGTGGGTGGTGAAAGTAACAGACACTGGCACTCATTTCTGTATGTGGAAAGAGGAAAAACGTGCAATCTGGTTGTCATTATTTGCTGTAGTTTTGTACCTCCTGCCTTTACAGCTCTGCATCGGTGCCCACCTACCTGTTTTAGACCAGTGGTTCTCAAAGTGTGGTCTCTGGGACCGGCAGCGCCTGCATCTCGAGGTAATTTGTTAAATGCAGATTCTGGGGCCCCATTTTAACAGGCTCTCTGGGTGATGCTGATGCAACTAAAGTTCGAGAACCACTGTGTTGGGAGCATCTTGTGGAATGATGTGGGTCCAACATGAGAATGGGAACCCTGAAGCAGGGAAAGAGCTGTGATCAAAGTTGGGAGAGGGAATACGTGTCACCCGTCTGGTTTCTTCTGACATTCTCTCACTTCCAAACCAATACCCAGAGTAACTGCTGACAGGGAAGTTCACAGATGGGGAGCCAGTGAACATGGTATCTCTTTCTCTGTTGTTTGTTGAAGTCTCTCCCATATTAATCTGTGACATTCTGAGCTGACGTTTTATATCTTTTGAACATGTGCCTGTTTAGCACTCAGGTATGCAGGTTGCAGTGCAAGAACAATAACAGAAATTCCATACAAGAAAATGGTAACTGTTGATCCTCCAGTAATGGATTCATGAAACCTTATGAATTGAAAAAGAAAGCTGATATTTACAAGATGAAAGCAGAACAGCAGATCTAGAGACTGTTTGTATTTGAACTCCAACTTAACTAAAGGGCAATAGTTACTGAGCCTGTGTGTCCAATTTCAGCTTCTTCCTTACTTTCTTTGAAATACTGTTTTGGACTCTTAATTTAAAGAAATGAAAAAAGCCCAACACTTTATTTCTCTACAAGGCATCAAGGAGAGAGAGTAATAAACAGTACCTTGCTGATATATTTTAATAAATACTGGTTTACTGCATGCCACAACAGAGAGCAACCACATGCAATTACTTGCAAATTTCTCCAGTGTTTGTGCTTATAAATCTCTGCCTAAACCTTCCCAGCTGGGAGCTCAGTTAGTCTTTCTGCTGTGGAACAGGGCTTTGTTCTCCTGTTCAGCCCCAGCGCGGTCTGGAATAATTCAGAAACGTATTAGAGAGATTGCTGCTCCCAAAAGACATCAGGAAATAACCTTCACTCCCAGCCTAGGGAAATCAGCCCAATCAGAGGTCAGGCAGATTTCTCGATTAAACAAAGAACTAACTGTGCACAAATTGCACCTTAACAATTTGTAAGGGGTCTACCTCAGAAAATGTCTTACAGATGGAAAGCTGATATTTTTTCATCGGGACAGTGGGGTTGCTATAGTCAAAATGTCACCAGCATTTTCACACTGCTCCACAATTAGCATCCCCCCCAAATTAAATTTAATGTTGCATTCATAAGCAGTCCTCAGCTTCGGACCTACTGCCCTGGGTTGTTGAATGCGGATCGCAACGACTCCCTGTGTCTGTAGAGGGCTCAGGGTGTGTGCACACGTGTGTGTGTCTTGTGTGTCCATGAGTGTGTGCAGACGACTCAGTTCATCTGGAACACATCCCAGGAGTTTTGGACTCTTAAGTTCAAATTTTAGCAAATTTCCTATTGGGACCAAAAAAGGAGGAGAAAGTTACCGCACTGAATATTGTGACTTTACGTGCTCCTGGTCAAAATATTCAGAAATCAAAATCAAGTCTCTGTGTTGCTGTGGGACATTGTACAGAATGGGTCTTTTTGGAAAGATTTAGTAGGTTTCTGCTGATTATAAGAGATGCTCAGGCCAAACCACCTCCTTAGGACTTCTTTAGAGAGATGTCTGTGTCTTAGGATGGGAAATCTGTGTATAGTGGAAGTTGTGTCAGTTCAATATCCATCCTATTTGCAGTCCTTTGTGCCTTAATGCAGCGAAAGGACCCACGTTTAGCTAAAAACTAAAGGCACGCCTCAGCTGTATGCTCATGGCAAGAACCTCCCCGAACCCTGTCCTTAATTTCAGAAGAGGGCACACTCTAGGTTAGGTCTAGTAACCTCATCTGCACCCTGATGAGAGCCCCACATCCTTAGCCCAGCGGAACCACCAAGAGTGCTAGTCAGCCTAGTTCACCTGGTGCAGAGGTTTGAGTTCTGTTTTTGTGAAAAGAAACTATACAGCCCCACCGAGCCCATGGAAACTCTTGAGATTCCTCTTGTGAATCAAAAAGCAGTCTGAGAAAAGCACTGCAAATTTAGACTCTTCCTGATTTAAAAGTGGTTTCCTCAAATATTCTTTTTAGTTTCCTTTTGTTTACATAGAAATGCATGCATTGGACAGATTCATCAACAAGTTCCCTTTTTTCCCTAATAAATGTCTGAAGGAAAGACTCCTCCACAGATGGAAGACCTGGGTTCCAACCCAAGCCACTGGCAATTGGCTGCTAGTCTGTCCCTTGTCCCAGAGAGAAGCTGATAGCAGCCCCGCTGTCCCCAGGGCTGTGGGGCGTTGATATAAGAGGGCAGACGGATGTGAAAGGAGTTACAAGTTGCTTTTATCTGTTAGTCTTCCTTTCAGACTTTCAGGACTTTGGGAATGCTGGTTTTACAGTTTTTATTTCAAAACAGTGCTCAGTTTGGTTTAGACCCATGTCTATGCCACTTGCTGTAGTCCTATAGGGGAGCTTGTGACTGTCAGTCCATGCTTACAGTATCAGGTGAGCATGTGAAACTGGTGGGAACTTCACTGTGGACCTCTGAAGTGCTGGGACAGGTGGGTCAGCTGGCGGAGTAGCTGCGGTGAAGGCTCACGTGTATTTAAGACTGGGTGGAATTAGAAGGCCCATTTTTAGTCACAGCTCTGTCAGTTCCTGGCTCTGTGGCCTGGGACGATCGATCGGTTTCCTCTAAACTTCAGGTTCATCACCTGGAAATTGGGAGGAAGTGTAATGACCCCCAGGTCTGTTGTGCGGAGTCAAGTGAGATGACACATAAAAAAACTCTTCACCCATGGGCTCCATGCCTCAACACTATGGGCAGTGAAAACTATTTTGGAGTTAACTTATACATGAAAAAACTAAAAGAAAAAAGAAAAAAAAGTGAGAAAAACCTTTGAATGCATTTCATAAGAACATTAAACTTCAGAGGGAATGAGAATATTTGCAAAACTGAGGTGGGTATTTTGAGCTTCTGTTTAAAAATAAAATCCCCATATCAAAGCCAAGTTCATCTTATATATGATGTGTTTCATGTTTAGCAGGGCTTCGTGACAGCTCTTGCCTGTAAAACGCACTGCAGTGTGGACCGGCCAGGGTGCTGCTGTCAGAGGGGGCGTTTCATGAATGGTGGGGTCCTACCATTGAGACAGGCTGTCCCTCAGGTGGCATCTCCCGGCCATGCCATCTCAGTGGCATATGGGAAAGGAAAACTCAAACCTGGTTTTCTTTTCAAATGGCATTTTGTTGTCTGTTGGATCTACATTCATCACTTTAATCTAAACTCTACTGTAAATTAATATGTACAGGCTGTGCGATCACACACTTTACCAGAAGTCCTTTCATGTGACTGGCACCTCCAGCTGCAAACATTATTTGTTGCATTCACCAGGAAAAGCAGGCATCAGACAAGTCAGAACTCTTCTCTGTGATGAGTCCTGGTCTTTTTAAAGCAAGGGTTTCAGGTGTCACCCCTCCTGAACCTGTATCATTGAGTTCGATTGTACCCCGCAGATGGAAAAGCGGGAAAGCTTCCCCACTTGGAATGATCAGTTTCTCCTTTTTTCTTGAGTTGCAACCATTAGTGTCTAAGTGGCTTGTTCTCAAAATGTTACTAAAAGGTCCTCAGTGCTGCAATGTGTAAAACCACCTGTCAGAGAGCTGACAGTGTTACGAATAAAGGGCTCAGCCATATAAGGGTGCAGCTAGGTGCTGGGAGTGAAAACATTGCTTAACAAGGCCCTCCTGGAATCAGGAGACCAGCCTTGGCTGTCCTCTCTCCTTCTGTGCTAGCTGCCTTTCTTCCTCTCTCTTCTCCCTCGTGTCCTCCTGACCACCGTATTGAGTGAAATCTGAGCATTCCATGTCGCTGGCCACACTAATTTTTACATGCCAGCCCCCCAAATTAGTACTGGATGAAAGACCTCAGAATCCCAACAAAATAGGGGACTCTGGTTGGTCAGTTGAGCATCACCCACAATCGAAAAAGTGCATCTGTGCATTGGAGCCTTTCCCCACCCTTAGAGGACAAACACTTTCCAGTTCACAATGATATCTGTCTGTGGATGGCCTAACACCCATCAGAGTGAGCCCCTGCGAGAATTGCTCTACGTTACTAAGATGGAAGAGACTTCCAATGGCACCCTCAGTATTGTGAGATCATGGGCTGAACTCTTACTGCATTATGGGATGTTGAAAAGGATGTAGCTTTAACGGTGTTTATGGACTCCAATAGTGTATTGAAATGTTTTGTGTTAATATTCGCGAAAACATGTGATAAAATGGTCTCCATAATAGACCAGAAACCTAATTCGCTCTGGAGAAGGCTTTGGCCAGTCGGGTAGCGTACGGCCTTCCCTCCCATTCAAGAGCTCTATATGGCGTTTTGAAAATTGTTCACATAATAATAAAAGCAAATGGGTAAATGTTATAAATTGGTTTAAAAAGGTCCTCACATATTTAGAAAGGGAATAGAAAAACTTCAGTTTAAGTCAGTTCTTTGCAAAGCTAAAACCTGGGCCCAATCTTCTGGGTATTGATGAAGATGTTCAATATATTTATTTATTCATCTAGTTTCAAATGCTCGGAATTTCTTAGTGTAAGTGTGGCTTACAAGTTGTTCATCTTGTACCTCCCCTGTTTGCTCCATGGATTTTTACCAACACCCACGTTAGATCACACTGTATTGATCCCTGTAAGCTCCTGTGTTACTTCTTAACAAAGTCTTAGAGGTTTTAACTGAGCAATTAAATCAGGGAATATACCTGAGGGTGGGTCACACAGAAACAGCTCGTCTCATTCGAATCTGAGTTTTTCTTACATTGACGTGTGTGGCACCTGCTGGTTTCCATTAAGGTAGGTTTTTCAGAAATATGTGTTAATGGAAAGGGTTTCTTTCTTTAAAAATTTTTTTCTTTTAAATTAAATTTATTGGGGTAAACTTGGTTAATATGGAAAGGATTTTTGATGTTTGCATAGAACATCAAAAAAGATGTTGCTTTAGAAAAATTTCAAAACAGCTTTTGACAGTGCTTTATACCTTAGAATTTTTGAGGGAAAACCCAAAACAGCCCACAACAATCTTTATTTGAGACCTATGTTTAATATAGTCATGGGTAAGTGTGACAGGTGTTAGTACGTGCCACCCACCCAAAATTGTACGATGTGCAATGAAAATAAAAACCTCTCATGTCCTTCCCACGCTCAGGTGCAATAGGAAATAATTTAGGGCATAATACTTCTAACATACAACTTTGAGTACCGTGATTTAGATAGTATCAATTAGGGAAGAAATCTTTTTTCTCTTACCCAAGCAACTGAACCCGTAACTGGCCACACGTCTGCCGTTTGTGACGTGGGCTTCCTGGGGTACTCGTAGGGAGCTGGGCACAGAACGTCCTTATCACATGTGCTCAGTGGCAGTAGGAGGCCTTCATGTACCTACCATTCCCGTCACTTCAGCCATCAGTGACTGGAGGAAAAAGAGATGATTTCTGTAGCATTCTCTTTGGAGGAATGAGAATACAAGGTAGTTTGAAGTTGGCAAAATGTAGGAAAATGATTTGGGGCCCATTTGAGAAAAGTAGCTTGCAATTTTTATCTTAAGCACTTCCCCCCTTCTGTATTTCCTCATTGTTGAAAATCCTTTGTTGTTGTTTTCTTAATCGTGCCTCTGCCCAGCATACACCCACGTGAGCATATGTGCACCCACAAACTTCTGGAAGAGTAATACTGTCCAGTTCAGGGCCTCTGGCTCAAATAGGACGGCAGCGTTCTTGGGCCTTCATTTCACAGTACAGATGTGTCCCCTAAAGATGGCCCAGGGACCTTCTTCTTCCTCAGACCTCTTTGCCCTAACGACCAACTCAATCTGAAATGCATGCTTGGACTTGAGAAAGCACTTCTGTACTTATTACTCATCACACTGCATGACTCTCATGCCTCTGGCTCCATGTTTTACTGGCTGTCTCTTCTCTCCTGGCCAGGCTGGGATGAATGAGCTCAGTTTCTTCACCTGTGCAATGGGGATGACAATAGTACCTTCTTCATAGGGTTAACATGTTCTAGCCCACAGGCTCTCTGGCATTCAAGAAACATCAAGCATCATAATTATTCCTAATTATTATTAGCTGAAAGAACGTAAGGTGGTTGGAATTCTCAGGTCATATAACCTTACAAAGCTAACTAGGTCATGAGATTTGACCCTCAACAACTGAGGTTCCCTGGGTGGCTTCCTTGCCTGTGACAAGATTGGCAGTTTCCTGGTGCTCAGACATACATAGTGAGGCATAATCATTTGGAGAAAAAAGACTTGGTTTCCAGAAAAGGTTCATGATACCATCATAGACCCCAGATGAGGCACCAGTCATGCTGAAGGGAATAGGGTAATGTTTCTCTAGCCAGTGTCTGTGGTGTCGTCAGCATCTGAAACCCCTTCTCTACAGGCTCTGCTGTCATGCGTTGTGGCTTCACTGCCTGCTGCTCCCCTCTGCTCTCCAAGGCAGACACACTGGAGCAGCTCCACAGTGCCATGCTGGGCATCTTCCCACCACCTTCCAGTGCCCATGAACTGCCCATAGTGGCTCGTCTCCATGGAGCCTTCCAGTGTACCCACTTTGCCCATAATGCTGTGATCACACCGTACACTGTGCTCAATGCTGAAACCTGGCCACCTGCTGCCTCTGTTCTTCCTGGACTAAAGAGTGAGCTGACGAAAGAGCAGAGCTAGGGCAGCTGGCCCGGTGGACACTAGAGGTGCTCTAGAACTCTCTTTCTTCTTGCTGGGTCTCGTGCACCTGACATTGACTATTCCAGACATTTTCTGCTCCTACCACCTCTCCCTTAGAAAAACAAAGTTTTTTTTTAAGTTACCACTTCTATCCTATTCTTGGTGTTCAGTTCATGTTTGTCCTATTGGAACTGTCTTTGGGCTTTCTATCTCCAGTCTGTCCTTCTGTTGCTGCCTCATTGATCTTCCTTAAGTGCCCCATGGAGCGTGTTACCCTCCTGCTTCACAGCTGTGCTCTCCACTGCCAGATCATCCCAATCCTTGATCTGGTCTGTGACTGCCTGCCACTCGCACCTGTGCAAACCCTCTGCCTTAAGCAGACTGTTCAGCTTGTAACCCTCCCTTCCCCATTTCGGCATGCCCTCTGATCCTCATGCTGCCCCTGGATGCCTTGCCCTGGTTGGGCCACAGTCCAGTCTTGCCTCTTCCCAGAGCCTTTCCTGCAAAGCTTAATTAGGAGAATAGTTGATGGATCATGCACCTCCTTACTTATTATTTATTCCCACCAACTATGAGGTAAGTCCTCTATAATCTTTAATAGTCCTTTTCCATGCAGCTTGCAGGCTGGTGCCATCTATCCTGTGTTGAGCCCACCCCCACGCCCCCATGCTTATGGCCAAATCTGAATCTGATTGTCCTGGTAAGCTCCGCTGCTCTACCCTGCTGACTCACCGAACTCCATACCACAGGAGGCTATCAGTGGCTGAACCTTACAGGAGCCGGCAACTGGCAGCAGACCTCTGGGTGTCCTGGCTTTCTGTGGAGCTACTCCAAGTCTAGTACTAGTGGCAGCCAGCCTCGGTTTGCAGCATGGCCTCTCCCACATGCCTCCAGGTCCAGCACAGGCAGCGAACAACCGTGGATCATGGTATAGCTCCTACCAGGTTGTCCCCCACCGGTCACAGGCAGTGGGTGACCTGGATCAGCACCAGAGCCCCCCCAAGAGGCCCCAGAACCAACATAACTTGCAGGTTGGCTTCAGGCCACAGCAGAGCACAACCCAATTGGCCCCATACATGGCACACACAAAGGGCGGTCTCAACAGGCACCAGAGCCCACTAAGGTGAATCTGCTCCATGTGGTAAGCCTCCCTCCCCTCCACAGCAGCCTGTAAGCTGTGGATGTGGCCAAACCTCACAGCCAGTCAGCCTGAAGGTCAGTCCCACCCACTAACACGCCAACAGCAATCAAGGCTCAACTATAACAGGAGGGACATACCAGCCCACACAAGGGTCACTCCTGGAGCACCCAGCTCAGGTGACCAGGGAGACTGTGCCATTGGCTCACACAGGGCATAAGGCCATCCAACAAGAGATATAGTAGATCTACCTAACACGTAAACAAACAGAGAGGCAGCCAAAATGAAGAAACAAATCTGTCCCAAATGAAAGAACAGGAGAAAACTCCAGAAAAAGAACTAAACAAAATGGAGGCAAGCAACTTATTAGAGACAGAGTTTAAAACGCTGGTTATAAGGATGCTCAAGGAACTTGGAGCTTCAAGAAAGAGATAGTAAGCATAGAAAAAGGACATAGAAACCATAAAAAAGAACCAGTTAGAAGTGAAGAATATAATAACTGAAATGAAGAATATACTAGAAGGAATCACCAGCAGACTACGTGAAGCAGAGGATCGAATCAGTGATTTGGAAGACGAGGTAGCAGAAAACCCCCAATCGGAACAGCAAAAGGAAAAAGAATTCAAAACAATTAGGATAGTTTAGGAGACCTCTGGGACAACATCAAGCATAACAACATTCACATAATAGGGGCACCAGAAGGAGAAGAGAGAGAGCACAAGGGATTGAGAACCTAGTTGAAGAAATAATGACTGAAAACTTCCCTGACCTGGTGAAGGAAATGGATATTCAAGCCCAGAAGCACAGAGTCTCAAAGAAGATGAATCAAAACAGGCCCACACCAAGCCCGTCATAATTAAAATAGTAAAGGTTGAATACAGAGAGAATCCTAAAAGCAGCAAGAGAAAGGGAACTAGTAACTTAAAAGGGAGCTCCTATAAGATTGTCAGCTGATTTCTCAACAGAAACTTTGCCGGCCAGAAGGGATTGGCACAAAATGTTCAACGTAATGAAAAGCAAGAATCTATAACCAAAGTTACTCTACCCAGCAAGACTATCATTGAGAATCAAAGGAAAGATAAAGAGCTTCCCAGACAAGAAAAAGCTAAAGAAGTTCATCACCATCAAACCAGTATTACAAAGAATGTTAGAGGGACTACTTTAAGATGAAAATATATATTATGAACAATAAAATGGCAATAGTTACATATCTATCAATTGCTTTCAGTATAAATGGATTAAATGCTTCTATCAAAAACAGGGTGGCTGAATTGATAAGAAAACAAAATCCTTACATATGCTGCCTACAAGAAACTCACTTCAGACAGAAAGACACACACAGACTGAAAGTGAAGGGGTGAAAAAAGTTATTTCATAAAAATGGGAAAAAACCGAAAACTCTGGGGTAGCAATACTTATACCAGACAAATTAGATTTTAAACAAAGGCTATAACAAGAGACAAAGAAAGACCCAGTAATCCCACTTCGGAGTATTTAGCTGAAGAAACCCAAAGTGCTCATTCTAGGGGACATGTGCATCCATATGTTCATTGCAGCATTGTTTACAATGGCCAACATGTGGAGGCAGCCTGGGTGTTCATAGATGGATGAATAGATAAGGAGGAGATGGTACATATAGAGGGTGCCAAAAAAATGTATACACATTTTTAAAAAGGAAGAAACTACTAACATTGTAATAATACCGATAACAAAAGATGAATTAATAAAAGTCACCTTTGACTTCTGCAGTTACAGGAGATGCTGAAAGTAGTTACCATCAGTATCCAGACACTTATGATTATGGCAAAGTACTGCTTGAGCAACATTGACCAAAGTGTCCACTTGTACATATTTTTTTGCCTCCCCCGGTGTGTATATAGTGGAATATCACTTGGCCAGGGAAGGGAATGGGTTCTTGCCATTTGCAGCATGGTTGGACCTGGAGGGTGTTGTGCTGAGTGAAATATGTCAGACAGAGAAAGACAGATGCAATGTGATTTCACTTATATGTGGAATCTAAAGAAAATAAACGAAACAGAAAAAACTCAGATACAAAGAACATTTTGGTGGTTGCCTGATGGGAGTGAGTTGAGGGGGTAGGTGAAAAATCGGAAGAGTTAAGAAGTACAAATTGGTTGTTACAAAGTTGTCATGGAGATGTCAGGTATAGCACAATAAATATAGTCAATAATATTGTAATGACTATATATGGTGTCAGATGGGACTAGATTTATCAGGATGATAGATGGGGGTGGTTGGAGAGCAGGTGAAAAAGGTGAAGGGATTAAGAAGTACAAATTGGTAGTTACAAAATAGTCATGGGGATGTAAAGCATAGGGAATGTAGTCAATACTATGGTAATAACTGTATAGTTCCAGGTGGGTACTAGATAGTCAGGGGAATCACTTCTTAAATTATGTAAATGTCTAACCACTATGTTGTGCACTGAAATTAATATAAAATAATATTTAATGTCAACTGTAATTGAAAAAGGGGGGGGGAGGTGAAGGGGAATAAGAGGTTCAAATTTCCAGGTATAAAACAAATAAGTCATGGGGATGTAATGTACAGCATGGGGAATATTCAGTACTGTTGTGATAGAATGGTATGGTGTCAGATGTTTGCTGGACTTACGGTGATCACTTCTGTAGGTATATAAATGGTGAATAACTATGGTGTGCAGCTGAAACTCTATGTAACATAATACTGTATGTTAGCTGTATTTTTAATAAAAAATCTTAAAAAAAATAGCCCTTTCCCTACTGTGACTAAGGGTAATTATAGAGGAAAAGAGGCTTGGAGGAAATAACATCGCTTTCAGAAGTTTGCATAATTAGTGGTGGAGCTGAGATTCGAACCCAGGTCTGACTGGTTTCCAAAGCTTGTGTTGGTCTAGACCTCACCATTCCCACTTCACCCCAGCCTCACTTGCCTCTAGCCAGAGCTGGGATCTGTCTTAGGAGGCAAATGCCCTGGGTATTCTGATGTCCTCTGGATAAGCATTCATTGGGTGGGCTGATACCACTCTTTAGGATCGAATTTGTTAAAAGAAGCAAAGCTTGTCTGCGCTATTATTCTCTTAATTGCAAGTTCCCTCCCTTCTCTCCATCACCTGCAGCTGGTAAATGGCGTACTTATCTTTAAGTAAAAATGTTTTGATTATAGTTTTAATATATCTTATGATAACTGGCAACACTAGTATTTACAGAGCTGATGGTTGGTTTCATGTGTTTTGTAGATCACATGTTTGACATGAGTGTGTTCTGGGTGACCTGCTTTACTCTGGTTTTCTCTTCCCACCCTGGGCTCTGCCGTCATTGGAATCCTCACAGTTATTAGTTATGTAATGAATTATTTGTGTGATGAATTAATTCTGCGTGCCTCATTCTCCATGTCTGTGCTGCTGAGGCTGTGGCATGAGTACCCGGCACACAGTAGGTATTCAATATTTGTTGAAGTTTGAATAAATGAATGGATGTATGCATGAGTGGGAATGCACTTTTATTCAAGTGTCCTATGCAGGGTTTGTAGAAAAGTTGGTTGTAAGAGAAGTCGTTTTTTCTATTGAATTACATTATAAAACTGAAAACTTATTCATGTGGAGAAACTTCCAGTAAACTTTGGAAATGTTTGAAGAAAATTGAGACAGAGGTTGGTTCCTCCTTCTGTTACTTTTTGTGAGATTCTTCCATTTGAATTTTATATTTTGTTGGCAATATCTGTAGCTGCCTTCAGGCATCAATTATGATTCTTGCTCTAATAAAACAAGGTCGTGTATAAGACATACATATTCCTCACATTTAATTCCATTAAACAGGAGAGTAATAATACTTGGTTTCCTCTAATAGTTTCCAAAATAGGAATAGCCAGTATTCTGTAACAACATACTCTTCATTTATTGTTTTTTTTGGTCAGTGTTCCTTCATGTCAAGGTAAAGTTAAATTTATTTTTTAAAGTTGTAAAGCTGTTCATAATTACTGCTGTTAATTCTGCTAACTTTTTTTAAAAATAGTTTATTGGGGTGACAATTGTTAGTAAAGTTACATAGATTTCAGGTGTACAATTCTGTATTACATCATCTATAAATCCCATTGTGTGTTCACACCCAGAGTCAGTTCTCCTTCCATCACCGTATATTTGATCCCCTTTACCCTCATCTACCATCCCACACCCCCCTTACCCTCTAGTAACCACTAAACTATTGTCTGTGTGTATGAGTGCTAACTTTAGAACAGTGTTTCTCTTCTCCAAGAAACCATCTAAGTCCAGGATATGGGGTTTCCATCCGAAACCTCTTCCCAGCAGCGTTAGTTGGCTCAGTCCCCCCCTCTGGGTGAAGTCCACTTCCACTCTGCTGTGTTGTGTTCGTTATTTTCACTGTCAGCTTCGAAAGCTCAACTGGAAAACTCCAGGGCCCCGTTGGTTTTTCTGTAGTCATCTCAGTTCCTGATTTCGTGGCTTAACTACAGTACAGTGTGCTGTTATTCATTCCAGTCTCTAGGCCTCTTTACTCTTCTGGCTGTCTGGTACATAGCAGCCCAAACATCAGCTGTGTCTTATCCCAGTCCCTGGGGTTTGTGTGCCCCTTAAATTTCCTGAGGTTCCAGACTTCCAGAACTTCTACTTTCCAAGGCATGGGATTGCCTGTCCACAGAAGTAGGGCTGTTGCTCAGCAGCTCTCAGCTGCTCTGCAGTTACTGTGACGAACCACTGATGTGCTCACGGACACATATGTCTGTGCTTTTGTCGGAGGAGTGGGATTAAAGCAAGGTGCTTTTATTTAGCTTGGAAAAGAAAAGATTTGTGGGCCCGAGATCAGGTGTCTTCAAATACTTAGAGAGCCATCACAAGGATAATCCACTGCCCCGAATGTGGGTGGTTTCAGAGTACTGATAGGTGAAAGCTGGAGGAAGGCAGCCTTACCAGCACAGAGGGGCAGAGTTCTTACACTGGTGGTGGGTGGGCAGCCAATGGCTTCTTCAGACACTGGGGTGAGTGACGGGCACTGGGTGAGGGACTCTTGTAAGGCAGGATTGCAGTAGATACATAGATAACTCTCAAAGTACCTTCCAGCTCTGAAATCCCATGGTTTTATTACACTAAGTAAGTTAATCACTTTAGGACAGTTTCTCTTTTCTTGTGGAACAGGGATCGTGGATTTTTTTTTTTTTTTTTTTGTGGTTAAAATTTAAAAAGAAGTCTTATCATGGACCATTTCTTATCCCTTGCTTCAAAATGGTCACACTTTTAGTCAAGTTGTGTTTGGACACTGTAGAGGGAGTCAGGCCTCTGAGTGCAGTTGTGCAGGCAGTTCACTGCACAAAGGACCCGACTACGAAGCTGAGCTTGAGCAGGCACTCTGCTTACCAAGCTAGGCATCTATCCAGAGGAATGGTCGTCTTTCTAGTTTGCAAAAAGATAGCATCAGGTCACCACGCTGAGTGCCAGAGGGGTTGGGTCTTCCCCCAGGAGGCCTGGTTTTCTAATACATGTGAAGACAAGTACAGCTGGTCATGACTCTGGAGAGAGGTATGACTTTTCATTCTTAGTTCACCAGTATCAGCAGAGTTAAGCCTAGACACACCTGTGATTTTGTCAGTGGGCTGTACTAAGTACAGTGCTGACCGTTGCACCAGTAGTGAGAAGTTCCATGAAGCATCCAGATAATTTTGCCAGACCACCAGGCATTCAGGTTCTTGGCAGCATCTGCAGGGTTTGCCGCATTTTTCACTTTTCATCTGGTTCTTTGGTGTTGTGTGGCCATAGCCCTGTGCATTCTACTTCTGAGCCCAGGAATTATAATATTTTTGACTCTTCTGTTTATCGTCAACCTGTAGGGACAAAAAATTGGTTGAAAACCCGCTGAGGATTTATGAATGTCAGGCATGTGAAACTTCCTTGGATTCTCAGACTTTCTGTAACCGAACTTGGGAGAGTGTGTAGTGAGGAAGAACATTCCAGAATTCAATGCACTGTAGGCAAGACTGGTTATTTAAAAAACAACAACAACAACAAAAGAAAACAACACGCAAAATGAAAACAAAACACCCCTGGGGTTGCTAACACAGAGGAGCAGTTCTTTGACCATTGACCACGTGCAGAGATGCCATGTGTCCCCAGAGGCCAGTTCCTTCAGCATTTCCGTACCCTCAGCACTTGTTATTGTTCGTCCCTCCTCTGGAATGTGCAGGAAGTGAAAGCTTCACACCCACCCATTCACAAAAACCCCAGAAGAGAGCCATCCTCCCCCCTCTGTTCCCCCTGCCAGCGCCTGCTCTGTTCCTGACCCCTCTGCTTCCCCACCCCACCCCGGTGCTGGCCTCAGGGTGAAAGGAGTGAGGGGTTGGACTTTGCTTGGCCTGTAGCCCCAGCCCCTGTGACTGTGTGACTGTCGCTGCATGACCTGTTTCTTATGCCACACACACAGTGTCCTGACTGCAATACTCTGTTCCTGCATGAGCTCACTCATGACTTGGTGCCGTTGCTTTTCAGTTATCCTGATGCTTCTGTGTTTTGTTTCTCAGGGACGCCTTACTATTTCTTGATTACTGTAAATCAGTACTTCCCAGATTTTTGGCAGTACAGTTAAAAAAAAATACTGTGGGAGAGACCAACATAGGTGCCAGATCCTTACTTATGCAAATAAGGATATGAGGGCCAGAGTGATTGGGAAGCTGGAAACGTAAAACAGTAACAAAAACATCATCTGCTGTTGCCATCAGTTCTAAACAAACAGACCACTTTTACTCCAGAAGATCAGAAGAACACATTATTGAGCAGAAAATTCTCTTTTAAAAAGTAACTTTAACTATGTGGAACATTCACCACTTTTATTCTGATTATTCTCATTTAGCTTCTGTTCATGTGTTCAACATGAATTATTTCCGACCAGTATTTGGAGGCAATTGCTGCAAAGGATTCTAAAAGAATGAGCTCTGCCTTTCAGCAGTAAAACAAACATAGAGCAGCCCACTTTACCTGGGCAGGAGGACATGTGATGGATGCCTTGGCCAGGGTCTGTCCCTGCTCATGTGGCCATGAAAGCAGAAGCACTGGAGTCCTGTTGTTTCCCAGCCCTCAGCTAACCTGAACCCTGACCACTACCCCCTAGCCGCTGACCCTAACCTTCTAGCCCTAAAACCTGTGACTGGGGGTCCTATTGCTCTGCTGAGGTGGTTTCCGTGGTAGCAGCTCAGGGAACACTGAGAGATTTAGGGACACTGTGCATCTGGGATTTTTGCCTGAGCAGATCAGGGTGGGAGTGGGTCCTAAGGCCTTAGGGGCAAACAGCCCAGTTTGGAGTATCAGCCCACAGACCCTCCCTCTGGGTTGTTCTCTCTCAGAGAAGGCGCAGATAGCATTTACTGTTAGCAGTATGGACATTGCAGGCCATAGGAAGAGGGTGCTTGCTTGCTGAACAGTGAGGCCAGCCTGTGGATTGTGGAACACACTAGAACTGCTGGGAAACGGGGGCCAGAAAAGACATGCTTCCGCCTGCTTTCTTAGCTGCTCCCATCCCAGGCTCATTTGGCTGTGAAACAATTTAGCCGGTTTGGCTGGAAACCAAATGTAAAAAGGATAAGAGAAATCTTTGGGGACTAAAAGGAAGGCTCCAAGGTTAGGTATGAACTGAGAAATTTGATTTCCTGGTGGGGTGGCTGGGCCCCTCGGATGAATGAGCTGGTGCCCCTTGGGCGTCAACTCACACCTTGCTCATTAAATTGGCTCTCCTGTGAGAACCCAGAGCCCGTGGCCAGGGAAGTGCTCAGATGTGATGAGGCAGAGCTTCCTCTTGGCTTGAGCAAAATTCATTTGCAGTCAGCAGATGTGTATTGAGAGCTGGCCACTGCCGGCCGGCACTGGGCTGGGCTGGCCAGGCCTGTGTGGAAGGATTCCAGCTCGCAAATTCTGCTGTTTGCTTTGCATGGTGAAGAGGAATGAAGGAATGCCGCTGTTTCATTCAGACATTTCCTGAAAAGATTTTCGATCATCTGTAATTTACTTAAGTACAAATTATCTTCTTTTTAATCTCTTCCTACTTTCCTTTTCCTTCCCCATTGCCTCCCCACCCCCACCAATTTTCTTCCTATGCCTTCCCGCTTCTTACTTTTCTCTCTTTTTGCCAATACATTTTTTTCCCTGTGGAGTTTTGTTTCCATGTAGTATATGTTTTATATATATTTGAAACAAAATTTGTGCTTCTCAGAACCAAGATTCTTTCTGAAAAATAATTTGGGGGATAAAGTTGTAATCCAGTTCCATCTGTAGATATGAAATATGGAGCAGAAAAAGAAACAACCATTTTGAGCCTGATTGTCAGTCTGCATAAAGGCCAATTCAGATTGCCCTCCTGAATTTGTCCATCTGAATTCAGGGTTCATTAAGTAGCAGAAACATGCCAGATTAGGAGTTCAAAACAGAGAATTTCAGGCCTTTTCTTATAAGGGCACTAATCCTATTCATGAGGACTCCACTCTCCTAACCAAATTACGTCCCAAAAGCTCTACCTTCTAATACCATCACATTGGCATTAGCCTTCCATCATAAGAATGGGGTGGGGGTGGGGGGGACGACACAAATACTCAGTCCATAACACTGGCAATATCTTATAATGGGTATTAAATATTCCCCTGAATCCATTCATCTGTAAATGTAAGGAATCCAGGAATTTTAACCTCAGAAATAGGTATTTATTAAATGATGGTTTCATAATCTCACACCATTACACATGGTAATCTCAGGGGTGGTTTGTTAATTCGGTAAATATTTGTAAATGCCTATTGTATGCTAGATTTCCTACTGGGTTTATGGGATTCACAGGTTAGTAAGACATTATTTTTCCACTCTGTCTTTTTTACCCATTGCAAAAATGGAAAGTAGGAAGTGCTAGAGCTGATTGTGAATAAAATGGGATAGTAGGGACGTCAGGCCAAGCTTCATAGAACAAGGGGACATTTTAGTTGGGTATTAAAGGATGTTGGATATTGAGTATCTGTAGGTTAAGATTTATTGATACATTATTGCCTTTTCTAATATCAGTCTTTGGTTTGGATATAAAATTGACTGTCAAAGAAGTTAAGTACAAGATTTCACCGAGTATGATAGGATCTCAACTAGTGGCCTGTCAGGCACCATTTTACTATGTAATGTCTTTATCCTCTTCAAGTGGAGGAAATAAACATCTTCATACACATGGCACACTGGATCCTCACAGATATTATGGTGTAAGAAAAGAATACACAGTAAATACCAACAATGGCAGAGGCTGATTGCACATGCCACTCCCCTAACACACCAGCATAGAGTAAACATGTCTATCATCACTGCAGCATCATTACTATTATTTGTTTGTTAACTTTGCTATTATTTATGGTTAACAGTAATGCATTATCAAATTGTGGTGCTTTTATTTCTACATTTTTGTGTGTGCATATTTTCATGGGTCATTTTATCTCTGAAGGGGCAGATTTATGGTCTCAGCCTGGCTCCTGCGTAACCTTGGACAAGTTATTTAACCTCTTTGTGGTTCAGTGTCTGAAGTTGGAAAATTAGGATTCAAATATCCACTTTATTGGAATGGTAAAGGATGTGAAGGGACAATGTATGTAGAGCAGTTAGCGCAGGGCTTGGCCAGTGCAAAGCTGCTGAAAAAGGGGAGTCACAGGGAAGTTCTCCATTTATCTGGGTCACACTGAGCTACTATCAGAACTTGGAGCAAAGCCATAGCTTTTAGCTCCTAGCCCTGCTTCCTCTCTGATAGGGTACATTTGACCTTTGAATCATTTGACTAGATAAATTGGAGATCAGATAAGTATAGCTGTTTATGGCATTGGTTTTACAGATATGTCCATACATTTTTTATTCTCCTGCCTCAAATAGTGGGGTTTATTCATTTATCTTAAGTAGGGGCTGGACTTAATGACAGGTCTAGTGAGTAAAGTATTGCAGAAGTGATTGATGTCACTTCCGAAACTAGGTTTTGAAAGGATTGCAGCCTCCATCATGATGGCTTTCTTGCTGTCTCTTGGATCCATCACACTGGGGGAAGACAGCTACTCTATGTTGAGGTCACTCATGCAGCCTGTGACTTGCCGGCAGCTCTCCTAGGAGTCAGGCCTTCAGATGGTCACCGTCCTGGCTGACAGCTTGATTGCATCCTCATGAGACCCCTGAGCCTGAACCACCCAGCTAGGCTGCTCCCATATTCCTAATGCTCAGAAATTGTGAGATGATAAGTGTGTTGTGTTAAGCTGGTAAATGTGAGGTAAGTTGTTACGCAGCAATGGATAGCTAATGAGGGTCTAATCTGCAGAATGGAGTTGGAAGCCTTTTGATCTTTGAATTTGATCTACATTGTAATCTGCCTCAGTTGAGCCTCCCTGCACTGGTATGGTTGGTCGCTGAGACAGCACCCTGGGTACCTGTATGCAGGTGGTTTTAGGACTAAGTTTTCAAAAGACCCTGCTCAACTCTGGAGCAAGCAAGGCAGGATTGCTCTTTACCTGCAGTTGAAATCTCCGTTTTCAAACCTTCGATGATTCACTTCCTAAGCAGAAACATTTAGAATCGTAAACAACCTAATCCTAGGCCTAGAAAGAGAATTTGGGGTGGCCTGCTCCGACCCTGCCTTCAGCAGTTGAGGTGTCCTGATGGGGCTCTGAAGTGACTTACCCCCACCTGCTGCCCTGGTGGGCCGCTGCCTGTTTGCTTTCCTTCTTGTGTCAGTCAGGATCATTTGATGACAAGCCACGGAATCTGCTTACAGTTCTAGCACCAGCAGGAGTTCCTGGGATGACATTAGGAGCTCGAAACTCGCTGAAAGTCTAACGAAGCAGGTTGCTGCAGAGGCCGGGAGTGGTAAGACCGGCTCTCAAGAGGGATAGTCTCTTATGGAGAAATTAACGCCAGCTGGTTCTCCTTTTTCCCAAGACTCAGTTTCCCAGGAGAGACCTCAGCTGTTAGAGCCCAGTGCCCTGCTGTCCCAGACGGGGAAGCTCATGGCTTTTTGCATTACCTTCCTACAAAGCCTCAATACAGTAAAAAAGGCATAGTTCCCCAGGAAGTCAGAGTTCTTTGGGAAGAAACAATGGATGTTTTACAGCCAAAGCAATGGCAGAGGCTGACTGCACAAGCTTTTCTCTTCTCATATGTAATAAATATTCACCACGCTGCTGCCTTACAGAACAGCAAGCAGACTTCTCTCCAGATGTTCTTGCTGCACTGTAGCCCTCCTGTAACAAGATCGCAGCATTTCCTAGGGCTCCCAGAACAAAGTACCCCCGGCTTGAAACAACACAAGTTCATTGTTCCACAGTTCTGGAGGCTTGGGTCTGAAATCAAGGTATGCTCCCTCCAAACCTGCAGGGAGGATTCTCCTTGCCTCTTCCAGCTTCCATTGGCCACAGGTGTTCCATGGCTGTGGCAGCCTCTCTCTAGTCTCTGTCTTCCCACGGCTCTTCCTGTGTGTATCTGTGTCATAATCTCCTCTCCTTAGAAGGACACTAGTCCTGCTGATTGAGGGCGCACCCTAATGACCTCATCAAACCTGATTACTTCCACGGACCGTGTCCACATAAGATCACATTTACACAGACCAGGGCTTAGAGCTTCAAAATATCTTTTTGGGAGACATAGTTCAACCCACATCACCAGCTGACTCATTCCATGCACATTGCACAACACAGAAAGGGCATATGCTGTTGGGTTTGCACAACCATCAAGGGCCTTTAGTTGTGGTTTGGCTACACTGGACAGCTCCCACAGCCTGGTTCTTCGCTTTGTGAGAACATACTGGGGTCCCCTGGTTTTGCTTGACTTGGCGTGCTCCCTACTCGCTCTGAGAAAGCTGCCTATGCCAAGGCTGCATGGATAGCATGGGAAGAGGACACAGGCTTTAAACACATAATCCAGGGGTGTCTAAACTTTTTTCAACGTTTTTTACCAAGGGCCATATGTGGTAAAATACACAAACAGCCGTACCACTCACTCGAGGTGAAGTACGTATTGCCTCCCCTGGTTTATTTAAGTAAACTAAATATATTTTTGGAATTTGCTGCAGGCCACAGTTTGGACACCTCTGACATAATCGAATGAGAAGTTCTTCATTACTGAGACATGTTGATGCTGGTTAGAAGGGAAGAAAGCGGATTAGCACTAAAGGGATATCATGCTTGTGGAGAGGAAGTATTCTGGCATGCTTTTCACAGACGATTCTAGAACGTCAGACTCTGTTTTGAAAATGCATTTTGTTTTCAATTTAAAAGTATTGTATTTATTGTAGAAAAATGTGAGTTACAGAGGAAAACAAACCTAGTAAATAACATTGTTACTACTAACTTAAACTAGTCAGTATGCTCTGTTTTCTCTATTGATTAAGTCATTGATTGGTTGTTAGATTGATTTTCTGTTGTAAAACAACATGGGAAATGGCATTGAATTCAAAGGAAGTAATCATTCAAAGTTACCATCGTGGTGCAAAGGAAATCTTGGCCTGCATTTGTATTTCCTACTCCTCATTTTTGGCACTTAGCTCATCAAACATGAACTTACTATTGATACAGCAACTGGCTTCTGTAACAGTGGCCCATGACGTGAGTTCCCTGTGAGGGTGAGATGGAGGTGGTGAAGGCTGAGTCTGGGGCAGAGCATTCCTGGTCTCCTCAGGTGCTGCTCCTGACGTCACCACTGTCTCCTGGGCAGGAGGGTGGGAGCCCTCTGTCCCTGAAGTGGGGCTGCAGCACGTCTTTTGGTGCATGTCCCACTATAGGGCCCTGGGACCACCCACAGATGTCACCCCTCTATCCACCCAACCTTAGGTGTTCCATCCTGAAAGTACGTCACGAGAGTGAGTGGGGACGGGGCTGACACTTGTGACCCGCGCTCTCTGGAGTGGAAGAAAGATAGTCGTGTACTGTCCTCCTCTTGGCGTGGTATCAATTTTGGTTCCTCTTGCGGTCGCTGAGCAGTCAGACCCATTAGGGAATTAGACATTAAACATTTTTGAGTAAAAAACACTGTTAGAAACAGGGCTTTATCATATTCCAAATGATAGGATGGAAGCTACCCCAGATGACTCAGCGCTTCCCAGTATTTATAGCACTTTTTTTTTTTTTTAAAGATTTTAATGGGGAAGGGGAACAGGACTTCATTGGGGAGCAGTGTTTACTTCCAGGACTTTTTTACAAGTCAAGTTGTTGTCATTTCAGTCTTAGTTGTGGAGGGTGCAGCTCAGCTCCAGGTCCCGTTGCCGTTTCTAGTTGCAGGGGGCACAGCCCACCATCCCTTGCAGGACTCGAGGAATTGAACTGGCAATGCTTGTGGTTGAGAGCCCACTGGGCCATGTGGGAATTGAACCGGCAGCCTTCGGAGTTAGGAGCACGGAGCTCCAACTGCCTGAGCCACTGGGCCGGCCCTATTTATAGCACTTTGCTACACATGATCTAGTCTTTATCTGGATTCCTGAAAAGAGCTGTGGTGGGTGCAGCAGGATTTATACCTAAGAAAGGGATGTTCTGAGAATAGGGGACTGGTGCAGGTTGTGGGGGGCTCCACAGGGCTCTTGGGGCACACTGCAATAGTGTGCCGTGAAGTGGGAGTGGACCAGCTCCCCGCTGTGGAGGGGAGGAAACTGCAACTCAGAAACCTCAAGAAGGAGGGAGGGCTCCATTCCGTAAGCGGCTCAAATGGGCCAAAACCTAGAGCTTCATTCTCCTTTAGTATGCATCTCTCTTTGATACATTGCACAGAGACAGAGGGGCGGGGGGGGGGTTAATTTTTTTTTTTTTGGTCTACACATGTGAATTGTTAAGCTGCTTTCTGATGAACATTTTGCATACTTCTTCATTTCTCTGTGGACAGCCCCAGGATGCAGTGTGTAACAAATACACTCTAGAGCCCTGCATTCTGGATTTCGATCCTTACACAGGAGCTGTGAGACTTTGGGCCTATTGCTTACCCTTTATGAGCACAAATCTTGTCTCTGAAGGGAAGATAATACCACATGCCTCCTGAGAACGTTGTGAGAATTGAATAAGGTCAATAAAGTCCTCAGGAATGGGCTAGGCACTCAGATAATTTCCTTTCCTTGGATGTCCAGTACAGAACATATCGTGCATCTGTTCTACAGGATTCCACTAGGGATGTCCTGGGGGCCAAGGCAGGAGCAGAACTGAGACCTTTACACCTTTACACAAAGGATGTCATGGAAAGGAACTTAGGGCCATAAACACAAGTTCTGTGCAATCATATCATGACTTCAGGATGGAGAAAATGACATAATTTTTTAAAAGTTACTCTTTCTAATCTGCCTGTAGGCAGAAGGCTCGGGAGGGATGTTTTGTTAAAATTTAGGTCAGTGATGTGTCAGAATGGAGATGCTGGCCATTTCTTTGGACATGGAAGCCCGGGCGGGTGGACCTGTGCTCCTGACTGTGGAGGGGAAGCAGGGCTGCCTGTGTCCAGGCGAGAGTGTGCTCTGGGCCTCACCTGCCTCTCCCTCTAGCAGCACCTCCTGCTTACGGAGCCTGGGCCAGGGTCATGGGGCTAGAGCGTCTGGGTCTGCTGCCTGCGTCTTTATGTGTGTCATCTTGCACCCCCTGCCTCTCCACCTTCCAAGGGGTGTAACCAACTCTAATAGGGTGGCTGTGACAGATGCTGTGGGAATTCTGAGTTTGGGATAATGAGCTGTCATATGTCATTTCACTTAAACACATAGTACAAATATTTTGATCAAACATTTTCTCCAGCTGTTGAGTGAAAGCAGTAAAAGCAGCAGGGAGAGGACACAAATTCACTGTTCTTCACCCTCTAAAAGCTGCTGCCTGTTAACTCCTTCTGTCTCTGGCTGTCTCCCTTCCTGCTCTTTCTCCTGGGTCCTCTCATTTCCCGTAGCATGTCCACAGCTGTAAATAAAGAGTCTGAATTCAGGGCCGTGAAGGGGGTGAAACTGACCACAGCTTTTATTAAACGTCCCTCTGTTGGCCTTAGAGCAGCTGCAGCTGCTGCCACCTTGTTAAACTACCTGGCCTGACCATCGCGGCCACTCCTCCCGTGCCCCACGGGTGTCTGCCCCTCTCCCTTGGTACAGTCCTGGGCCTAAGGATTCTGGGCTCACTTTAAATTTTGGGGGCACCTGGTGCTAGGTCCTTCCACCTGGGTAGAATCTGATTTGATGGTGGATCTTCGTTGTGGATTTCTCTGTCCTGTTTGTTCTGCACTGCTCTGACCTGGCTCCTAGAATCTCTCCCTTCTGTCTAGGCGGAGAGGGAGGTGGTCCCACAGCGAGTATGTCTGGGGTGAAAGGAGGTGCAGACCTGGGTTAGAGATCTGGAAGAAGCCTGGAGCATAAGCTCTTGGCTGACTTAAGCGTTGTTCTCCAGTGGGAAGGAAGGAGGAACATGACCATTCTGAGCGCATCCTTCAAGCTGAACCTGTTATAGGTGGGGACTGATCAGGTCCTTTCCTTAAGTAACACTCTTTAAATCACCCCTTCCTTTTCTCTCCCAGCCCCCTGGTTTCAGGGGAAAGAATAGGTGGGCTAAGCTGCCTTGTGTTCTGGGTTTTGGGCAACCTGAGCCATCAGTGTTCTCCCCTGTGTCCCAGCCCCCGCTCTGACTGGTGTCATCCTCTCCCCTTCAAACGTGCTCAGAGTCCTCACATCCATAAGTAACGTGAAAACACGCAGGCACTTCCTCCCTGACCTGGTACCTTCTCTAGCTCCCGCCTGCCTTCTGCCCTCTCTCTGCAGTCAAATTTCTGAGGGTGGGACGTTTCTTGGTCTTCACCCCCGCAGCTGCCCCCCCCCCCCCCTGGGGGCAGTGCACATTCCCTGAAGCTGCCCGGTGGGGCTGGGGGGGGGGGCACCTGGAGCCTGGCTGCTCTCTGCCTGGAGCCACCTCCCCCATCATTCCCTGCTGGTTCCCTGGGTCTCTGATGTTTCCTCCCCAGACAGGTTTGCTTTGTCCTCTTGCCCTTCACTGTTGGCTTCCCTCCAGGTGTCCTCTTGTCATTCGGACCCTCCCCCAGCCGATTTCACTCATCACTCTGATGGCATCCTCAACTGGTGCCCCATCACCATTGCAGGCCAGACTTGGCTCTGAAATTCCAGACCTGGATCTCCCAGGAGCCTGGATACTGTGCTCTCCAACCCCAGCAACCAGACTGCACCCATTCGCTGCCCACTCTCTCGTCCTGGGTCCCTCCTGCCTGTCTTTCCTCTGAGTTCCCGCGACTAGGTGGGGCTAACACAGTGCCCCTATCAGGAGAGACCTAGCAGTCAGCCTAACCTCTCTTTCTCTTCTCACCCACATCCTTTCATCCTTCTCCGCTCAGTTTCTACCTCACCCATTCATTTCCATTCCCACTGCCCTGCCTTGATTTTTTGAACCTTTACAGCTCTTCCTCCCCACCTAATTTCATCCCTTTCCGACCCGTTTTCCCCAAATAGTATTTCCAGAATATGTGCTGATCATTTCAGCCTCTCGTGTACAATCCTCCCAGCTTTTCTGCCGCTTGGCTCTAGCAGTACTTATAAAGTGCAGGTCCCGGGACAAGCATCCCAGCCACGCCTGGAACTTGTTAGTAACGCAGATTAGTGCCCCCACCTCCCGCCTGCTGAGCTGGAGACTGAGGGCCGGGCCCAGCAGTTCCTTCCGGGAGCCCTGGGTGACAGGGCACTGTGAGGGCTGAGGACCCCTGCGCTGAGGCCCTCCTGGGCCCTGAGGCATCGTCACCAAACACAGCCTGCTGCCTCACTCCGTCTGCCTGCAGGTTCTCTCCCCAAGCTCCCTCATCTTTCTGAACACAGCTTTTCCTGGCTTTGTGACCCGTGGGTCCCTTTGCTCTTCTTGGGCAGGACTGCCTGTTAGGTGCCCCTTGTCTAAGGGCACTCACGGTGCCTGGGACCCAGCATTGCTGGTGAGGTTTGTACCGAGAACTGATTTTTACTTACGTATTTATCAACAAGTTACTGATTCCTGAGGTGTATGACTGCCGCAGCCCGGGAAATAATTCCTGATTCTAATTATCCTAGCTAAAATGGAAAGATCAGGGTAGTTGAAGAAGTGAGAACAAATTGTTTACCAACAAAGCAATTATTTGAAGGGCAGTGGAAGGGCCGTAGTAACATTGTAAGAAGTACTATGACACCGCCTAGGACTTCTGTCCATGCCAAGACACCTGCCTCTTGGACTCCATCTCTCCATGTCTCCTACTTTATGTCTTACTTAGTCCTTTCTAATCCCTTAACAGGATAATGCAGAACTGAAGTAAGTTTTTGGTGGTGTTTCTCTGCATCGAAGAGGGCCGTTATATCTTTGGCTCTCAATTGTGAGCTTGTTTGGTAATATGGCCCTTTAATGATTTTATGTATGTATGTATGTCTGTATGCATGTATGTATGTATGTGTGTATTTATTTATTTATTACCCTCTTGAGCGAGGACCACTGGTTTTGGATAGGAAAACAGAGACTTTATTCCTGGGGAACAAATATTTGTCTTAAATCTCTAATACGCGAGCATTCCTTTACCCTTAAGATTCTGCATTATTGTGTTTTTTTCTTTTGTAGATTTATCACATTAGCACTTAATTACGCTTCATGACAGTATTAAATTTATTGGGTGATTTATAGTTTTAATAGAGAATTGTATGATTTATTGTGGTTGGCATTTGAGGGCTAGAATTAAAAGCCGTGAGTACTAGAATTGCTTAATCTGACCCTGTCCAGCACAACCATAATATGGGTGAAAACCCAAATTCAGGTATAGTAAGGACGCCTGCCCAGACCATTTTTGATGTGACTGTTGTAATATGTGTATGCGGGGTGGGGGGCAGTGGTGGTGGGTATTTGTGTTCTTAAGTAAAAAGAGTGAATCCTATCTGTGTTTTAACACATTTTTTGCGGGAAACGAGTAAACTCGTCATATCGCCTGTAGTTGGAACCGGCAAAAATTTTGCAAAGTAAATAAATAGAGACCTCTTTTTAAACTAAAACACTGAAAGTTTCATAGAAAAATATCAAATAGATAGAAAGATATGAATATTTTACGGAAAGTCTAATTTTGGCGAGAAAATGTCAAAAAAGCCCCGCGTTACAACGCGATTTGGCGGGAAAATGCCCGCTTACAAAGTTAAATGGGAGCCCCAAATGGTTTCCGATGCCCTGATGCGTACACCTGTGACGTGAGGTCCTGAGATACTGTAGCATGGAGGAAGCTGGTGGCAGGCGTAGGGCAGCTATCTCCGTCTGCAAAGGGCTTCTGGGGCCATGCCTTGTGGCTCTTTGCTGAGCAGGCGGGATTTGCCTGTTCTCCCACAGATGGTTTCAGGCTTTAGTGGGCCACTGACAGGCCTGCCCAGGGTCTCCCAGCTGCTGGAGAGACACTGATGGACCTGCTCATGATCTGTCCCCCAGTTTTTTTCAGTGCGCTCAAGTCTTTTGTGGGAAAGGCTTGCTTGACTCCTGCTCCTGGGCTGGAATCCTGAGAACACACCACAGTCTTTGCCTGTTGGGAGCTTGCCATCCGTCTGTGCACTCACTTGCTGCCCCAGCCTAGGCATAAGTTGCAGCTGTTGCTAAAGTGAATATTATTTCAATGAGATGTTACTTCGTTATTTTATACTGTGGTAGCTGTTCACTTTGGTGTTTACCCGTTGACTTTGTTGACTTTATTGACTTGTGTTTCTAGAAAAAAGGTGTTCCCTTCCCCTCTGCTTCCTCCAGAGCACTGTGTAGATAATGCTCTGGGCCACAGCCCTGGGCAGATAATCTCTTCGGGGTTATCTGTTAATTACCGGTGAATGTGTGAAGTGTTCGTGAAAAGGCTTTTGAAGTGATTCCCTGAGCTGCTGCCCAGGCTAGAGCGCCAGGCCCCGTTTCCGGGCAGAGGGTTTCGCAGCCCTGCTTGGTTCCCCTCAAGTGCTAGTATTCTCCTGCTAAATTGTTTGCCTTTCTAATGAAGTGAATGAACTGTTTGTTTGACTCTGCAAGGAAGGTATTTAACCAGGCACTAAAGTAAACGTTGGAGACATTCAAATAAGCCATGCAGATCTGCTTTGTGAAGGGAAGGGAAACTCTTTGGCCTCCTCACCTCCGGGAAGAGTCGTTAAAGAACTGTTTAAATAATAAACGGAGCCCAGTGAACGGATATTGCCTGGCCGGTGGGGGTCTTTTGTGCTAGCCGGTCGGGCCTGGGAATTCCTCTGCCAGCACTGGGAGCAGAGCTGCTCTCATCTCACAGTTAGTAATTGTGATTTATTTATGTGTGAAGGAACTTCTGCTTCATTCAGTCTTGATTAAAACACTCCAATTAGCCTTCAGGATAGCTGGTGGACGGGAGGGCAATGATTTTGTTAGCAGTGGAGAGGGCACGCAAGGGGAGTAGCATAGGGTTCAGCTTGTGTCCTTCCTGGCCAAGCATGCTGTGGCCCCATCTGCCAGTTGGGGCCTTGTCTGGGAGCTGTCAGAGGTGCTGGGGTGACTGGACCTGAGGGTGTACAGAGGGCCTTCTGAGGGCGGACCTGGATTGCAAGGCCGAGCAGCTGGCCCACTGTAGCTTCTGGGGTTCTGCAGGCTGGCCCATCTGGGCCTGAGGCCAGGCTTTGTCATTCCTGCCCGAGTGTCTTTGACTTGTCTTCTGATCTCTGTTTTCTCGTTTGTGAAACTGGGGTAGTAATTCCTACTTCACTGAGTTTTCACATAGTGTAAATAAAAAGTACATGAAAAGTGTGTGGGGTGATCCTTGGCACAGAGTCAGTGCTCAGTAAATGGTGGCTGTTTATTGTTGGAATGTATCTGTGGCTGTAATTTTTTTCCTCTCCTGATGGTTGAACTGATGACCACGTGTGGCTAATCTGGGATTCAGAGGACAGAGCTTTGCCACTGCATAATTTACTGGAAACAAAGTGGAGGACCCTCCATGGGCCTCACGATCAGCAAAGGAAAAACATGGGCTGAGCAGTCACATTATCTATGAAGCTAAAGATACTCAGGTGAAGAAGTTGACTATTGTCAAGGTAAGAAACAGCCAAACCTGTAGAGAGTTTTTATGAGCTTATTTGAGCCAAACGGACAACATATGCCAGGGAGGAAGGTTTCAAAGGCTCAGGAAAATGGCAGTTTTGCAGCTGATTTTATACATTAGAGTCAAAGGAGGAGACGTAAAGAAGATGCATGAAATCCATTGGTTGTAGATTAAGGAGGTGGGAGAAAGTAAAGCGGGTAAGTCTTGGATTGGATAAAAGGCAAAATGGAGAGACAGAGACTTCTTTTACATTGGTGGGCAGAGGATAGTTCAATAATTAATCTCTACAGCACATAGAGATGGTATATGGGGAACAAAATGACAGTGAGGGGTTATGTGGTCTCCTGCTCTGGTGCTGGGTAGGTTATGCCTTTGAGGGACAGGAAAAGAAAATGACTGACATTTCAAAGGTATGTTATCCTAGATGAATAAGCACAATGGACAGAGCTTACTTAAGGTAAGGACTGACCTTTGCTAGGGAACCTATAGGCCTGGGACATGACTACCCATCATGACCTGCCCAGATAGGAATCTGATCAGGCCATCCTGTGTGGTTACTCTCAGTCACTGAGCTTGTGGGGCCTGCCACATGGACCCCGTGCTTGTCATTGTCAGGTTTATTGCATAGCCCCTTTTTCGTTCTCACATCGATGTTAACTTGGCCGTTGGCACTGAAGGAGAAACACTTAGAATTATCAGTGTCCCCTTAAATATGAGTACCTTAAACTTATGAACCGACTTCACCTATGCTACTTCGTCCCTTGGTCTCATTGGCCTTAAAAAAATTCACATTATGATAATAGTCGTTACTATTGGTTTCTCTGTATTCTTTCTGATATTGGTTTCTCTGTAATCTTTCTGAAATGGTTTAAAATGGAGAGCATTCTCAGCTGCACAGTGGAGCAGGTGGTTGCTGTGGGAAGGGTGCAACTGCAGCCAAGCTCTGTGAGCCTGCCGTGTGCATTTCTTAGTGATTACATGTCAGCCTCCGCCTGACTGTGGAGAAGGGCAGGCTGAGTGGGCAGGATGGGTTTCTAAGGTTTCGTGCTGAAAGGGTTATACATTCTGTGCAGATACTACATGTTGGCTCCAAGGTGATCAGTATATCACCATCAGTCACTAAATCCCTGCTTTGTTCTAAATACCGGACTGCCAAAAAAAAATAAAAAAAAATGTGTGCATGTTTTAAGAGATGTGATCTATGTATTACTTTTTGAAGTTGAGTTGAATTACGGTAGCAATGTGTAGTATGATGTTTGCTCAAAAGATGGCGTTAATCAAATGAATGCTAGCGTCACCATACAACAGGCAGGACAGTCAAAGAAAATGGCAGAAGCACGGTTGTTGTTCGAGGAGCTCAAGACCATTTTGAAGTGGTATTTGAAATTCGAGAATATTCTCTTGACTTAACACTCCTTGACTTCTACCTATGGGGGACCTTAATGGATGTGGTGTACTGTAGAAAACCGGCTATACTGGTGGTATTTCGGAAAGAAAGTAAAACGGCATGCGCAGCAGTACAAGTGGACACTTGGGTCAATGTTGCTCAAGCAGTAGTTTGCCGTCATCAGAAGTGTCTGGACGCTGATGGTAACCACTCTGAGCACCTCTTATAATTGCAGAAGTCAAATGTGACTTGTATTCATCTTTTGTTATCAGTATATATTGAGTATTACAATTTTAATACCGTTTTTTTCTTTCTTAAGATGTGTAAACATTTTTTTGGCACCCTCTGTACGTTGAGGCTCATATTATAACTTTCTGAGTCTTTATTAATTCTCTCAAATGGCAAAGTGTGAAAAACAGGCTTGGTCCCTAGAAATATGTCCAGACTCCATTCTCTGACACATGGATGCTTGTTGACAGAGAGCCGGATGGGGCCACCCCTGTGAGTGTGTGCCCACTGTTACCCGGGACATGCACACCCGTGTATGGAGGCCGTAGTCCCTAGGACTGTGGGTGGGCCCAGATGGACCAGGTGTAGATATGCACTCCAGAAGTAGACTATGTTCTCTGTCCTCAGCCTTGTGGGAGTGAAGGGACATCATTGAGTTCACACACCTACCAAGTGTAGTTTATAAAGACTGGGTCCCTTTGGAAATTAGGGTCACTTTGGGGAGAAGGAGGAGAGGACCCCGGTGGCAATCACATTGAAATCAGGTAGAGCCTGGGCCTCTTTGACCAGGTGAGGAGCTACTGAGTGCTGATGGAAGGTCTTAGGAAGAGCCGGCCAGTTAGGCTCCCCTCTGAGGCAGCGTGTTTGTTCATCAAAGGTCACTGCAGAGGTTGCAGGTACTGTGTTTCCCCGAAAATAAGACCTAACCGGACAATCAGCTCTAATGCGTTTTTTTGAGCAAAAATTAATATAAGACCCAGTATTATATTGTATTATATTATACTATACTATAGTATATTATATTGTATCCGGTCTTATAGTAAAATAGACCGGGTCTTATATTAATTTTTGCTCCAAAAGACGCGTTAGAGCTGATTGTCAGGTTAGGTCTTATTTTCAGGGAAACGCAGTAGGATGGAAGCAAAAGGGCAGAGGCAGTCCCGGGGGCAGCAGGGTAGTGGGCGGGAGGCGCAGGCAGCAGCCCAAAGCCCCTCAGTGAACACAACCTGGGAACTGTGGGCCTCTCCAGGAAGAAGTGTCTCCAACCATGCCCAGAGGGATAGGCTAGGTTTGTTGACACTCCAAAATCTATCATTCCTCTTAGTCCTGAAGGAGAATGCTGGTAGTTTGAGTTCCTCTTGGATATTTCTGAGCAGTTTAGCTCTCTGGGCTGTAAGAAACATGTATGGCAAGAGGCAATGAGTGGCCTCTGTTTTCCGTGGGCAGAGTGGGTTGTTGTGCCAGAAGCATGGGGCCCCAAAGCAAGGTGCCATTTGCCTGCAGTAGAGTTCAGACACCCTAGGGCATTACCAGGAGAGCAGGTGGTTTAAGGGCAGCACTAAGAGATCATCTGAAAGTTCTTCAGCATTATAAAAGGAGTTAGGGTAAGAATCAAGCTTGGATGTCAGACAGAAGTCAGAAGAGATGGTGGCAAAGGGAGGGGTCGCCGATAAGAGAGGAGTCATAAGTGTGAACGTGGGGACAGAGCCCCAGAGAGCAGTTTCCAGGCTCTTGGCCTCACGTGGGGGAGTGCTGGCTCGGGTGGTGGATGGTCATCAGCTGTGGCTGGTCGGCCATTGGCTGTGGCTGGTTAGCCAATTGGCCACTGATATAAATGCCACAGCTGTGTTGGTTGGTCAGTCGGTGGGTTGGCAGGCAGAGAAGCAGACAGCAGGTTGCAGGTCGTGTGGATCCAGCCTCCAGTGAGACTATAGTGGTATGACTCCCCTATCTATGGCTCCGTGGGTGTTCCTTTTTGGCCTCACCATATCCTGCGTTCTTATGTGGGGAGAAGGACTAAAGACCCCGCATGCCACCCTGCATGACAGTGAGCTTTGCAGAATGGAGTCTGGCGTAGTTGTGGACCACCTGTGGGCAGCTTGGGGTTTTTTATCTACACATTGAGGAACATGTGGGAAGCAGCAGGATGGATGACGGGCTCGAGAGGGCATTCCCTCTGTCAGGCTTGCAGCTTGGGTCTATGCATGGATGGCGAGGGAGGGAGGTGGTCAGGGAAGCTGAATGACCCTGATGAGGGGCTGTCAGGTGGGATAGCCAGGTGGGCCCCACATCCCAGTATGGGTGGAGAGAGTTCAGTTGTGATATTGTGACAACCTTAAATAAGTTTTTTTTCTCTTTGAATTTCATCTTTTCTGGGTCCATGCTATCAGTGTGATAATTTGATAAACTCAACTCTATTGATGAACCAAAGGAAGTCTCAGGCAGTGAGAGTTTCCCTACTTTGGTCATCTCAGTCATGGTTGGTGGGGATGCCATCGGTGCAAATGCCACAGCTGGCCGGTAGGGTAACGTCCCTTAAGCAGAAAGATATTTCCCTTAAGTGATGCCATTTGGCATACACTCACATAGCCAACGTCTTTGGGGGCGTGTGTAAAATGTGTGTCTAGTAGCTAATGTGGGATTGCAGAGAAGAAAGAAATGTAAGAAACATGGGGAATGTTTAGGTACTTGCATTCCCATGGCCAAGAAATGTGAAGAGTTTTTTCCCCTTAGCAATGGTAGACCCTCTCCTTTCTCTCTAATTTTCTTGCTCATCCTTGCAAGGGAATCACTTAGTATGCTTTATTGTCTCACAATCACGGTGAAAGAGCCACTGAAAATAAACTCTGTGCTTAAAAGCTTTGTGTTCCTGTTTCATGATGCTTCCTAGAAAGTGAGAATTTGGAGTTTAGGGGGCAGAATTCGGCGTTTTAGGGTGCCCCGGTCATTTCTGTCATGCAATTTTAAACTTTTGACCTCCAACCTTTTATGTCAAAGAGCTCTTTCTACATGGGTCCTCGCCGCCTGCTCAAGTATCCCGAATTCACTGGAGCCACCAGCATTGCCTCGGTGGGAAAGGACTTCAGTGTTTTGGAAAAGGCCCAGTTGTGGGGAGGTTATTGCTGAGGGCCCACCATTGTCTGCCCTGCCTTAGGGGTGGCGGGGGTGGGGTGGTGACTTCACATGCCCACATGAAGTGACTCACCAGCCAGCAGGCAGCAGGCAGCCATGCAGGGCTAGAACATGAATCTCAGAGCTAGTTAGGCCCAGTAGGCAAGCTTCTGCTGGGAGTTGCCCCTGTGCGTGCTCTGAATGTGGGAGCACCTGGAAACCTGTGCAGGGAGGATTCTGCAGAGTAGGTGGGGCCTGCCTTTGGGGTTGCTGGTTTGGCCTGTTGTTGGAGGCCTATTAGGGAAATGGAAGGTCTTCAGTGCCCAGGAGGGTGGCTGGCCTGGTCCATGGCTGCCGTTGCATATTCTGTTTCCTTTTTTGGCATTCCTCCCTCCTAAACCTTTTCTCTAAGAAACATTGATTGAATACTGGATTTTGGGGGGTGTGGGGCCGGAGCCCCAGAGAGTAGTTTCCAGGCTCTCGGCCTCACATAGAAAGGTGCTGGCTCAGGTAGTAAATGGCCAACTGTGATTGCATGGCCATCAGCTGTGGCTAGTTGGCCGTCAGCTGTAACCAGTGAGCCATTGGCCACAATATAACTGCTGTGGCTACGAAAAAGAGGGAGAGAGAGAAGAATGGGGGCTAGCAAGAAGATGGCGGCTGGGCTGGCAAGCGTGGATGGCGGTTTGCGGACAGTGTGGATCCAGCCTCCAGTGAGAGTATAGTGCCGCCAGAGAGAATATAGTGGTATGACTCCCCTACCTATGGCTCCGTGGGTGTTCCTTTTTGGCCTCACCATGTCCTGCGTTCTTGTATGGGGAGCGGGAGCAGAGACCCTGCAGGCCTCCCTGCACGACAGGGGGGATAAGTGAGCGCCTCTGCCCTTGTGCCCCAGGTAGTGTGAGAGGGAAAGAAGACAACTCTGACCTGACCGTGTGCTGGAGTAGGGGCTTGTCACCATGTTGCCTGGCATGGGAATGGAAGACGGTAACCACTTCCCCTTCATGTGTGTTTATCTGCTTACAGCTCAGTACAGATGCTACTTGTTTTATGATGGGGTTGCACCCTGATAAACCTATGTAAGTTGAAAATACCTTGTTTCCCCAAAAATAAGACCGGGGCTTATGTTAAGTTTTGCTCCAAAAGACGCATTAGGGCTTATGTGCAGGGGATGTCATCCTGAAAAATCATGCTAGGGCTTATTTTCTGGTTAGATCTTATTTTCAGGGAAACACAGTATCATTCAGCTGAAAATGCATTTAATACACTTAACCTATTGAACATTGTAGCTTAGCCTAGCCAGTTTCTACTGAATGTGTATCACATTTGCACCACCAAAAGTCAAAAAATTCTAAGTTGAACCATCATTAAGTGAAGTGTGAGGGAAAGTGCCTGAGTAGGAACATGAGGGCTCGCAGAGAACTTAGAATCTAGTGAGAGGGGACATGGTGAGGACGCAGTGTGGGTACAAATAGAGTTCCACAGGTTGCCTGTGGTGGTCCCATGTAATCTGAATGATGGAGAAGGGAGGAAGGAGCAGGTATTTCCCTGGGGTCTCATACCTTGACTGATGGGGTGGCATTTTCATGAGGCTTGAAGACAGAGTCACACTTGGCTAACAGGGACTTGTTTTTCACCGAGGGCATGACATCAGCTAGAATAGTGAATGGCTGCCAAAGGGAGCACTGCCTTTTAGATGGCCTTACCCTGGATGCAGCTAGGTTGCTGGGGGCCGTGAATGCCACAGTAAAACGCTGAGCTGGACTGGGAAGGCCGCCCTGGGCCACTGCAAGTTTGGGGAGCAGCGAGGTACACAATCCAGTGTAGGTTCTAGGGGTGTAAGTCTACACTCTGACAGTGTCATGATAAGAAATAGTCTAAGAGTACTGGCTTTGAAATGGAAAGGACACCAGCTCTGCTATTCTCCCTGCGTTTCCTTAGGCTAGGTCCTTACCCACTCCCTTGTCCGGAAGAATGGTCATACTCTTCATACTTGGCCCCAGGGTCAAAGTAAGAAATAAAGAAGTGTATGCAGGTTTAGTACAGTGTCTGACATGGATTAAAGTATTTAGTGAATTGTACAGCAGCACCCCCCCCAACCCCCTTATCTGAGGTTGCCCTTTCTTTGGTTTTAGTTACCCATGGTTGCAAAATATCAAATAGAAAATTCCCAAAATGAACAATTGGGAAGTTTTACATTGCGTGTTGTTCTTGAGTATTGTGATGAAATCTCATGCCATCGGGCCACATCCAGCCAGGGATGTGAACCATTCTTTTACCCTGCGTACGTATAATACAGTAAGGTATTTTGAGAGAGAGAGAGACCACGTGTGCCTCACATTTAGTATAATGTTATAATTGTCCTGTTTTAGTATTAGTTATCGTTGTTTATAAGTTAGCGTTATTGGTATGTATAGGAGAAAACGCAGTATACTGTGTATAGGGTTTGGAACTGTCTGTGGTTTCAGGTGTCCACTGGGGGTCTTGGAATGCTCCCCAGAGGATGGAGGGCTACTGTACTTACACTCATGATTGTGTTTTTAATGTTAGTATTAATTACTATGAAGGGGGCAAAACCTGGGAGAGTTTAGTTATTAACAGGAGCTAGAAATGGGTGGATAGTGGAGATGATGGGGGAGAGTCAATAACCTACTCTCCGACAGCTTCTCGTCTGACTTTGAGGGGGATGAGCATGTGCCTCATTAATTTCTGCTGGCTACAAAGATGCGCAGGTGACCAGCATATGCTAAGGTCACCGCTGGTGTTCCAGGGCCTTCAGTTACCTCCCAGGTGTACTTGGAGGAGTGGCAGCACTCTGCTGGGGAGCTCTGGGGACTGAGGTGAGCACCCTGAGGCTTTGAGCCTTAGCCCAGTCTGCCTGGCTTTGTGTTCCTGCTGCAGAAGCAGGATTGTGGTCCGGTGGCGCTCCCCGTGATCGTCCTGGAACTCTACCCCCTGACAGAGTGCCACCTCCAGGGTGCCCTGAGAGGGAACCAACTCGTAATATAACACCTTGTTTATGTGAGTTTGGGTAGGTCTTTTAGCTTTTCTGAGCAGATAATGGAATTTTCCCTTCTTAAGTTCTCAGGATCGTCATAACATAGGAAATAAAGAGAAACAAGACTTAGGGGAATACTAATAAAACTTAGGAAATGACGATTTTAGTGTTGTCAAGAGGATCATGAGGTAATTAATGTGCATGTGTTTTAGAAAATGTAAAGCTTTGTATTCCTTTGCTTTCACACCTCACTACCTGTGTCTGCTAATTTTGCAACATTGGAAAAGAACATAGAAACTCTTTTGAGTAGGTTTATTTTGGATAGGATATAACTTCTAGACCTCATCTTTGTTGGTTAATGGTTAGTTTATTAACTAAACCAGGCATCTTCTTAGTTCACTGTGTCACCAAGGCCTCTGTACTTCCATCTGAAGTACCAGACACTTTTCCTGGAAACATTTCATCCTCTGCTTTCATTTCATCAGCATTAAGGAAACAAATGTGTATTTTTGGAACTATGAATTTGGTTTTTGAATTGTGCTGTACAAAAATATGGTCATTGATACAAGAATGTGTTACTAATAACTAATTTCCAAGCTTACTTATTGTCACTGAAAATACACTATTAGCATATTGAAAAGTAAATGGACTTGTCACTTTTAAAGGTAGTGATTCCTCATATGTTTTCCTGTGATTTCCCTTGGAGAGTTCTTATTTCTCTTTGTTACCTTTCCCTCTATTGATTTTTTTTGTCTCTTATCCTGGCAGGAAAGCTAGAAACAACAAAAATGTCATGGATGCATATATTTGGGATCATAAGCAAAGTACATTTCAGAGACTGGGAGGAAGGATCTCATGGTCGCCAGTGGGGAGATGGGGTCTGTCTCTGCCCTTGGGAATGCCAGGATATAATTTTTAGCTGAGAAACAAGCAGAGAAGGGACCAAAAAGCAGAGCATCAATTGTTTGTTCACTACCCAGGACACATTTAAGGTGGTAAAGATGGAAATTTGTTCTGTCCATACTTTCAGAGGGCTATTTGTCATTTTCTTGTGGAAACACAGTTATGTTTGTTAAGGAGGATGGCATGGATGAATGGTGGTATGACCAGACTGGTTTGGGGTAGCTTTATGTTTCAAATATGAATTAAACGAATTGAATTTGCCTATATGCTTGCACAGAAGAAATGACAGCAAGATCAGGCCTTGAGCAGTGGGGAATGCTGTGGAAACTTGTACAAGATGACTCAGGAATGTTGGGCAGTTGCCAGAAGCACACAATTATTCGGCTTCTGAAATAACATTGTTTTTGTTGTTAATTAGCTTTCTATGTAACTGTGCTTATTTTTTACTTAAGTTATAAGGAAACTAAAATTTACTAGATTTGTCATCAATTTCAATCACCGTCATTCTTTTTCAGGATTTATTTGGGATATGTTTTTCTAAAATCACAAGCTAAGTATCCCTTTTCTGAATAATTATTTTATGGATACTTCTGCTATAAAGATATTTTTAGGTCACACAACTTGGCATATAAATATTTTACATGTATAGTGTTATTACTCAAAAACTACATATTCATAAAGAAAAAAATTGATGTGTGGTTTTTCTGAAATGTAAAAATGTCAAAAAATCACTTTATTGTGATACACCAGGACAGGGCTTGTCAAACTGTGTTCCCAAAGGCCATACAGTAAATGCGCCGGGCTCTGGGGGCCACATGCCAGCTCTGCTGGTGTCGTATGAGAGCGAGCACAGGCAACGTTTGAAGAAAAGAGCACATCTGTGTTCCAATAAAGTTATCTGCAAACAGTGACCTGAGCACAGTAGTTTGCAGAGTTCTCGCATAACACGTGTCCAAATTAAGGCTCCTGCCATGGTATAAAGTGATGAATGATGTGTACACACACACACACACACACACACACACACACACACTGACAATTAAGTTCGCGAACTTGCCACCATGTGCTTACATTGGCTGCACTGTACAAGCAGCTCGGGAAGGTTTCATAACATTGGTGTAACAGTGTCTCACAGCTGTGTTTGTGTAGACGTGTGGTGGTATCTTGCTGAGTGGTATTCATTATTGTTACTGGGTATTTTTGTGTGCTGTCGCAAGAATGCCTGAGCTTGAATTAGAGCAATGAACAAACATTAAATTTCTTGTTAAACTTGGCAAGAGTGGAAGTGAAATCAGGGACATGGCAGTCCAAGTTTATGGGGATAATGCCATGAAGAAAATGGCAGTATACAAATGGATTAAATGTTTTTCTGAGGGGAGAGAACGCGTCTCTGATAAAGAGAGGTCAGAGCGGCCAGTAACTGGCAAAAACATTGCAAAAATTAGTCTAATTGTGTGTAAAAATCAGCGGCTGACTGTGAGAAGCATAGCAGATCAAGTAAACATTGATAGAGAAACAGGAAAATCTTAACTGAAAATCTTGGCATGAGAAAGGTGTGTGCAAAAATGGTCCCAAAGGAGCTCACTGATGAACAAAAGCAAAGGAGAGTCAAAGTTTGCCAAGACCTTTTGAAGAGGCAAGATGATGTTGTGGGTGGTGTTATCACTGGTGATGAAACATGGATGTATCAATACAAAAAACAAAGTGTCAAAGTGCACAATGGAAGTCAGCCAATTCTCCACAACCAAAAAATTTCTCTCAGTCCAAATCAAGAGTCAAAACGATGTTGCTAACTTTTTTTGATATCAGAGGGATTATTCATCATGAATTTGTACCAATGGACAGTTAACCAAGTTTACTATTTGGAAGTGCTGAAAAGGCTGCATGAAAAAGACCAAAATGGTCTGGACTTTTCACCAACAATTCATGGCTGTTGCATCACAACAATGCACCAGCGCACATAACACTGTCCATGAGGGAGTTTTTAGTCAGTAAACAAATAACTATATTGAAACACCCTCCCTACTCACCTGATCTGGTCCCCAATGACATTTCTTTACCTGAAGATAAAGGATATACTGAAAGGAAGACATTTTGGTGGCATTCAGGACATCAAGTGCAATACGACAACAGCTCTGATAGCCATTCCAGAAAAAGAGTTCCAAAATTGCTTTGAAGGGTGGACTAGGCACTGGCATTAGTGCACAGCTTCCCAAGGGGAGTGCTTTGAAGATGACAGAAGTGATATTAAGCAGTGAGGTATGTAGCACTTTTTCTAGGGTGAGTTCGCGAACTGAATTGTCTGACCTCATATCAGTAAGATTTCTAAAGTTCACTAACTAGAACTGCAGTTTCATAATGCTTGCACCGCATTACAGAGGGTCATATGAATAAGATGATCCACGCTAATGACTCGGGAGACATTTCCAACTCCACACACACACACACACACACAACATACCTGTAAGACAAGAAGGAAGATTCCTGATGCTCCATGGGGTGATTCCACTGTGACATCCACCAAGTCCGTAGCTGGTCCCTGTGAGGTGCCAGTCCTCAGATTCTGCTTGGAATAGAGCAGGAAGGCCACGGACTGCCCTGTTGCTGTAGACACTCCTGGTCAGGTATCCTGGGGTGTCCTCACAGGGCTTGGATAAGCTCTTTTCTTGTCCACAGCACATCTGTAGGCAGGATGTCTGAGCGAGGGAGTCTGTGTAGGTGTTGGAGTCAGTCGATGTGGTTATATCTCCCTTAGGCACCTGAACCCTGGAAAAGGCCTTGTAGGTGCCAAGGTGATGACAAGATACCAAAGCAGGAAGAATCTGGGGTACCTCTCCCCCTGTCCCTGGATGGTGACAGTGCCCCCCCACCTCTCTCTCTCTCTCTCTCTCTCTCTCTCTCTCTCTCTCTCTCTCTCTCTCGTTCCCTCCTTACTTCCCTCCCTCCCTCCCTCTCTCTCTCTCTCCCCCTTTTCTCCCACTTGAGACCTTATTTGATAGATGCTGGATAATTCTTTTGGTTTGAGCATAGTGGATGTTGCCCACATTGGGGTTTTCATAATGTTTCTAGTGATGAGAAACATGTGCGTAAATGGGAGGAGGCTGGACATTCTTACGGGCAGGGCTGACCCTAATGACAGGAAAAAATAATCTCTAATTCTGGTCTAGACTAAATTCCAAAGTCAATGGATGAACGACGTCAATATTTAAATAAGCCAGGAGAGCCTGTGCTAGGCAGTTTGCTCCCCTGGGTTCTCCTATGCACTTTCAGGCCACTCAGGTAGCATTTGGTGAATTACTCCTTTACTAACTTTGATCTCTCTTTTTTAATCTACCATTTTTGTATGTAAATTTTCAAACCTTAAAAGATGGTTTCCCAGAATGACATCCAAGAGATTTTATAGGCTGAGGAACTAAAACTATTTCTTGAGATAATTATGCAACTGAAGATAAATCTCAAGTGTCTTTTCTCTGGCTACAGGTTATGATCAACCAAAGCTGTTGAGAAGAAACCTGAAAATCAATGCCTCTCATTCCTAATGAAACCCTTAATGCACAGCATGATAGCAGCCAGCATGAAATCGAATACTGACAAGTGTACCCAGCACAAAGATTTTTACTATGCATTTCAATTTAAACATGTGTGAAGCCAATTACGTATTTATCAGGTTTAGACTTTCTTGCTCAAGCCTCGGATAATATGCGCTCTTCAAATCTCAGCTGAGTATAGACGATTGGTCCAGCAGTCAAAGCTCTCGCAGGTCTGTAATAAATCATCTTTGCGACCATAGGCATGAACAGTTGACTGGTTACCACTGTTCCACAGACTCACCCCACCTGGTAGTTTTAATTCCCTCAGTACAATTGATTCCCCCAGTCCTGCACATTATTCTCCCGTCTTCCATTTAGCCCGTTAGTTTGCTGACAGTAGAGTACACAGCACTTAGCAGCTGGTTTGTGGAACCATCAGTCAGGAAATTGTATGATAAATAGGAGGTAGCCAGGTTTAGTGGCACTTCCTTCTGCTTCAGCAGTTTTAGCCTGAGTTTGGAAAAGTCATCATGTGGTGTTTTGTCAAGGGCCAGAACAGGACATGACTGTGGTGCAGTGACTTATTACACATACACTTGAATTATGATGCTCCACAGCTGCGCTGCTCATGTGTAAATAATAAACCGTGAGGTGGATGATTACAGTGGCTGCTGTGACAGGGGCCTGTTCTTGTCATAATGGGCTTTCTTGGACAGCTTCTTGGGCCCAGGATGGAATATGTGGCTGGGCTTCCACATAGAAATGACAAGCCAGGATGCAAGGAAGCAGTCAACATTTGAGGGTTAGGGCTTTTTTCTTTTTCTTCTCTTGTTTTTAGAAATGGGTGAGGATGAATGCCATGTGATGCCACGTATCACTAAAGGGCATACTCTTTCTGGTTTTCACTCTTCGTTTATATTGTTAAGCTGGTGTCAGGCATGACTTTAATTGGAAGAGGTGTTCATTGCATTTTCTCAGAAAGTGGTTTAGAAGCGTGATTTCCACTGACACAAGGTCTAATTGTTCGGGTAGACTTCATCAGTCCAGAACAAGTTATTTTAAACTAAATCAAGAGGGAAACAAATAGAAACAGTAAAATACTTAAATGAAAACCAGATGTCTTTGGTAAAATCAGATCATATCCTTAATTTTTGTTCTTTATTAAACCTGATCCCAGAATGCAGAATTTGTAAATTGTCTTGGGACATAAATAAACACTGCAAACAATGTTACAAGATGCATCACAAACTTTCACTCAGAATTAACTTTGAAACTCATGAAACACACTCAACAGTGAGAAATGACTGTAGTAATTGTGTTTTATGTTTTCCTCTTCTCACATATTTTTGCAGTGCTCGGTCGTTGTCATTCATTCTGAAAGAAGGAGAGAGGGTGAGAGAGACAGTGAATTAAAATCCTGTTAGAATAATTTATTAAAAATGAGAAGATGACAGTGCCTTTTTTAATATCCGTGGTAGTGTTGTAGGTTTTTCTTGGGGAAGAGAGTTTTACAATGCTTGGGTATATTCCTTTGATTTTGTAGGATTAACTGGTTGGTCTTCACCCGTTTGCACATAATCACTGCAACTTAATTATGAATACTCATATGAGAGATAATGGCTGTTAGTTCCTGGATCTATGAGGCATATCTTGAATGTGGAATGAGTTCACACATTTTGAGTCCTGTGTGTTTGAAAAATGTGTATGTGCTTCGTCATAATTCATAAGTATACCCACATAGAGAAAATCAGATAGTTATCTGATGGAGAGAATTTAATCATGCAGAACACAGCCAAGAGCCAAGAAGTAAAAATATCTTCCAACTCTGACTTAGTTGTCACAACTTACCTCAAAATGGCCACATAAACTGGCACAGAGGGGAAGCCTTTGGGAGGTGGGTTGGACTTTATGAATGCTTAATTTACACACAATAGTAGGTTGTTTCTCTGATTTCTAAGAGCAGAGAACATGTGTTAAGTTTGAAGGCTGCTGGAAGCGAGCACGTTTGCATCAGCAGCGACTGCTGAAAGGAGAGGAAGAGAAAGAACTCAGGTCTGGTGGCCATCCATCTGACCCCAAACTTGAATCCGATTCATTTGCGCCTGTTCCCAAATTTAAACTCAGGAAACATTCAGTGAGTTGAGTATGTGTCAGACTTTTAAACTAATGAAAAAAGATAATTCCACTTAATTTCATATTATTTTAGTAAGGGTGAATAATTTTGATCAAAAATGGTTAAGTAGGATATTTTGGCTCTGCAAAATTACTGTTCTGACAACAGTGCTGGATGAACTTTCAAACCTGGCACAGCAGCTATCCAGATTTCCATTGCAAAAGCCCAGCTCCGACATCCTTGAACATTAAGCCCTAAGTGGTGCACTCAAAATATAACTGACTTTTTTCATATGGGCTCTATAAAATGTATAAAGTGGGATAAATGATCAGATAGTCAGTATAGCCCTCACCTGTTGAATTCCAGCATTGTTGTCATGATATCACAGTGACAATGATATGACAATACCAAGATGGTTTCTTTTCTCCATTTGGACCACCCTTTCCCCGCTTTATCTTACAATAAGCACAAAATACCTTGATAACTGACATTTTCAGTACAATAGTCTTTTCTAGCCACAGAAGTTTTCTAGGTTCTAAATCTGGTGGAATGGCAGCAGCTTTGAATAATTCCTTGGTCCTGTCAATGCTATGTTAATAGTTTTTCACTCTTATTTTGTTTTCTCATGACCATACTATCAGATTCTCAAAGGAAGGGCAAAATTCAGAACAAGAGAAGTAAAATAAAATTTTTTTGAAAGTTTAAAAGGATGCTTGTTGAAGAAGATTCAGAAAAAAGAAATGTTTAGCAAGGAAAATGGAAACCACTTGAATTCACCACATACACACAAAATAGTCCTCCACTGGGACTTGGGGAATACGGGTATCCCCTTGTCTGTGTTTGGTGCAGCCCACCCCTGACACCCCTCAAAAGGCCCTGTGTCACTTTTCCAGCCATTGCTGAGAACCTGTTCTCAGCC
The DNA here is from genome assembly GCF_057876585.1 of Rhinolophus sinicus. NCBI lineage: Eukaryota > Metazoa > Chordata > Mammalia > Chiroptera > Rhinolophidae > Rhinolophus > Rhinolophus sinicus. The sequence continues at coordinate 55,890,148 of NC_142504.1, read as the reverse complement.
TTATTTGGAAATTGCCTGTACCTCCTGCTACCCTCAGGCCTAGCAAATCTCCAGACTTGTAGAAATGACTGGAAGCCTCTGGAGGCATGTTCGTATACACTTCAGTTCCTGAGAGTGTTGCCAGTTTGTGGGCAATGGCAGCACCATGGCTACATGCAGGTGCCACCGTGTGTGGAAAGAACCACTGAAGGACAAGTTCGGCCTGTATGCCGTAATATCAGGGTCATAGCCTTGGAAGCACACCTCCAGGTTTTAAACTCCTTTATTTTTCTTCTTGAAACTTGGAAAAACTTTAGTGCCAGTTGCAAAATATCATCCATGCTCCTAGTGATAAAAATGTAGCAAAACTCTCTTCAGTTTTTGCAATGAATCACTATTAAAGAAAAAGTTTATTTCCAGATTTGTCAGAGATAATCAGTGTCTGTGTACAAGTAAGTGGGGTGGGGTAGAGGAGCTACTTTAAGTAAGTGTGCACATAGAACCCAGGGGAGGGTGAACACCAGCCTGAACGGAACAGGACGGGTGGCTGGCCTGGAGCTGCAGGCCAGAATGTCAGGGCTGCAGGGCAGAAACCTCTGGTTGCCCTAGACCTCCCTGTCAGTCTCAGGGGTCAGCGTCAACTCCTCTCTTGCCTCCAGGCTATGTGACTTTCTCCTGCCAAACTTTGTGTTGGGACTGTGGAGGCATCACCCAGGCCGAGAAGACGGGGAGCATGCATTTAAAAAAAGTATTTGTTGTGTGTGGTGTGTGAGTGTGCACGGTATGTGTTGTGTGTGGTATGTGTCGTGTGTATGCACATGTGTGCGTGCCACAGATTCTATTTTGGTGCAAAAGTACTTGCGGTTTAAAAGGTTAAAAATACTAATTGCAAAAACTGCACTTTACTTTTGCACCAACCTAATAGCAGGGACTTTAGAAAGGACTCCTTTCCTTAAATGCATCAAGTGTGTGAGAGACATGAAACTAGTATTTATATTACATCCTGGTCTAAAATTCACTTGACAGTGTAAATTTTGAAGAAAAATGAGTGCCTCGTAATGTTCCCCTTGTTTTTTGTTTTGTTTTGTTTTTAGTTTTATTGGGGAGTATCGGGGAACAGTGTGTTTTTCCAGGGCCCATCAGCTCCAAGTCATTGTCCTTCAATCTAGTTGTGGAGGGCGCAGCTCAGCTCTAAGTCCAGTTGCCGTTTTCAGTCTTTAGTTGCAGGGGGTGCAGCCCACCATTCCATGCGGGAATTGAACCGACAACCTTGTTGAGAGCTCGCGCTCTAACTAGCTGAGCCATCCGGCCGCCCCTCCTGCAGCTCAGCCTCAGCTGGTTGTCTTCAATCTAGTTGTGGAGGGTGCAGCTCACTGGCTCATGTGAGAATTGAACCGGCAACCCTGTTCACAGCTTGCGCTCTAACCAACTGAGCCATCAGCCGCCTTCCCCTTGGTCTTATGGCTCAGCCCTTCTGCTCTGCCTGGCCTTTCTCCCAGGGTAGGAATAGGTGTTGTTCTTCACTGCTTTCCTTTGGGTTTTGGTGGCACTCACAGGCTCTACTTTCTCGGGTTGACTCAGTCACCTCTGCAGTACCTCACACAGCCTCCAGCTGAGCTTTAAAGAGTTCCTCCAGAAATCCTTCCAGTAGGCTGGGTATAGGTCATGAAGACAGTACAGAAATGTGGCTGCATGAACTGGAATTCTGTCTGTAAGTGTTCCTTTTATACAGGTTGGACTTGTTCTCTTTTTCAGACCCTCCTCACCTCTTTCCTGCGTTCCATCCTCCTGTGCCGATTGATGCAAGACACCATGAGGGGCGTTACCATTATGACCCGTCTCCAATTCCTCCATTGCATGTGTAAGTATTAAAACTTTACCCAGTAATGAAACAGAACAAAATACTGGCTGTTACTATCTCAGGACTTTTTGTTAGAGCACGGCTATGGGCGTTGAAGACGTGATAGAAATATAAGGTTTACTTTTGAAATACAGCAAGCCTGTCTAGACTCAGGGACGCAAACCCTTAATGCTTCCTGTAAAACGCCTGTCACACTGGGTGGCTGGCAAGTATTTCCTGTATATTTTGCGTACGTGTGTTCTGTGGCCTATACATACTAACTTAAAAAAGTAAAGGCCTAATGGAAGGTTACCACTCAGAATATGTATTTGGCTGAGAATGGGTGTGAAGTTTTTCTTGCTAAAATTTCTGTTAGGAAGTTCTGTTAGGAACTTCCTGTCCCAGGTATCACAATGAATCATAATGAATTTCTATGGCAAGTTTTCATGCCCCTGTGGTGTGTACACCAACAGTCATTTGATTGATGGGAATATCACCCAAACAAAATGGCAGATGTGATTGAACACAGGGGTTACACAAAGATAAAAGGAAAGAATGGTGGTGATAACATACATTAGAAAAAGGGAGAAGAAAATCTCGGGAAAATAAATACTGTCTTTCTTGGTTTGGGGGAAAAGGAATAGTAGACTTGCACACTAAAAAAAAATTCTTTTTGTAGTACTGTCCAGAAAACTGTCATGTACTATAATATCTGGAGCTACTCTCTGGGAGGGGCTTCCCCTTACAAATGGCCTTCAGATATAGATATAGAGTATATGTATATAGATAAATAAATGAATAAAATACGCTTTGTCATATGCAGTAGTCACCCTTCATTCTGAGACAGTAAAGTTAGGAAAGCACAAATAATACTTTGAAGAATAATGCTGGTTATTTAGATGGTAGATTGTATCTCCATGGCTATTAGTTACAGCTGTGTAATTACGTATATGCCAAGGAAAAATGAAGTTGTTTTAAAACAAGTCCTCTTCTGTGAACACAATTAATTGATATTAACAACTCTAACTACATGCCCAAGTGCACGTATAATATTTTACCAACAGTTTTTTGGATCCATCTCCCATTACTAAATTGTAATTTCAGAGCAGATTTGCCTGGAGGTAAGTAATAAATCTGTGTTGCAGACTTCTGTAAGCATTAACGGAAGAGGGGGTATTTATAGAGAAAGAATACAGAAACTTGTGACTTATTTTTTGACTTTTCACTGGAACACAAGTATTTCTAGGGTTCTAAAGCCTGCTCATAATACACTAAAATAAAACCAAGAGGCCAATTTAAAATGCCCTATACAAAGGGAAGCAAATTCCAAATTCAGGCTGAAACCTGCCATATAATTCACCGGGTTATACAGAGGTTTTGCATGGCTGATTCTCCCAGACTCTACAGTCTCTGCAGTGCTATAGTAATTTAAATGAGATTCTCTGTGGAATTTCAGAGTTCATCACTCTTTCAAAATCATGTTATAGAAAAATTTCAAAACATAAGTTTATGTGATAGAATGAACTAGTTCCTCTGGATTCATTATAGTTTGCCTTGTAATTAAATTCAAATGTGAATTTATCAATTAAAATCCAAAGACCTGCTTCTTTGGCAGAATGTAACAGCAAGCCTTCATAAATCCACAATGTGTGTCCTGTGTCCTATTGCTACTCCTATAATATTAGCTCACGGGTGATAAAAACACTGCAAGACAATTTAGGTCGAGTGTCAAGAATCCTGGGGGTGGGGGTTGCATTTCAGACCTCACTGGTGAGCTGGGATTTTAATAATTCCTGCTTTTTCAGCCACACTTAAAATACTTCAGCAGCAATTGACTAAATTGTCCTCCAGCTGCCTAAATGTATAGTTATATAAGATTCTTAATGCAAAGCTAGAAGATAATGCTGAGTTTCAAAAGAGAAGTTCTGGAAAGTTCTGAAAGGGAAATGTCATCACTGTGGGCACAGTGTGGTGAGCAAGTGGATCTGTGGCCTGCTGGAATTAATTGCTAGTCATCAAGGGGTCCTGGGTGGAGACCTTAAGTTTATGAAGGAGGCTCTGGGAAACTATCTGATGCTACCTCTCTGAGCCTTTATAACTTGACATTCTCTGCGTTGACCTCAGTGACCTTCTGGCCCTTCCTGGCAAACGCTCAGTTAAACTCCTCACCATCAAGACCTCACCTCCCTGTGTCTCAGGGGCTGTCCTCATAGTACCTGTGTGCTTTTGTTGTAGCGTGCATTCTCTCATCTGCTCATTGACTGCTCAATGGTTACTGCTCCTGTGAGTCTGGCAGCCAATTCTCAGCTCTCGGCCAGACACTTGGTAAAAGATGCTCAGGAGACGCTTGTCTAGTCTAAGACATGGACAAGCGGCTGCAGAGCTTGAGCCCTCCCCTGGTTTGCACTCACCTGTGCTGGGAACTCTGGTGACTTACTCTTGCTTGTATTGGTTTCACTCATGGAAATGAAGTTATCTGCCTTTTCCAACTGAGTTCCATGAAATGTTCATGTGAGCACTCTATTTTTTTGTTTTGTTTTTAAGTTTTCTTTAAATAGTTCTTTGCAGGAGGGGACACTACACCTCTACTCAATTAAGAACAATATTTTTAACAGTACAGAGGTCTTTTATTTTTTCACACTTATCATGCCGTGAATTCATAGGGAATGGGTTCCAGTAGCTCAGGCTCGTAGCTCAGGCTCCTTCCCATTGGTTCTCACACAGTGTGCTTCTCTGGGTGGGGCAGGCTGGCGCTTCAGTGAAGCCAGGTACCTTTCTCTTTGGTTTCCTTCTTTTTTTGACCATTTTCCTTTACCCATTTCAGGAAGCTATCTCGGCTCTTAGAGTGGTTAATATGCTCAATACGTACATTAATTCTCTTGGCAAGAATCTTGCCCTTAATTTGTTTTACAACAATGCCAGCCGCATGCTGGGTGACACTGTAGACCCTTCTAGTTTTGCCGTAGTGACATTTGTGGGGCATTCCTTTTTGAACAGTGCCCGTTCCCTTGTTGTCTACAATGTCACCTGTGGCCACAGGAACAACTCCATGTTTTCTAAAAGGCTGAGAGAACACACAGAGGAGGCTTCTCCTCTCTCACTTAGTGTTGGTCATTTTAGTGACTTACTGGAAGATGGAGGTCCTGGCTGAACAAAAGCCATGTGAGCACTCTTAAAAGCAGGGAATGTTACCAAATCCAAGTTTGCTGCTCCAAGTTTCAAAAGGACGAAACTCAAAAGGTCAGCGTTTGGAGTAAGGAAAGGTTTATTGATCGAGAAGGCGCCAACCGGGAAGATGGGAGACCTAATGGAGCCTCAGCTCCATCTTGATCGCAGGACTAGATTAAGGGTTTTTAAGGGGTTAGGGGAACAGCTATGCAGAAGTGCCGGTGGGGCGAGTTTTAATTGGAGGACCTTGAACTTGGCTATTCATGATAAAGGGGCATCAGCACCGGATCTTCCCGGACAACGGACCCTTGGCTTCTGAAAGGGATCTGGTGTTTGTTCAGGTTCTAGTTATGTCCTGGTCCTTTGGTTGTGTGTGTGTGTGTGTGTGTGATGGGGGCGGGGGTGTGCACTTCGATTCCAGTGTAGCTGAAGGTCAAATTCTCTCCTCAGTGCATCCTTTGGCTTCATGTCTTGTGGCTTTGGTCTGTTGTCTCTGAAAAGCAACTCTGTATCTCCTAAACAGGATAGGAGCATTTTGAGCTGGTTCTGCGGTTACAGGAGCTATAAGCAAATGCTGAGAGTTAGCATTTGAGGCAGTTGGGGTTATGACAAATCCTGAGCTTTCTGTCCTGGCCTGGCTCAGTCATGAATTCCGGGGTTGCTTTTGTATCTTCTGAGTGCCGTGAGGAGATGTCTGTGATTACCTTAGGAGTGGAGGTAATCTAAGCAGATGTGGCTTGGTTACTGAAATCTTAAAAGCATGTCTTTGCTGAGGGGTAAAGCAGTGATCTGGAAAAATGGAATAATTTCATCTAGAACTTGAATTCCGAAAGGCTTACTATATAATTGTATTATAGAAAATGAGATCAAGAGAGCTTACTGAGTTTTTAAGATATTTTTAATCATAAGAAGACAAAATTTGGGGGCATTCTCATTATTTTGTACACGTAATTTTTCTTCTGGTGCCAACTTTAAAAATGTGTAAGTCTCAAACAGGATTTGTGCTGATGATGGGAATACTCACAGATCTCTGTTTAGAAGGATGGCAGGCATGATAATTATGCTATCACATCCTATCATTAAAGATTCCATTGAAAGGGGTTTATAAATTGCTCCTATTTTTAGATAAACCACCCTATATTAAGGCATCAATGATATGGTACAGAATTAAATTAAAATCTCATAAAATGAAATATGTTCAGTATTAGCTGTTTGACACTTAATTTGCCTCTGAATGAGTCGAGGAAATCACAAATTAACCTGCCTTTGTTTTTCCAACCATGGCTTATTAGGTGTTAGAACAACTGCAATTACAACCTAATAATAGCCACCAAGCCTTATAAATATGTACGGAAATATGTCAGTGTGTGTTAAAGAGCCCAGTGTGCTAAATGGAATGCCTTTGGCTTCCCCTGCTCTCTCTCGTAGTGTCTCCACAGTTTATGGCTAGGCAGTGTAGATCAGAGTGTAGAATCCGAGATAGTTTCTAATACAGTACTGGCAATGATGTTAGAATTTATTAGTATTTTCTTTCTTAAATACAAATCATGAATTTAGATTCAGAACTTATAAGTGGGACACGGAGTATCATTTTTCTCCTCAGTTGTCACTAAAGATTGTCATGTAAAATGTACAGTTCCTGCATTGTATTTATTTAACTCAAGCCATTTGAATATTAAAAAACAATGGATCTGAGGAACTTTCCCTTTTTTCTGAAAGTTATTCTTCACTGAATTCACCAGGACTTACTCTCCATAGATAATTGGAGTGTTTCTCTTGCTCTCTCAAATCATTTGCTTTGACCACACATTCCATGTTTTATTAAGCCATATAGAAAAAAAATACAATGTTTTAGAAAAAATATCAGTGAGTCCATTTTATTATATTAATGAAATTATTCGGAGTATTAATGACAAAAACTGAATCTATATTCACATAGTCAAAGCAGTAACTTGATGTGAATATTTTCACTTCTTGGTCCTCTGTTTCATGCCTTGCGCTGTTTACCCCAGGACTGTTCTTTGTGCAATCCCAGGAGTCATTACTGTGTTCTGTGGGAATGGACGATGCTCTAGAGGCGAAAAACGACTACTTGTTTTACAATTTTACTTGGAAACTTAGACAGTTGGAATATTACATCCCCCTCCCCCAGAATACAGTTGTATTTTCAGGTGACTACTCTCACATTACAAAAGAAAGTATTCTTTTGCTTGCATTTTGAGTGTATGTGTTTTTTTTAATTTAGTGTTAGAACTCATTTAAGCAGGCTTCCTTTTAAAAAAACAGACCTAATATATTTGTGGAAACCCTAAAATAAAGTTTTAAATTCCACATTCATTCTGGATTTTTACTTGGGGGAAAAATATCTTTTACACACAACTTTTTAAGCCCAAGTTTTCTCATGTATGAACCAATATGAATTGAATTTTGGACTGTCCAGTTTCTTCATGTGAGCTCTGCAATTCATTTTCTGAAGCAGGGGACGTAGTTGCTAATCCGTTGCAGTAATTTAGGCCCATAGGTCTTGCCAGTTGAGCTGAGAGCTTCCCTGTTTTGTGCCGTGGATGTGAACAGTAGTGTACCCCAAGCTGCATCCCAGGCCAGCACTTTAATTCATTTTAGAAAACCAGCTTCATCTTTTCTCTCTTAGGAGAATGAGCACTCATGTACCGTTCTACTCAGCAGCTCTTTTTTCTTAGTTGAGTCAATGTGGCTGTTTCCAAGGCTGCCTGATTCACTGAAATTATTCCACCTAAGTAAGAAGAGCTGTTCTTCTGGCTAAAAGTGGTTCACTTCCTGGCACCTGGGGAGAGGATGCAGTACAGGGTAGATCATTAATATTAGCTGTGAAATAGAATGCACTGGAAGTAGTAAGGATTCACCCCCATGATTATGACTGCCTTTTAGAAATTAGAGCAGGGAGATGAGTGGCAAGTTTGGAGAATGAATAAATACATTTTTTCCCCCAGAGAGTAAAAGCTCGAAGAAAAGATATATCATTATGGTAAAAGCTTAGAGAAAGAAGAAGTAGAAGACCAGAGATACTACCACTCAGTCGCCCCTCCCCTCCTCCCTGAACTCCACGTGTTGCATGTACTAGGTACTGTGATTATTGGGAGCTCGTGTAATAGCTATTCAAAAGTAGCCTTCAGTCTAGCCACCTACTTGAAACTTTGTGATGGGCCCAAAACACATAATAGTGATTTCATTCTTTTGATTCCCAGAGAAGCCTCCAGTAAAATGCAGAAATGAGGAAAACCTTGTATTAGTATTTGGGGCATAACTAGTTTGGAATATTTTAATAGTACAATTTAAAACTAACAAAGGAAAGTTCTTTATTCCCCTAGTGTTTGCACTCTACCATAAACAGTATTAAGACTAGTAAAGAGTAATGACATATCAGATTACATCAAATACTGTAGCTAACATTGTGTAATAATCCCCTCTCCCCAAAAAAGAAAGAATGAGCTAGATTTTAATTACATCTCCTGAAGCCAAAGACTGTTTGTGTATTTCTTTTCTTTTGCTAGGTCAAGACCATGACTTTCACATAGTAGCTCTTAAATAATTATTTTCAGTGATGATAATAACTTGTTTCTTAGGGTACTGCAGGACGAATGTCATCATGTTTTGTTTTGTTTGTTTACTTTTGTTAGAATGTGTCACCTCATGCCAACAAAGCTGTTGCACTTAAGACTCAAAATCATGAGCTTAATTACCACTTAAGATTATATTAAAAGTACCTATTGCAATGTCAGATGCCAAATATTAAATCAGTTACTGGTTGTGAAGCAGGTTACCATTTAATGTACATGGCTGCTTCCTAGGCCTTCATATGGAAATAAAATTAATGAAATTAGCAATCTTAAGTGGACAACATAAGAATAGCAAAATTTCATAGATAAGGGAAAAAACAGAAATGAATAGACAACTCCCATGAAAAAAAGTTAATAATCATAGCTGTAACATGACATTTTTTAGTACTACTTACTATAGGCTAGGCACACCTTAGAGACTTTATATAATTAGCTCATATCATAGAGCAACCCTGTGATGAAGTTATTGTGACTGGCCTCATTTTAAGAATATGGAAATCCTGACACACAATCACACAGCGTAGGAGTAGGTCATGCCACTATTTTAATCCAGGCATCAGACGCTATACCCCTTGCTCTTAACTTCCATGTTCCATACATGAAAATGAACACTGCACACCTTGCTGCTCTAGTTTCTACTTCCTGGATGAGCACAAAGAATTCTAATAACACCCTATGAGAAGTATCCTGTGTTTGTGGCTGTCATTGCCTTCTGCAAATTTCCAAGGTGGGGATATGGCAATGGAGAAGAGCTGGAAAAAGCCTTTGACCTGATAAGTCTTTCTGTAGCCAAGCAGTCAGACTTACATCAGTGTTTGCCGCTGTGGAACTTGTGACATCAAACAGTCAGACAATTTACATATCCAGCTACAGGGAATGATTTGATAATTGTGATTCATCAGCTTGGTAGAATATTGAACAATACTTAACAATCACATTTGAGAAGACCATATTGAAACATGGGTGAATAAAGATCAGTGGTCACAGCAGTTTACCCAGTAAGTTGTGTTGGAATAGTTCACAGAGTGCATCTGCCTGGAACTTTCTTCCTGCACACAGCCATGGCTTGCTTGCTCCCTCACTCACTTCTTGCATTTCTCTGCACAGATGTCTCCTTACCTGAGACGTCTTTTATGAAGAACTATCTAATGAACAGGAGTTGGCAAACTCAGCCTTGGGAGTGAAATCTGGCCCATGGCTTGTTTTTGCAATAAAGTTTTATTGCAACACAGTGACCCCACGTGTCTACTATTGCCCATGGCAGCTTTAGCAATCCAGGACAAAGTTAAGTTGCTGACACAGGGAGAATATGACCCATGAGAGCCCAAACTGTGAAGTTTGCCAGCCCCTGATCAAAGGTAACACCCCCTTTCAAGCCTACTCTTTTGCCCTTTCTTTGCTTTATTTTTCTTTCTTTTTTTTAAAGCAATTGTCATACACCGTATTTCCCACTTTCAGGTTTTCTTACTGTGATCCCAACATTGTTCATTGCAATATCAATTCAAAAAAGAACACGTCTTATTTTCATTATCGTTTCTTGTAATAAACTGAAAAAATGTAAAGCCTGCCTAATTTTAAGAAGTACCTTAGATTACTTACATCCATTACTTCATTGTGCAAGTGTGAAAATGTGGGTGAATTACAATTCCTAAACTTTAAAAATTTTAATGAGCTGGTGACATGAATCTTGATCAACCAGTACTTTATTTTGCTTTAAGAAACAAGCATGAAACAAATGAATTATACTCGCTGTGTCTTGCAGTATTTCTAATGGCTGAAGGAAGTATTGAATTCGGTCACCAATTACAGAGAAAGCAGGCCCTAATTAGAGTATGTATGCAGAGTCCCAGTGCAGCTTCGAGAATACAGTTCCCATGTTGTTTGTGTTGCTCTCGGCAGTCATGCTGGAGCAGACACACACCGACATATTCACAGGCCTTGGCCCAGAGGCTGTGCGATGGAGCCCACTGTTAAACCTGTTGGGGGTCTGGGGGGTTCTGAGCTGGAGTGGGCTTTTTTCTTTGAGTACAGTGCTTCTACTCACATTAAGCCTGGCTTCAAAGAAAACAGAAATTTACTGTCATCATTTTATTTATTTTTCAAAATACATGTTTGAAAAAAAATTGAACTTTAACAACATTTGTCCCAAAGGGAAGACATTTTCGGGTTAGTGTATGCGGTGACTACCGCCCAAACCAAAGCGGCCTGCCGCTCTTCCTCTGTGGCCCACTCTCTCACTTACGTAACAGAGCCTGCTTTTTCCACCTAAACAAAGACATGCCATTTCCTATAGCTGCACAGTGGGCTGAGTTCATTTCAGACCTTTCCCCAGGGGAACACAGGCCAGGGACACAGGGGCTGCCTGTCATTCATTCCTTTCTGTTATTGTTGCATCCCCACCCCTGCCCAGAGTGAAATTCATACATCAAAAACTAAAATGCCAGCAGATTTGTTTCCAGGAAACTGCTTGCTAACTTTCTGAATCCTAAGTAGCAAATTAGCTAGATTTTTGCATCTTTGGTGATCCAAGCAAACCAAGCATACTAAAAGGAAATAGCAGGACAAAGGCAAGTGTTGAAATTCGTTCTTTCAGTATTGAGGTAGGGATGTTTTTGCAGAACTTTCAACGATAACTGTATTGAATAGAAATATGAAAAAATTCCTTTTATTTTTTTAATTGGGGAAGGGGAACAGGATTTTATTGGGGATCAGTGTGCACTTCCAGGATTTTTCCAAGTCAAGTTGTTGTCCTTTCAATCTTAGTTGTGGAGGGCGCAGCTCTGCTCCATGTCCGGTTGTTAGTTGCAGGGGGCGCCAGTCCAGCATTCCTTGCAGGAGTCAAGGAGTCGAACACACAACCTTGTGGCTGAGAGCCTGCGCTCCAACCAACTGAGCCATCTGGCCACCCAAGAGCTGAACGGCAGCTTATTGACTTCATTCTAGTTGCGGAGGGTGCAGCTCGCTGGCCCATGTGGGGATCGAACCAGCAGCCCCGTTGCCCAGAGTTCGCGCTCTAACCAACTGAGCCATCTGTCTGCCCTGAAAAAAAATTCTTGACCATTTTTAGCTGTGATATGATCTTTATAAAAGATATATCAGAATAGCAGTGAGCATAAGTATATTGCAGTTGGGTAAAATTTAACAAGTTAAATGGCTTATGGGTCCCACGTTTACCTCAGCTAGTGTTAACCTAGCTGAACTGCTGACATTGCATCAGTTTTTGTAACTCCGGATATACACTGCACCTCTGCCTCTCTTCTCTTTCTACACACACACACACACACACACACACACACACACACACACACAGTAGGGAGAAAAGAATGCAGAGAGCAAAGTAAAAAGTGGCAGGAACTGCCTTAAGTCATGCAGTGCATTACCAGTCAAGAGAAAAATAAAAGTCTGACCTAAAGCTCTAGATTTTCTAAAATCCAATCACCTAATATTCTGAGCCATCCCTCATCTCACATGTTTATAAGTTACAGATATTTAAAACTTTCTCATATGGCCACAGGGAGATTACAGATTCATTAAAAAACACTCAGTTGGGACTATTATAGGGAATAAGAAGCTTAGCTTCCATCTAAAAATCTAAACTAATAACCAAAATGAACGTGTGTACAGTTGCAATTGAAAGCATTCTTTTAAAGGTTTATCTGTGAGGGTCCCTCAGCACTAAGTACCTGTGAATTGTTCCCAGAGAGCCTAATGCTCCCCAGACCCCATCACCCCCCAGGACCCCATCACCTCCAGGTAGTAAGAACTCTGCCTGCGGGCAGTTATGTCAATTCAGTGCATTAAGTGATCCCTGGGACCTGACAAGGTCAATGTGTGTCTCCTACTACCTGGGATTGAGTTAGGCACTAGCCACCAACACTCTTTAAGTACACTCAAATAGTATCCAAATATTGCCAAGTGCCTTAGAAGTGAACAGTATCCCTATTACATGGGAGGTGGGGAGAGAGAGGCACTGGCAGTTAAAGGATCTGCCTCATTTGCAAAACAAATCACCAAACCCTGTTGCTTGAACATGATTTACATTTTAAGACAAAATCCAGCATTCAAAGCATTCTCAATTCTCAAAATGCTTCTTGCCTCTATTCAAAGTAATCTCTGGCTCCCCAATAAAACAAAATCCCTGTATTCCTAGTCTGCATTGCTTTCAACCTAAACAATGCCCGCTAGTGAAAGTTTTCAGAAACATGTTCAAAATTGTAAATTGATAGCAAAGGCAATCAGATCTTTAAAGGGGACTCTGATTTTAAAAGGTTTTTCATGAGCCAACCCGGTGGCTCAGGTGGTTGGAGCTCTGTGCTCCTAACACCAAAGGCTGCCAGTTAAATTCCCACATGGGCCAGTGGGCTCTCAACCACAAGGTTGCCTCGACTACCGCAAGGTATGGTGTGCTCCACCCCCGACAACCCTGAGCTGAGCTGCTGTTGAACTCCCATGTGGCTCAGTTGGTTGGAGCACATCCTCTCAACCATAAGGTTGCCAGTTCGACTCCCGCAAGGGATGGTGGGCTGTGCCCTCTGCCTGCAACTAACAACGGCAACTGGACCTGGCTGAACTGCGCCCTCCACAACTAAGATTGAAAGTCAACAACCTGACTTGGAAAAATTCCTGGAGGTACACACTGTTCCCCAATAAAGTCCTGTTCCTCTTCCCCAATAAAATCTTTAAAAAAAAAAAAAGTCAAAATTTAAGTTTAAAAAAAATAAAAAAATAAAAATAAAAGATTTTTCGTATCATAGCTGCCTGGGATGTAACAGATTAATATTAAAATTATACTGCATTATATAAATGTTTATATTATCTAACATGTTGGATTTACTTATTTAAAGTAAGTATTTTATGTATCTTCATTATTTACACCACACACACACACACACCACTTCTGTCCATTTTCCTTGTTGTAATCTCAGCCTGTCCTTGGGATTAGTCAGTAAAAGTCTGCATGGTCTTCCTTAATGGAAATAGCCCAGAGGGGGAAAGAAGGTCAGCCTCAAGTATGGTAATCTTGTTTTAACAATCCAAATATGATCACCTCAGACTTTGGATTTCAGGATTGCAGGATACATGCAGTTACTAGATTACAAGAAGAGTCTGGGTCAAGATTCTACTGGACACAGGGAGTTGGGAAGTGGAGGCTGAAAGAAGAGGTCTACCCTGCAAGAGGCTGCACTAAGCCCTGCTGAGGAATTCTCCTGGTTGAGAGTGTCATTCGCTATTTGTGAGAGAATTTTCAAAGCGTGCCCTTGAGCATATATGCTTCTCTCTCTTCCTTCTCTGGAGTGTGGATAGCAGGCTGTGTGTGTCTGAGTTGGTGGTTGGTTCCTGCACTTGCAAGGCCTGCTGGTGGTCTGAAGCACACTCGGAAGATACATTACAACATATTTAATTTGGGTTAGCTTCCCCACCTTTCCTGTCTCCTGACCCAGGCAGATGTAGGACTTTTTTGTTATTTTGGTTTTGTTTGTTGTTTTCTGTTTGTTGTTTGGAAGGAGGTATGTAGAAGTTGAATTGGAAGGAATGAAAAGTAGAGAACTCCTTGATGCCTCCCACAGGTATATGGAAGGAAACACCCTTCTTGATTAGTTTGCTTTGTCTGTCAGGGTGTCCTTTGATGAAGCCTTAGGCTGAGGCCCCCACTGGTCTCCAAGTTAAGTTTTAGAAAAGGCTACTGGTCATTCTTTTTCTTTGTTTATTTTGATTTCTCCCATTGGGTTCCCTGGCCTTCCTCTGACAATGCTTTCTGCATGAATTACATTCCTCAGAGCCAAAAGCTACAAATTCTTCCAGTGCTTTTGATTCCCGCTCCTGTGATTAGTCCAGAGCTCCAGTCTACCGTGGGTCTCTGCCATTCTGTAACCTCATTAGTGAGAGGCTAGTGCTTCATTCGAGGTTAATAACAGCTGTTGTTGAATCATCACTAGTTTTAAGATCATTTGGTTTCCTTTCAATGTGAATAGGCTATGGAAGGAGGGGAGTTCAAGTTATACTCGTGCGAACTCAGTAACATAAATTGTCCTGGGCAGGGTAGGAGGAGAGCCCATTAGCTCCACTTAAGTTAAATTTACATTCGGAAGGAATTTCATATTCATTTGCACAAAATACATTTCCATTTATGTAGAAATAATGTACAACAATAATGAAAATTATTCAGATATCTTAATCATAGCCATCACATTTTGTTGTACATTTATGTTGTTTTGTGAAGTATGGTTTATGACTGAGACAGAGATGAACAATTAAACTTAGAAATTCTGTTTTTAATTTCTAATCATAAAGATTAAACGTTTGGTTCTTTAATGAATTATGCCTTCATTACAGATGTTGGTAAAACATTGTAAGACCACTAGAAAAAACCCAGTTGTTTTAAGAGCAAAAGTGAACAAGGGATCTGTTCACCTGTTTCTACCCATTTTTTATGCATGAGAATCTTGACTAACAAGCAGTGAGGTGTGCTGTATGTACCTAACTGGAAGCCTGCATTTATCGATAGTGTGCCTGGAAGTAGTTTTGACATGGAATTCCCCAAAACGACCAAAGAGTTTATCAGAAACTATTGAACACACAACCTGTGGTGAAAATTAGGTGCAGTGTAAATACCTATTTATACATGGAAGGTTTTCCTTGAAGAACTAGGTAAGACCCCAGGCAGTGTGGCCAGGGCGTGGTTCTGGTTGCTTGAGGATCCTCCTGTTTTCTTGCTGGGCCTGATATGAATCAGGCTCTTGGCATCTGAGCTTTGTGAACCCTGGAATCTATGTACTGGGAGCACAGACTTTCTGTGGGAGTCTCTCACCACTGTTCTCTTTGGCCAGTAAATGCATTCAGTCTGTGGGATGAAGGTTCTTCTTTACATAGGGAGGATTTTTCTGGAAGATGGGAGCTAAACCTCTTTTGGCCAGAGGAGACACTTTCTCCTTGAGTGGGCTCTGAACACAGATCCCCCAGTGAGCTGAAGCACAGCTGCCATGATACTTCCTGTGTGACACAGTTCCACGGCCTCGGAGTAGCACAGCCCCTCCCCACCCGAGATAGTGTTGGTTACGTTAGCCAATGATAATACTTTTTTCCCAGGTTTCAAAGTGTCATTGCAGAACATTCATGCATAACTCTATTGGCACATGGCTTCCTCTTTTTAAAGCCCCTTTATAAGCTGGTTTCGCAATAAATGTGAGCCTCAGTCAGGTTCCATTCTCAGGTCTGCCACAAATTAACTGGATCCCATACTTTCCCTGGCTTTTTCAGGCCT
The DNA here is from genome assembly GCF_057876585.1 of Rhinolophus sinicus. Classification (NCBI taxonomy): domain Eukaryota; kingdom Metazoa; phylum Chordata; class Mammalia; order Chiroptera; family Rhinolophidae; genus Rhinolophus; species Rhinolophus sinicus. The sequence continues at coordinate 55,874,304 of NC_142504.1, read as the reverse complement.
CTTTGTTTTTATCTGTGAAATGAAGTAGTCAGATTAAATGATGTGTAAGAGCCCTTCTTAACATCTCACAGTTACGGAAAGTTTAGGTTTGTTCTTGTTTTTGCTTTATGTATGGATACTTAGGAGTCTGTGAAAGCACTGTGGCTCTAATACATACATGCCAGCATGCCATTTATTTCTTCTGTCCTTTTATGAAGATCTGCTGAGAGAATCTTGCCCACACACTGGTCATACCTTCCTCATTCTTCCTCGTCCTCCCCAAATGATGCTTTGCGCATCCCTCCTTTGCCACCAGCGCATGGAGCCACCAGGGCATTCACCACTGGTGCCATTTGAATGTCCTTCACATAGGTTCCCTTTGGAGTGTAAAGATAACTGGAAAACCATGCCATCTGCTCTAGTCACAGCATCAGTAATGTTCAAATGTAATATTTAAGCATATATGCACATACATATACTTGATTTGAGGTAGTTTTCCTTTGTATTTATAATCATAGACTGGGTTTTAATACAGCTCAGGTATTTACTGTCAGGTGACTTACTCTGTTCAAGCCCATTTCATTATGCAGTTCCATTTTATATCAAGAATTCAAAGAAGGAGCATATAGATAACACTTAACACAATGTGTCATTGCATAGGTATTTGATAAATGGCAGAATTGCCTAATACATGTGTATTATATTACCATATTTAAGTCATCTATTTTAAGTTGTACATCCTTTTTTCACCCTTTAACATCTCTGAAATTGGAATGTATCTTATAATCTGTAGTGTTTTATGCTAGCTATTGGTGAAGTGGCAGTCAGGAAGTTTCAAGTATCTCTTAATAAAATTACTTTGCCAATACTTTCCTTTTTGTGCAAGTAGTAGAGTGATATGTGATGAAACCTATGTCTGAATAAGACTAAAGAGTTTTTTTGAATAAGTATAAAGTAAAAATTTAAAGTCATAAGGAAGTATTGTCATTCTTAGTGGTCCCTAAAATAACAGTCCATCTTTAGATCAATAGCATTGTAGCTTTGTGAAATACAGTGTGTTATCATATGTACTGTAGGTATATAATCAGCAAAAAAACGTGTTTTACTGTCAAGTTTTATTCCCCCAACAGCACAGCCAATTTTTCTTAAATTTTATAATAATGGACCTAGTTGCAGGACTATAATCATAAAATGCAAAGAGAATGTTTTTTCAAAATGCTATTAATGCCTAAATCATAAAAAATGGAGAAGGAGGGCAACTTCAGCCTGGAACAGTGTAAAGGAGGGAAGTATGTGTTGCATTGGGTTGTGTTGATGTTTTTGTGCAGATGTATAGCACAGGCTCTCAGGGTAAGACTGCATGATTAATGGTGTTTATTCTTGACAGAAGCCTCCTTTATTTATCTGCAATATAGTTTAGTGATTTTATCAGGCACCTGAATGAAAAATATTCAGTCATACCAATATTGCAGTGTAAATTGAGTAGAGTCACTTTTTATTATATCTTTCCTCCTTATCATCTGCACAGTAATTTTCTAGCAGAGGTTTGATATGGAAAGGCTGGATTTAGCTGTACTTGACACAAAGCCTCTTCAATTTCCCCTAAAAGTTCAGGCTGCTCTTAGAAGTGTGTGTGTGTGTGTGTGTGTGTGTGTGTGTGTGTGTGTCTGTGTGTGTGTGTATGTTTGTAATATATAAGCCCTCTCTCTTATCCAAGCAATTTCAGGATTTGAAAGAATAAAGATAAAATGCACAAACCTGGATGGGAGAAGTGTTGTTAATATAAAAACATCTAATAGCTGTGAATTCATTGGTAAAGGCTTCTTTAGTATTTGAGCTGTGGCTCAGTACTGGGCCTTTTGCATGGCTACATAGCCCCACTTTCTTCTAAACAATTGTCATCCAAATACAATCAGCATAAAGCCAGACCTTTTCCTCTCTCCTGGAGTAATAGCAAAGTTGGAGTCAGATGACCCAGAGGGGACATCAGTCACTGTGATGCTGGCAGTGTCACACAAGAAAGAGGGAGAAAGGAAAGAAAAAGGTCTTACTTGTAAGATACTCAAGTAAGGTGTCGCTAAATTTTAAACAAAACTTTATTCAAGTAACAAACTTCATAATATTAATTGTCAAAAGGAATCAGTGTTGGACAAGGACAAATGGTTGGAATCATAGAATACATTGGATTTTAGGACCAAAAGGGGTTTGAACCTGGTGGGTGAAATGGAGATCATCTTCTCGAAATCCTCACATCTTACAGATGAGAAAACTAAAGCCCCAAAAAGGGTTTCCGTCAAGTCTGTGATCCTCTGTGCAGGCTGTCCAAGGGTCGTGTGCACAGGTAACTCTGGGATATTATTTACACATTTCCTGGCTGTGAAGTCGGTCCTCACTCATCGATCAGAAGACCTGCTTTCACTGTGGGGTGGGAACGCAGTAGAAGACTATGGTTTCTTCTCAGTTTGTTATCTAACTATTATTAGACAATTAATAATAGTTCCTTGGTGGACATCCCTATCATCACTTAAAAAAAAAAAAAGGATGAATTTAAAGAATGAGAGAAAGTATATGTGGGGGCAGAGCCCCAGAAAGTAGTTTCCAGGCTCTCGGCCTCACGTGGAGGAGTGCTGGCTCGGGTAGTAGATGGCCGTCAGCTGTGGCTGATTGGCCGTCAGCTGTAGCCAGTTAGCCAATTAGCCGCCAATATAACTGCTGCGGCTACGGGGGAGAGGAAGAGAGAAGAGAAAGAATGGGGGCTAGCAAGAAGATGGTGGCTGGGCTGGCAAGTGTGGATGGCGGTTTGCGGACAGTGTGGATCCAGCCTCCATTGAGAGTATAGTGCCGCCAGAGAGAATATAGTGGTATGACTCCCCTACCTATGGCTCCGTGGGTGTTCCTTTTTGGCCTCACCATATCCTGCATTCTTGTGTGGGGAGCGGGAGCAGAGACCCCGCAGGCCGCCCTGCACGACAAATGGCGCAGTGAGCAGGGTACGGTGCCGGCCAAAGCTCTCCAAAGGACGGTGGAGCAGTTTGTGTGTATGAACACTCAGTCTCTGAAGACCAGGAGAAGCAGCTGCCGGAGAGCTGGACCCCCGTGGAGGGGTGGGAGGATGTGGACGGTTCTCCCACCAGCACAGGAAAAGCCATGCAGCTGCTGCAGAGATGGAGCCCCGTGGAGAGGTGGAAAGATGTGGACGGTTCCCCAACCAGCACAGGCTGGAGAAAGCAAAGGTCATTGCAGCCCTGTGGGCCGGGAGGTTCCTGCTCGGGCAGCCCGGATGCAGGACTTGTAGTCCCAGAAGGTAACGCTTGCTGAGTCCTCCGTGGGAGATGAGGGTGAGGTCAAGGTCGTCCCTCACCCCCAGGACAGCCCTGGTGAATGACTATGGACTATGGGGAATTGCCTTCCATCCCTAACTTAATGGACCGCTTGACTGTTTGTTTGGGAACTGTTGTTAGTGGAACTGGGGGATATTTGCTTTTGTCTCTTGACTGGCCGCCATTGAGAATATGTAAGCACCCTGATTGTGAGTCGCTGTTGTTCCAGCAGGGTACCCTGAGAGGCACAGAGAGAGTGGCAGTGCCCTGAGAGCCCTAGCTGAGTCCAGGAAGTCTGGCTGAGCCCTGAAGATACCCTGGCTGTGCCCAGGAAGTCGGGCTGTTCCCAGAGAGAGTGGCAGTGCCCTGAGAGCCCTGGCTGAATCCAGGAAGTCTGGCTGAGCTCTGAAGATACCCTGGCTGTGCCCAAGAAGTCGGGCTGTTCCCAGAGAGAGTGGCAGTGCCCTGAAAGCCCTGGCTGAGTCCAGGAAGTGTGGCTGTGCCCACAGAGAGTGGCAGTGCCCTGAGAGCCCTGGCTGTGTCCAGGAAGTGTGGCTGTGCCCACAGAGAGTGGCAGTACCCTGAGAAATCCTAGCTGTGCCCGGGGAAACTAGTGGTACCCTAAGAAGTCCAGGAAGTCTGGCCGTGTCCAGAAGCACTGGTGGTGCCCTGAGAAACCCTGGCTGTGTCCAGGAAGACAGGTGGTACCCTAAGAAGTCCAGGAAGTCTGGCTGTGCCCAGAAGCACTGGTGGTGCCCTGAGAAACCCTGACTGTGCCCAGAGAGCCTGGCTATGTCCAGGGTATTGCGTTCACCTCCAGGCTCCTTGCACAGGGCCCCTCGCGGAAGATGCTTGTCGCGTAGATTGTGAGGCGAGAGCCTGTAGGGGTGGAGTGTGGGGGCAGAGCCCCAGAAAGTAGTTTACAGGCTCTCGGCCTCACGTGGAGGAGTGCTGGCTCGGGTAGTAGATGGCCGTCAGCTGTGGCTGATTGGCCGTCAGCTGTAGCCAGTTAGCCAATTAGCCGCCAATATAACTGCTGTGGCTACGGGGGAGAGGAAGAGAGAAGAGAAAGAATGGGGGCTAGCAAGAAGATGGTGGCTGGGCTGGCAAGTGTGGATGGCGGTTTGCGGACAGTGTGGATCCAGCCTCCATTGAGAGTATAGTGCCGCCAGAGAGAATATAGTGGTATGACTCCCCTACCTATGGCTCCGTGGGTGTTCCTTTTTGGCCTCACCATATCCTGTGTTCTTGTATGGGGAGTGGGAGCAGAGACCCTGCAGGCCGCCCTGCATGACAGTATATGAGTCAGATACTCATGCATCTTGCCAAGGATCAAAAGAAGCAACCCAGAAAACACTCTAGTCAGTAGTTAATAGTAATAATTAATAATAATAATTATGAGGATTATGATGATAATGGTAATAGAGAAAAAGTCCACACCAGCTCCTGGAAGACAAGCCTAAGCTCAACATGCCAGATTGCTATTGACAAAGGATTTCTTCTAGTTGGTTCTTGAAGTCATGTTTACAAAATATAAACTGAAACAGAAGTCTTAGACTCCCCCTGGCTCAGAATTCCAGATGCACCCTGTCTTTGGCATAAATATCCTTCATACCACCTGCAAGAGGACGCAACATGAAGCAAGGATAAATTGTTGGAACCCAACTTCCTCTTTGTAGTTAATTATTTCCACCCAGTATCTGAAGCTCCCTCCTGGAAGACTTCTCACTTAAATAACAGATCCTGTCTCGGGGCTTTCAGGATTTTAAAATAACTGTTTACCTTAAATTGTTAAGATTTCCAGGTAAGTGATACAAGCACAGGCTTGTTTAGTTAATTAAATCAGCCGTTCTGATCGAATCTCTTGTATGTACTTCAGGTCCCCATTCTTTACACCTGGTTGACATCAGGTTCAAACACCTGGTTCAAATCCAAGAGTTCCTACCACAGAATGGCTGATAGGATTCTGCCTTATTAAGAAAACGTAACATCTAGACGAGCAAACGCCACATTTCCCAGATATTTAGTTCACGGGATTTTGTCATTTGCCGAGTTACTTGACATTGTTGTGTTTGAGTGTCTATTTTGCGGTGCGTTTTCTTTTTGGAAAAGGTCTTTACTTGGCTAGTTTGAGTGCTGCTTTTGGGATGGAATTGGTAATTCATCAAACTTCAAAAAATTGGGTTTATTAGAATGAGTGGAAAATTGGTGGGAATGTCAGAGAAATCAGACTGAAATTTTTGCCCCCCTCCATTTTTTTATTTTCTCTTAGCAATGAAGTTCTGAACTCAAACTATGGAATAACTATACCCATGAATTTAGTTTTAGAAAAAAAAATCCCAGTCATCTTACTAAGGTCAAGTAAAGTTACTCGTGCATTTACTTTGTTAGAAGTGGTGAGGCAGAGTGCTCCTAGATGACACCAAAGGTGTCAAATAGCCGAACTCAGCCATGTGGGGTCCTGAGAAAGTGCATACACAACGAGTTGGCGACGGCAAACTGACTTTGGCCTTAACCAGCCCAGAGCTTTAGTAATAGCAGCGGCAGGAAGGAGTGAGTTGGTCGAAGGGACCAGCGGTTACTGAGAACTTACCATGTGGCATGGATGAGGCTGAAGGCTCTAGGTATACTTTCTTGTCAAAAATTAAATAGTACAGCACTGCTGCTTTTCCTTATAGGTCCAACTATCCTTGGAGCAAAGCAGACTTAAAGATCGAGTTTGCCCAACATCAAATCTAGGTCTGAGATCTTGCGGCTCTGATGTGTAGGACAGCTGATTAAATGCACACTCCCGGCCACAGGGAGACGTGGAGGAAGAGCGTGAGACAGGAGAGCCCCTGGTCCCCTGGGCCTGGCTGGGTGGAGCCGCCAGCAGGAGAAAGAGGCACATAGGAAACAGGGAACAGCCTACTGTCTCAGACGAGGAAGGGAGACAAGGACAGTGTCTGTCTGCTTTGCTACCACAGACCAGTTGGGAGGCTCTCTGGAAAACGGGATCCCCTCAAAATTGTCCCAGAGGCCGACCACTGAAGGCAGCTGTCCATCTATCCAAGTGCACGGAGTAGGTTAGGGAAAGAGCAGCAACCGGACTGAATTCCTCCCCTAGGAACCACAGTTATTTTCTCATCATGGTGGTCTCTCTGTGGACTTTGTAAAGGAAGACACAACATTCTGGGGGTGCCAAAAAATGTACACATTTTAAAAGATGGGATCTATGTATTACTTTTCAAAATTGAATTGAGTTAGGTAGCAGTGTGTAGGATGATGTTCGCTTAAAAGATGGTGTTAATCAAATGAATGCTAGCATCATTCATTGTATTACAATTTTAATACAGTTTTCTCCTTCCTTAAAATGTATATACATTTTTTTGGCAACCTCTGTATTAGTTCTTCTAATAATAGTCTTTGTGATTATATTAGTTATGTAATATATCAATATATAATACATATTATATACTAAAATACATAATGATGTATATATTAATTACACTAATAATTAGTTTTAAAAATTACCTAACCAATTTCTTTTACTGGTTTCATTTTTATCAAAAACTCTATAGTAATTGGGGGAAGAAGAAGAAAAAGATGATTTCTTTTAATTGTTACACTTTGCAAAAAGTAGGGTACCTTTGTATGGAATATTTGGATTCCATTTGGACAACAAAAGAGGCTGCGAAAAATCATTTTAAGTATATTCTGCACTTATGGAACTAAAATTTTCAAAACTGATGACAGATTATTTAAGAACTGGTTTGTCAGCTGCCATTTGGATCAAGGATACTGTCTTCACTGATGTCTCTCTCTGCCTTGTTTCTAACGTGTTAGAGACACACAGTGAACTTCTTTATACAAGGGTCAGTTGGGGCAGCAAGAAGACACATACTATGAGATGGGGTCATTTAGCTACAAGTGCTTATTTGAATAACACTCTTATACAGTCCTTTTACATGGATGCCTTTCACTCCATTTGACATTAAACTTAGAGAGCAGAGACCAAATGATCATCATGTGTTAATGTTTCTTGTAATCCCCCTATGTGCTGAAATCATAATGGATTCTTATTAAATGGATTTTTGATAAAAATGTATGTCCAATGACTATATCACTGAAATATTCATCTTAGTTATACATGTAGTTTTTGAAAATTGAAATACAACATGGTATAATAAATTTGTAAAAGGCCTAAGTCAATCAAAAATACATGGGAAATATTATTTAGCTACAAATATGAGGAAAATGGGATTTGACACGGAACCATCTTATCAGTTAGGGTCCTGGCAGTTTAATAGAGTGGATATTTACAGAGGTGTGAACAAGGTTAAAGGCCCAAAAAGTGATCTGAATGCTCCCAAGAGTAGCAAAAGTTGGAAGAGGTTACTACCTCTAACTCGAAGGTGCAAACAAACTGAGGGAGCAAGTGAGGCCGGAGCCCAGGACGAGGAGTCACGCTTCTGGACAGATAGCCATGGGAGGAGGAATGCCACCAGCAGAACACTAGCTAAGAAGAGGAAGTGACTGGAACTAATACCCTGACTTCCCTTCTCCTCCAGCTATCGCCCGTGTCTCTCATTAGAAGAATCCAGAGGAAAAGTGAGCCACCTGATTCAGATACTAAAGACCAGCCTTCCTGGGCATGCAGTGGTTCTGGGGTGACGGGTGGCAAGGGGAAAGTAACTGGCACAGTCCTCTGTACATTTCAGGGTCACTGTTGATTCTGGAGCAGGGGTTACTGGAAGCTCACCTTGAGTAGAGGAGAAGATGAAGTCCGGGATTGTGCAAATTTCTGACAGTGTCTAGTGTATTAGCCATGGACATTTTAGGTATTTGTTTCCTTCACTGTATGGAAAGCAAAATTTTTATTACAAATTTTAGATTATTAAAACTATACTTATTGGATAATTAATTAGTTAGTTAAAATACATTATTAAGGATAACTCCCCTTTGTTCTCTGTTCGACCACTGCTTGAGTATGAAGAGTGTCTACTTGTTATAGAAAGAACAAAATCAAACAAAAAAATAATTTGTTATGTAAAAAAAACAAAATTTTGGTCTTCTGGTAGTTGGAGCCCTCATGCAAAGATGCGAGGGTGTGTGTACATTTCCAGTGTTCCAAGAAACATGAAAGCAAATTGTAATAATCCAGCATACAAACTTGTTTAATGCTCTCATATTGGGTTATGCAAGTGATTAAATACTGTGATTTTAATCTTGGCATTTTAGTAACCAAATAAGATAGATGAAAAGGCAGTAACAAATTAGATTATTTAATCATATTTTATTCTAAGAAGTTATTCTCTGCAGTATGTTTTTATTTTTAAGTTGATCATAGGATAATGTTTAAAATGCTCTAATAAGAATCCTCTACTCGTCATTGTAATCTATTTTCATGACCTTTAAAAAAATTAATCTGAAGTCAAATTATCTCCACAAACAAAGACAAAATTGTATGTTGCTTTATTGTCTCTTGGGAGAAAATCAAAATAATTCCCACCTTCTTTCTTGTCTGAAACTGTACTTCATTTAGCCATTGGGCAATATGGAAACAAGTGACAGCCACTGTTAAGTCTTCATGGCCTTGGAAGACAAGTGGGTGAAGACAATAGAAGGGTCGTGTCCCTGAGTGGGCATGCCGTGCCCTGCGTGCATGAACCAAGACGCAGAGGCAGTGGAACAGCAGTGCTTCCACGGCGTTGTGCCCTGACAGCCCAGCACCTCTGGTCCCCAGACTGCAGTTTGTATGACATAGTTTAAAGTGTCACAGTCATAGTTCTGTACCCTGGCTACGACGTAGAGGCCTGGAATCTCTGTACTTGGGGCTGTTCTAAGTTTCAGTGTTCTTCCAGGAATGCTTGTTTCTTGTTTTGGTTTTTCTCCATAGTTTGTGCTCTCTTTCCTTCAGCAACCTCGTCCAGCCCCAGAACAGAGAAAAGGGAAAGCTACAGGCAGAAAAGTCAAGGGAGGCCACTAGCAGGCTTCAAGTCCATGTTTCTGTGTGTACCTACTAAAAATAGAAACCAAGAAAGGGACACCTCTCATGTTTTCCTGGTGCTACTGTAATCCTCAAATGCAGACTTTTAGCCAGCTTGCAAATATTTACCAGGTCAAGTGTGTGAAATAATACATGTCATTTATATGGAAAATTTTGTCGCTGCATTCCCCACACCTCCCACCTCCTCCTTGTTCAGTAGAATTCACTCCTCTGGTCATAATCTTGAATGGCTCTTGTGCACAATAGTGAACACATATCTGCTTATTAAATTTAAGGAACTTAACCTCCTTACTCAAATTTGCTTTCCAGTAGACAAAAAAATAACTGATAAGTGACCTAGCTACCAGGAATTTGGAAGTGGCTCTGTTAGGTAATGTTAAAAGCAGCTTTATTGAAAAACTATATGTATACAGAGGGTGCCAAAAGAATGTATACACATTATAAGAAAAGAAAAAGCTGTATTAAAATTGTAATACAATGAATGATGCTAATAATCATTTGATTAACGCCATCTTTTGAGTGAACGTCATACACATTGCTACCGTAATTCAATTCAACTTTGAAAAGTAATACATAAATGACATCTATTAAAATGTGTACATTTTTTTTGGCACCCCTAGTATTTATGTCTATGTCAGGTGATGCTGGAGCCATTGGAGTTCAAGGTTGGGTGCTGAGCTTTGGTGGTTTAGAAACTCAGGTTTTTGGTCAGGCTTTAGCACTAGGGAAGTGTCATATTAGCCCAACTCACAAGAGCCTGATGTGGAAACAAAATTAATCAGTGATCAACTTACAATGAGAAACTGAACAGCAAGGGCACTGGAACACTGTCTCCAAAAGTCTTGCTATGTGGACATCTGTTTGCTGAGTTTAGTTACACACACACACACACACACACACACACACACAGTGTTGTGGTGTCGTCTGACAACCCCCAAGAACATCAGCAGCCACCACTGTTTACTGAGTGCTCAGTGAAGGTCAGTGACGGCAACCCTGGGTGTGAGCTATTACTGTTCCATTTTGTGTGTAAGGGAACTCCACTTAGTGACAGAGTCAGTGAAGCTTGGATTCAAATCCAGTTCCTTCAGATGTTGTGTGTCTAATTACTGAGTTCCTGTTTATCACTGTCTCCTGTGGTTTGATGATTTTACTAAATAAGGGAGGTCTTGGGAAAACCAATATCAGGTAGGGGAGCAAAGCATAATATTTGCTTTGAAAAGAGGGATCCAGTATTTCAGTGTTTGAAAATCACGTAGTATGCTGTATGTACCTTCCCTAACATGCGTGTACATATGTATTTTTTATGTGTATGTCTATGTCAGTGTATATGTCTGTATTGTATATGTGTACCGATTAGGAGGGGAGTATATTAGCATAGTAGTATATGATGTATATGAAAATATAGACAGAGAGCATTATTAGGTACCAGGCTCTAGACGTGAGACTCTCCTTGTAGTCACTTGCCACGAGCTCAGTGAGTTTTGGCCTGTAAGGACGAGGACAGGGTGTGTGTGGCCACTGAGGTCGCAGAGCCACCACCGCACTGGTTTCTGCAGAGACCCAGGGCTTCATGGTCCCACTGCTGTGGTGACTGACTGACCCGTCTCCACAATACCCCGTGACCCCTCACTGGGAAACCTGTATTAAATGCTTTCCTATTCGTGTCCTGGGGATGGCTGGCCTTTCAACTAATGGTTCCTTTCTTTAGGGCAGGTGACTAACTTACTACAGCTTTCTTACTTGCATCACTGTGGGAAGGCATGTCCCCCTACCTAGGTGAGAGCTAGATAACCCAGTATGTCCTCAGCATCATCGCTCTGGAAGTGACATGTGTGATGATGACATTCCCAGAGTGGGTGAAGTTTCCTGACTTCTTGTCGGGGAGTAGTCAACCCTCTCCTCGGTAGTGTTTCTTACTGGTGTTCCCGCTAGGGAAGATGTGACCAGGTCTTGGTTCCTTCCCATGGCCCCGCTTTTAATAGTTGTCCTCAGTCTTCTTGTGGGAGCAGGTCAAATGAAAATGAAGACCTGGGTGCAGACATCAGACTGCCACAAGCTTTTGAAAAGAGAAAGCGTCACTCGTCTCTGGCTTCCTTGCTCCTTTGGGACTCGTGACTGCCCAAGCCCCACCTCTGTCTTTTTCACATTGTTCTAGATGCTGATTTTCCCCCATGTATGAGTCTTCAAAATGGAATCTACACCTCTAAGAATAGTCTTACTACCCTTCTCAATTCTGGAATTTCAGAAAAATAACAGGTTTCACTTTTTGTCTAAACTGAAAAGACAAGAAAAGCCTTTGCCTTCACTGATTCCAACTTCATATTATTTGGACCCCATTTGTCGTGAATCACAAAAGCTTGTCCAGCAGGTATCAGCTCAGGCTTTCTTGAAATGTCCACTTTTCCACATTTCTGCTGCACTGGTTTCTCATTGTAAATCTACAAATAAGTTTATACTTTGTATTTATTTTTTGAACCAGATTGGAAGGTTGATTTTCCTTTCTGGTAGAAAATGAATTAGTGAACTGGAGTATCCTGGTGCTCTAAAACAGAACGTTTCTAATTGGGGCTTATAATTCAACCAGTAACACAGAGCTCACTTGTTTTGTAGTAAAGAGCTAAAACAGGATAGAGTAATAGGTTATACTGATTTCTATTTAAGTATAAGTAATTTTACTCATTTCTGAGTGGATATGGAAAGCCTCAAGTTGTTCTGAAAAGAAATAGCTATTTTCTGGTGGTGAGCTCTTACTCTTCCCACATGTAAATTTAGAAAACTGGATTTTGTTTTACTTCACCAAAAGTGGCACCTGAATGACAAAAAGCCTCTTTTTTATCTTTTTTTAGTTAAAATGTAAAAATGAGGAGCTAGTGAGAAAATCCATCCCCCTCCCCATATTTCAACCCCTTTTATTTTCTACTGAGAAGTGAATATGGGTAAAGCCTTTAATTTTCTCTTTTATGTTCATTATCTGATCTTTGGTTTAATTTATTTCAGTGCCTGTGCTGTGCACTTGGTGGAGCTGGCTTCTTCCAAGATTGTGTGCTGACGGGGTGACAGGGCCATAGCCTGGCAGCCAGAACGCACTTGCTTCGGGAGGCGAGCTGAGGAAATGTCTCCCGTCCCTTTCATTTCACTCTTAAAGCAGTGGTGAAAGAGAATTTGCCATTCTCAGTAGATCTGTCTCTATCTCAGCTTCTCCTTTTTATGGCCATTCCCTCCGCAGATGAGAAAATGGAGAGCACTTCAAGTGTTTAGCCTGTCATGGCCAGTTCACTGGATTACCCACACAAAACATTTTCTATTAGCGAAGGAACGAGGCTGGGAGGGGCGTTACACAGATTGCCATTCTAGAAATGCTTGTCTTCAGGGCCTTTAGGAGTGGCTGTAGGGAAGGAGCCCCATGAGGGTGTCAGGGTGTGGTGGCAGCAAGGTGTGTGTGAGAATTTACTTCCATCGGGCAAAAGCCTACATTCTACCTTAGCTCACTATAACCAAGGCTTGGGCGTGATCAAAAACACATTGCTTTCCAACTTTCTAATCTCAGGAGTACTTAATTACTGACTGGTCACTGAACATGGCTAATCAGGACGCCATGTGAAAATGGAGTGTGAGAGGAAACTGGCACTCAGTACTGCCTTCCAGAGAGGAGTTACCTTCAACACAGCGAAACCCAGATCTCTAAAACAAGTCTCACTCCCCCTGTAAGACCTTTAGCCATGAAGCTCGAGCATGGGTATATAGCATGTCTGATTGCACATTTCTCACACACTTTTGCACTTAGCTTTCTTATTTGTCGGTAACTGCCATGTGCATAGTCAGACTTCCAGACCCGACACATTTGTTTTTCTTTTTCCTTTTCTCTCCCTCCTCTGTCTTTCATCTCTGTCTCTCTCTTGAATGCAACACCATGATGGTGAGTTAAATTTTCAGTGGTGAAATTAATGTTCAGGTCAAATGGAAAATATAATCTCAGCAATTACTTGAAGTTCAGATGCCTGTTGTTTAGAATTTATTATGAGGAAAGTCAAAGGCAAACCTTTATTTTCCTATATTCCGAGTGCCATGAAATTTCTCAAAGGTCAAATGTTTTTGCCCAAATAATTGTATAGTAGTGTTCTGCCTTCGTTATATCACCATGATTTTAAGATAATGGTACTGGAAATGTAAATGCCTGATCTTTTTCCCCCCAAGACACCTTGAATTCTTGTTTTCTTTCACAGATAGCCTCTGCCTATGGAGATACTTATTTCATGCATCCCTCTGTATCTGGCTTTCTTTTCACCTAGGCCTTCTGCCTTATCTAGTAGCCCTACGTACTCGGACCTGCCTTTCATTCGGATCTCCCCACACCGGAACCCTGCTGCAGCTTCCGAGTCCCACTTCAGTCCTCCGCACCCCTACATCAACCCTTACATGGACTACATCCGGTCCCTGCACAGCAGCCCATCCCTGTCCATGATCTCCGCGGCCCGGGGGCTGAGCCCCACGGATGGTAAGTGTCAGACCAGCGCATTCTGCTTCCACATCCCACGCTGCTTCCCCTGCCCTTGCCTCACCTGGGTGTGGTGTCGGGTAGCTCTGATGTTTACTGAGTGTTTCGTATGTGCCAAACACTGTGCTGAATGCTTTAGCACTTCCGTTACAATGTGAGGACACCTCCATGAGGGCGGGTCTGTTACCAGTGCAGATAGCAGTGTGCAGAGGCGCAGGTAGCTGGCAGCCTGGTCCATTGGCTGGTGAGTGGCAGGGATGGAACTCATAGCCAGGTTTCAGTGACTGCGAAGTCCCTGCTCTCATCCACTGCTCTGTTCTGCAGCTCCATGTGTGTTTAGACTGGCCCTGGAGCCGATCATGCAACGTGCGTGTAGAACGGTGTGTTTTCCTCACTGTCCGGGGTTCACTTTTATGTTCTGCATGTATACAGATGTGAGCAGTGCTTCTCAAACTCCAGTGTGCATATGGATCTCCTGGGATGGTGATAAAATGCAGTTCTCTGTGGGGCGGGTCCAGGTGGAGCCTGAGATTCTGTACTCTGAACAGCTCCCAAATGATGTCAGCGGTGCTGGTCCATGGACCAGGCTGAATAGGTCTTAGAGAGCGTGATGGCTTGGACCTGCTGTTGCATGTGCCCTCTAGCCTTGATCTTGCCAGACAAAAACTGGAAGAGAGATGTGGTGGGAAAAGAAACAAACTTTGACTTAAATTCTGTAATACCTGATTCTTATGTTAGGCTCTCAGGGATCTAATTTTGGTTGGTTCTGTTATCCTCCCAATTACTTTCTCATGACTCTTTTTAATTAGTGTTGTATGTTATGCAATTGACAAGTTCTAAACCATTCCTTTGATTCAGTAAGGGCATTTCCCATCACATGCGCATGCGTGCAAACAGACTTGCCCACAGTTGCTGGAACCCGAATTCAGGTCCAGAGTTGCAGAAGCCTTACTGATTGCACAGAATGGGTTATGAGTTCTCTGCAGCAGGTCTCAAATCACTGACTGGTGCTTGTTTCAGAGCACAGGGAAACACAGTGCACTGCCTCTCACTGAGCGGTATTTGATAACCCAGCACTGTCCCCATTCTCCAGGCAGACCAACTTTCTGAGGCTGGCTTCACATGGTGGGGTAGTCAGTGGGGAAGCTGATGAGGTTGCTCAGTAAACATGTACTCAGTTGTACCTCCAGGAGTAGCAGTGCTTCAGGAACAACTTTTAGCTCGTTGTTTTTCTTCTGATTCATTGCAGTGAATATACTTGCAAGTTTCCTAAAGAATGTTTTGCCATTTAGTCAAGATTCACATTTTTTTCTTTCGGTTTTTTTGAGATATAATTGACATAAGCACTGTATAAGTTTAAGCTGTAAGGCATATATTGTGACATAATTACCACAATAAGTTTAGTTAGCATCTATGACATAAAAGGTAAAATAAAATAACATTTTTTCCCCTGTGATGAGAACTTTTAGGATTTATTCTCTTAGCAAATTTCAGATATACCATTTAACAATGTTAACTAGATTTATTATGTTGTACATTACATCCCTAGTACTTATATATCTTATAACTGGAAGCTTGTAAGATTCACACTTTTAAAATAAAACTATTGGAGAGTCAAATGAGAGTCAAATGTGAGTTAGTTCTGCTTGGGATTTGGTTTGAAGACGGAAAAAATGGAAGGTCATCTCCATGGAGTACTTGGGAATTCATGCAAATGACTCACCAGGAGAACGGAGGGAGAAAGGAGTCTAGTAGGTTAGCTAACAATGGACTTGAAATTGTGCCTGGCTCATGAGGATTTAGTTGGGCCACTGGAATATGATGCCTCTAGTTAAAGCATCTTATCTTCTATTACCCACAGTATTTCATGATGAGTATGAATAAGACATTTTTTGATTGTTTTTTCTGCCTTCCTCTTCCTGCCTCTTAAGCGTCCACTTAATACCCAGTCAAATAAAGACCTATCACTAATAGTTCTCCCTTGTGTTCTAAGCTTTTAATAAATATCTCTATATCATGTGTAAAAAGTCTGGGCACAAATATAAAAACAGAAGGCTATTGTGAGAATGCTAATGTTTCTGCATAATTGCAGAACTAACTTTTATCGATGGACTGTTGTGCTAATTAGCGCTTTAAATGTGCCATTGCATACATTGCTCCGACAACATCATGTAGCAGTAACAGTTGACATCATGGAGCAGGTGACACTGGCATTTGTATCCACATCTTTGGAATCTGGAGACCTCTCAGAACCGCTGCAGTGCACATAAATTGGCAGGTGGAAGCCCGTTATTATCCCACTCTTATAGAGCTGATCTTGCTAGTAAATTGCTCCAGATTGGCAGGTATAGTTTCTTTTTTATTTTGTAATGAAAAAAGGAGCTTTTAAATTACGGAATACAAAATTGCAGCTTATCAACCAGTTGTGTGTATTAAGGCCGTGCTGCCCTTTCCACTGTACGGCCCAGTCCTCCAGGTAGTGAGAGCCTGTCGGAAGGCTCAGGAATGTTTTACATATGTGGAAAGAGATCACATGTGTCTGCGTTGTCAACTACTGTAAGAAATCTGAACACAATTTGATATAAGAAACGATTTTATTTTGCGAGGCAAACATGGGAATGAGTTATGTACATATGTACATTTTAATCATTTTGAATTCTTGGTGATTTCTTTAAACTGTGAGGGAAAGGGGGTCCAAAAAATAATTCCCCCTCACACCTTCTACATTTTTCTAGCTGAGAAAATAAGTTAACATGAGACAGATCAACAGGGGAGAGTGTCCAAAATTTATTACGGATGTTCATGCCGGGGTGCCATCAGAATATGAGGCCTGAGGATACATTGGCTTTAAGGTTTCTATGCCATTCTGGACAAAGGAGAGGGAAGCAGGGGTCTGGGATTTCAAAGGGAACGTGGGCAGTTTACAGGTAGAGAAAGAGCAAACATAACATGTGGTAAACAAACTCTTGCTGGGCCACCCAGAGACAATAGGACATAGAGGGAAGTCCAACAAACAGGCTTGGCTTAGATTTCTCCCTCTCTGCCACATTTAGTTTAGAATCTGATGCTAAGGTGATGCTCCTATCCTTTAAGCAGGTTTTTCTGTCTGAATTCCTTTAGGCAGGCAAGGGGAGGGTTCTTTCTGAATCTTGTTTCGTAATAAATTACCATTAGAAGTCAATATCCCCAAAGGCTTATTTTGGGGTGGGAAAACTTCAGTGCATATCAAAACTAACGTCAAGTATTTTGTAATGTATTTCATTTTCTGTATTCTTTTCCTTCAGTTTCATTTTCAAATAAAAGGTATCTGGTACACTTAAGTAAAAGCGTAATTTGAGTTAAAGAATTTTTGCTAGAATGAGCCGATGTGGGCTGTGGAACAAATGGACCTTGCGATCTTCTTTCATCAATTAAGCTCATTTTTCTTGTCTCCCCCTCTAGCGCCCCATGCTGGAGTCAGCCCCGCAGAGTATTACCATCAGATGGCTCTGCTGGCCGGCCAGCGCAGCCCCTATGCAGACCTCCTTCCCTCAGCTGCCACCGCCGGTGCGGGGGCCATCCACATGGAGTATCTTCACGCCATGGATAGTAAGTGGGGGGCTGTGTTCTGCAGTTCTGTGGGTGGCAGATGCCAGCTCATGAAATGGAGAGGAAGATACAAAGATTAGGTGACTGTCTAACTTTACAAACCAGAGGAGGATATGGAACCACCAGCACTCAGTGCTCGTGTTGCCTTGATTTTCTAGGAAGCTGCCACAGCATTGGCCACCTCCAGACACCCTGTTTAGCTCAGGGGAATGAACCGGAAGATGCAGGCAATTGTGATGTGGCAGATATACACAAAAATTACCCTGCTTTGAATGTCTTTGTAATAAAATAAGGAAACATGTTTGATTACATGTACTTTGCCCAGTCATTCCTGGGTTTTATAGATTTTACTCCTTGAAAATTAATTTTTAAAAAAGACCTGTACTTGGTTTTACATTTTTCTCATTCGATTTCCTTTGCCTTATATATTTCCTTTACATTAAAATTATATTTCACTAAGACTTTTTATCTAGGAAAAATAAACAGCATTTCTAAATTAGAAAGGGCTGTTTTTGGTACATAGCAATGGAAGAAAATGGGATCGTTTGATGCATTTTATATCACTTATTTTGGGATCCCCCTAGGCTTATGATGATACCTTTGGATCACTTATCAAGATGTATAGACAAACGAGGTTGTGATTATCACTTTTCAGGACATCCAAGAGTTCTCATTTATTCAGATTCTTGTGGAGTCTACATCCATTTGCCAGGTGCCAGGAAGTCAGCTGGAAGCATCATCCAAGTTGTATGTATATCAGTGAAAGCCACTGTCCTTTGAATATGACAGTAATATGACTTCAAGTAGGGCATATGCTTGAGGTTTTGTTTGTTATTCCTAGCAGCAGTGTGATTAACTTGTGCTTTTCCATCTGTAGTCTGTTTCGACTCTTTTGTGAAAGAGGTACACATTCGTCAGCTCTGACAGTGGTTAGTAATTCAGTCCTCAGGCCTGGGAAAGGTTCACACACAGTACCGAGTACAGCTGTGTTTTACTGTCGTGAGCTACTTTGCTGTATTACCCAGGAACATAAGCTTGCACTGGCTTCCAGTGCAGAGTTCATTACCACACCCAAAGTGAGGAAAATGTGCTGCATCCTCTGCAGGGCTTCTGTTGTTCTGCTTGGAGAGTGGAGAGCTTACATTTCAGATTCATCATAACCACATTGCAATTAGGGATTGTTGGGGGGAAAAGTTTGGTGTTATTATGCAAATTAGTTATTTAAAATCCGCAAATAAAGAATTAAGATAAGACAGAATCCTTGGAAGGTCAGCTCGTATTACCTTCCCTATTTGATGAGAATGTGTTTAGTCAGGCAATGGCAGTTTTTATCTAAATAAAGGATGAAGCTACCCTTTTACTTAGTAAAAACTAATTAAAGGAATTTTAATTTGCCTAAGTATATGGTAAATTGATTGTCATTAAGTAGAAATTTAGATGTCCTATCATTCATCACGTAAAAGGAAACCTCCTTTTTCTTTGTCAGAATTTTTTATTAGAATAGAGAAACAAAACAATTAACCGAAAGCCAAGTCAGAGATGTCGGTGTTGGAACAATAAGAATGCTCGGGCTCCTATTTAAGGAGGAAGCAAAGACCTGGGCCACTCTCTTTCAGCTGTTTTGAAAATTCTCACCTTGTCTCCTGTTCCCTTCATCACAGGATCCCAATCACTGTCCCGCAACCAATGCTGCCTTTATCTTTCTTTGTTTCGTTATTAGGAGCTTGGGACAAGCACATTAAATAAAAGATTGTAAAGTGCTTAAAGTATTATATTCCCAAATAGCATCTAGTTAAACAGAGCATAAGAATAGTACCCAGATTTAAGAGACTTCCAAAAGCAAGTGAAACAACATAAAATTCTTGCATTGGACATACACTGGCAGTAACATAGCAGAGCCAACCTGGGATCTAGCTGGTTGCTCTGACCCATTGTTACTGATCTTTGGGACTCTTCAACTGGTTTCCGATGAGCACCTGACTTTTAAATGTGCCACCAATGGGCATTATTTGGTTCCAGCCAGCTTCAGGAGAGAGAGTTTTTGTGTTGCACGTTAGAATGAACAAGTCTGTTTTGTGGCTCTAATTCTACCTTTTGGGATTCGAGTGATCTTAAAAAACAGGAGAGCAAGTAATATCCTATAAGGAACATAATAGAAATGAGGGCTCCTGAAAACCACACTGTTTGTTTTGGAGGAAACTGACTTAAATGAGTGCCCATCTTGGAGGGGAAAACTGAGGAGCTGGACAGCCAGGCCAAGTGCAATTTGAGGGTCTGTGGATGGATGGAGTCAGGTACCTGCTTTGCCTTCGGGAGATGTTAGAGGAGTATAAGGCCTCTAGTGTTTCATAATGTCAGATGGCCTCCTTATCTAATTAATGCTTTAACAAAATTAAAGCTGTTCCAGGAATTAGCTCTGTGTAGAATGTATTGCTGTTCTTACTCTGCCAGTGATCACCGAGTCCCAGTGAGTTCCAGTGGGAAGGGTTATTGTCAAGGATTATGTGGAAGTCGACCATGAGTCTGCTTTGTCCTTGGAATCCTTTGCAAGTGCAATGTATTTTTTTTCACTGAAAAACTTCTGTGATGAAACTAGCGTCTCATAGTGAGAAAATGTGAAACATTTATGTGTAAGGCAGATGCCGTGATAAAAGTAGGATGCTGATCTGAACACTAGAAGATGTGTACATACTTGGGGTTGCTGTTTTTGTACTAACATGCCCTAAATAAGGCTGGTAATGAAACTATTCTGAATGAAGAAAGTCAATTTTAAATGTGCCTGAAAGAAAAATTTGAGTAGATTCCGCATTCGTCATTCAAATTGGTTTCCAAGTTTTATACGTAGATGGCACCAACGTACTAAGTTCCAGTTAGTGGTTTATTTTTTTATTAACTATAAAGTATATTATCTGTAGAGTATTTTTATTCATCTGTTTCATTTCATTAAATTAAAGCATGTTGGTTTGTTATCTTTAGTCAAGGTCCATCGCTCATGAAGAAAATATTCCCAATGTATTTTCTGGGACCAAGTGCCTAGTCTTTTTTATATAAAGAAGGCTTACCTTTTACTCCAGTCTTCTGGGTACCATAAAATTGCCACATCCCTGTAAGCAGGCATACCCGTGCTATGACATAGAAAAGCCTCCATTATTACTTACAAGTAATAGTGACTTATTTGCTTCTTACCTACTGGGATTATGTTCTCATTCTCTTGTTAAACTTCAGTTTGGTGACTCTGTAATGTCACTCTGACTGTAGAAAAGGCAGGAGTGGGCCAGTGGCCACATTCATCGCTATGCCCTAAAATTCAAATCTCTAATATCTACCAACTTGAAGGCAAGTGGGTATTTATTTTTTAACTCTCCAGGTGAAAAGCACTGAATTAAGTTGGCATGCATTTAAGTGTGAGTTACTGACCTCCAGGTTAGAGTGGTATTGGTGGAATCTTCTTGAAGGTAGACAATTCTAATAAATATTAGAATTAATTAATAAGTCCAGGGTTAAAATAGACTCACCAAATCTCATTATAATGCCTACAGGATATTTTCCCTCCCTGCCTTGGAAAATCTGTAAATGAATCATATCCCAAGATTTTCAATGTTTGGGGGATTTATGCTGTTAGACCATGGGGAGTTTGGGGCCAGGCTCCTCAGTCTTGGCACTAGTGGGGCCGGATGGCTGTTCATCGTGGGGGCACCTTGTGCACTGCAGGGTATTCAGCAGCCTGGCCTCTCCCTGCTGGATGTGAGTAGCACCCTGTGAGTTGTGATAACCAGAATGTCTCCAGATGTTGTCACATGTCCCATGGGGGCAGTATCGCTCCCCCAACAGAGAATCATTAATTTAGGGTAATGTATCAGTTATTTTAATAAAGCTTTAAGCATACTGTGGATCAGATAACTACAGAAATAGTGGGGAAATGAGGGCATAACCAAGCTGAATTTTTTATCTTAGGATACTTTAATTCATTTATCCTTTGGCTCATTGCCTTAAAATGGTGCATGTTGGGTGGGGAGGGTGGTATGTTGTGTAACTGTGGGAACCACTGGCTTTGTCGCTTGTGGTGAATTAATGATAGGACTATCTAAGGAGCCATCAGATTCATAAATCACTAGAAATGAGAGGGATAACGCATAAAAGTCTTTTCCTTTTGTTTAGCAATTTATCATTTTGCCTGCACATTAATAAACAGAGCTCCCCCGAGGTAAGCCCTTGGAAGATAAATATTTCTCCCTAATTTCCTCAATTGTAGCCAGTAGATCACAAGTGGGAAGAGAGATCCTTGTCATCGCAAGTTGCCACTTCTTACCGTTTATTCCTTCCACACGGGTGAGTAGCATTAAATAACAGGTACTGAGTACAACCACAGGTAATTGGGTTCTGTTTTGTTTCTATAACAGGCACCAGATTCCCCAGCCCTAGGCTGTCAGCCAGGCCGAGCCGAAAACGTACGTTGTCCATATCACCACTGTCCGATCATAGCTTTGACCTTCAGACCATGATAAGGACATCTCCCAACTCCTTGGTCACAATTCTAAATAATTCCCGCAGCAGCTCTTCAGCAAGTGGCTCCTATGGTCACTTATCTGCGAGTGCAATCAGGTATGTATTTTCCCGAATATGTTACGTGTTTCCTTAGTAAAACATCAGTGCTTGACTGCACCTGGATTTGTGTACTGAGTAACTGTGAGGAAGAACACAGCAGCATGACACTGGGCCTGACCTGGGATTCCCAAGCCAATTATTGGGCCAAACATAACTTTTTTTTTTTTTGGGCAGACGTTAGTAGCCCATCTTTAGAAATAGTGGTTATTCAGTTATGATGAAATCCAGAGAATCCACTTATGATTGGCACAGACACCATCCAATTACACAGCTCATAAATATGTGACCCTCTCCCTGCCTTTTTGGGATTTCTGGTGTTTATTTTCCTATGAATATGGTGCCTGGTGTCATTGTATTCTGAGGTTTTCTTTTCTTCAGAATTTATCAGACTGTGCATAATCAGACGCTTTAGAGATGTCCATGTGATGGGAGGAGAACTGACTCTGGGTGGTGAGCACACAGTGTGATATATAGATGAAGTATTATAGAATTGTACACTTGAAACCTATGTAATTTTACTAACCATTGTCACCCCAAAAAAAAAAGAAAAAATTAAGAAATCCACTTCATAGAGAAATGAGTATGGCACATCTTTTTATCTCAGCTCCTCTCACTGATTATAGTTCTCCAGTGGGAAAACTGACTTCATACCTGCTTGTGCAGACATGCGAAGACAGGAGCTGAAATCAAAGGCCAGGCATAATGCACGCC
The DNA here is from genome assembly GCF_057876585.1 of Rhinolophus sinicus. Taxonomy (NCBI): domain Eukaryota; kingdom Metazoa; phylum Chordata; class Mammalia; order Chiroptera; family Rhinolophidae; genus Rhinolophus; species Rhinolophus sinicus. Next base: position 55,851,614 of record NC_142504.1, on the reverse strand, counting down.
TTCTTCAAGGGGGAAGGTGTGCTGGGGAGCGGGGAGGGAAGAAGGTGACAGTAGGATCTTAAGTCTAATGGAAAATAAGTGCAGGTGAGATTGGTCAGCATATCTATCACAGGAAATTAGAAAAAAAAAGTGTTAACTATAGTAACATACCATATTTACCGGACTTGATGAATGCATTGTTTTTTCCAGAATGTTCTCAATTATAGTTTTAATTATTTCCTTGTTCAATTATCATCCATGCTCCTTGGCAGGCAAATTAGTGTTTAAATATTATAAATCTCCATTTTGATATGATGTCATTTTCTTGCATTGTTTCTTTGTTTTTTTATATGGTCAATAAAGTATGGAAAGTTAGAGCAAAACAAATGACCAACTCTACTTACACCATAGCAGTCAGCAGATAGAAAGGGTTCCTGGGGATGTTTTCAGGATGAGCCTCTGTCATCACAGAGGTAGCTTGGAGTTGGGGATAAATGTGGTCAGATTCCAGCTTTGGCACCAACCAGCTGTACATAGCTGTCACCGGTCGGCTCTCTGATGTTCAGGATTCACATTTGTAAACCACAGATAAGACACCCATTGTGTAGGAAGGGGGCACATGTAGTGAAAGCTGGCATGGGTCTCCAGTGCCAGGATGAAGACCCCTACCCCTGGGTGAAGCCTCAGGGCAGCTGACCCTGGGTGGGCTGGCCCCCCCGGAGAGAAGCTCCCATGGCCTGGCTGTGCCCCCCCGTCGTCATCGCAGTCTGACTCTGAGGCAGTACGCCAGCTCGGATCTGTGACCCGGTTGTCCTGCACTCCTGGCAGATACCCCTGGGGTCACAGGAAGCCACTGATCATTGACCACATCTCAATTTGCTAAGTTACATAATTGTGTGGTTTGACTAGACGTCATAGCATCAAAGTAGAGAAATGTGGCACACAGTGCTATGCACACAGAATCACCCTGTGAACCTTCATCCCTCTTGCTTCTGCTACATTTCCCTTCCCTCTTGCTCTCTGCCCAGCTATCTTGACTTTTTGCAGCATTTAAAGGACTTAGAATATGGTGTGCAAGTGGTCACAGTTCTGAGCCCAGCATCTCGCTGGCTTCTTGATCTCACCTTTGCCTGGGTAATCTAGTACCAGACTAGTACTTGAAAAACCGTCAGTGTACTGACTTGAAATTATCCTGGTCCCCTGTCTCCAAGGAACTGCAACAGATGCCACTGTTTTCCATAGAGTTGGAAGAAGGGGTCCTGGGTACCCTATGGTTCCTGGGTCATCACACACACTTTCTTCTGTGCCCTACGCTCCTTTCTATTCTGTCCTCTCTCTTGCAGTTTACCCTCTCATTCTTCAGGACACATCCACTGTGATAGGAGGAGATGTAGCTTTCAATGCAAATAAGGTAATACCCATAACCCAATGAGGTGCACTTGCCATATAATACAGCAATGTGAATAATTAGCATCAGCACCTCTTGCCAGCCCTTTAGCTAGAGAAATATTAGTGCTTTGTCCTATTCTGAGCTTCATTTTGTGAAATCTGAAAACTGACTTGAGGAATAATTACAGAGTAGCAGGACCAGTGGATAACAGGGAAAGGCAGGGAGCATGAAGGAATCCAAAAGGGTAGCCAGCTTTCTCAGGAGTGAAGGACACAAGAGCCAGTGTGCACTTCGGATGCACTGAAGCTCTGCTGGTACCAAGTGACACAGCAGGAGTGGGGCACACTAACTCTTTGTCTCACTAACTTTGGAAAGTGTCATGTTATTTCTGTTCTGTGCATCAGCACAGGGGCTTTGCAAGGTAAGGTCACTTGACAGAGGTCATGCCTGGTGGGCATCAGTGCCAGCTACAATCCCTTGCTTTGTAATGTACACCAAACGCTTTTGAGTTTGACACACACGTTTTCTAATACTTAGTCTGCTTCTGGTATTAGCAGTGCATAGAATAATGATGCCATTTAAGTGTCTAAAGATGTTATTGAATGTTTAAATGCCATAACTATTTCCTTTACATTTGTGTCCCAATTCACAGCCTCCAAGAGGCTGATAATATCATTTACCACTATTTGAAATTTGCATGTTTACTTGTTCATCTAGTAATTTACTATACGTTTCCCCTCCACTAGCACACAGTGCCAGAAAGCTGTGGACTCTGTGTCTTGTTCACAGGCGCACTCCCCACCCCTCAGAGTGTGTGCCCCGTGTCTTGTTCACAGGCGCACTCCCCACCCCTCAGAGTGTGTGCCCCATGTCTTGTTCACAGGTGCACTCCCTGCCCCACAGTGTCTGTGCCCTGTCACCTTGACATCACTAGACAAATATTTCTTAAACGAATAAAAGAAGGAGCTTTTCAATTGGCAATTACAATTCTAATCACCTTTATTAAAATTTCTATGTGATAGATGAATAATTAAGGTTTTCAGAAAGTTGGTCTATAAGAATAGTGAATTATTGATAAATATATAGAGACAGAAAGAAGAATGCAAAATAAAGGGATGACAAAGAAATGCCTATCTTAAGCTTGTGTGTGGTTCTTGTGTTTATATATTTACCTAGGAATTCAGACTGCTATAAAAATACTATAGAAAGCAAGAATTTTTTCGCAAAAGCCCATTGGCATATTAAAACATACTCATAGTACTTTTAATGTCTAACTTTTTCAAACATATTGTTCAAATGCATATCGTGAATCTTTTTATGTCATAAATAAATCGATAATTCAAAAAAATAACCCCATGCACTTGGAAGTGATGTGAAATACTTACTGTCTCAAATTTTAAGTTCCCCGTCACCCTGAAGACAGCCTTCTAACAGGAGATGACTCACATTTGCAAGTACAGCCTGAAACCCCCACTCTGGATGGTTAAGACTTGTGTTATAAATTCCCAGTGAGCGAAATTATATTAGAATAAGTTTTCTGTCTGCCAATCCCTTCCCCTAGAATTGCACTGCCAGTGGATGAGGTGTTTCCGGTGAGTCTCATCCCCCTGTAGTTTTGGTGAATATCACACATTCAGATAACCCAGCAGTTCTAGCCTTCTCACTTTCAGTTCATGGCTAAAATGAAGATGGTTTCATTTCCTTAGTGGCTTCAGGTCTGCCAGGCCAGGACAGGTGTCTCAGTGAAAGTGGACGTGCCCAGAGCACAGGCCCACCTGCACAGTCGGGTGGGTTCTTGTGCCAGCACTCGTGGGCGGCCTGGTGGGCCGAGGGCAGGTTGTGCTTTCCTCTTGGTGCAGCTCCAGCACCTTCCGAGTGGCCCCAGAGGAAGGGTGCATCCGGAGGATCCACTGCCACTTCCTGAGGAGCCAGCTTGGTCTGCATGGCAATGGCTCTGTGCTGTGGCCAGGGTCAGCATTTTATTTATGTTGGAAAAACAATGCAAAAATGAGTTGGATGGGAAATACTGAAAAATAGAGGAATACTCAGAACTCTGATTGCATCTTCTAAGGAGTGTGAGACAACCTTCTCTCCTCCCAGTTTCAGTGATAGTAATTAATATTAACTAAAAAAGAGTTTTACTTTACTCCCAGATGATCATTGGTTGTACGTAGTACTTCCTTTTGTCAGCTACTCGTTCACTTCCCAAATACTTAACTGCATATTCAGCTGTGTGCTGCTCACTGTGCTGGGCTCAGGGGCTGCAAAAATCACTGAGAGCCATGGCCTTTCCATGGCACTCATGGAATCGAAAAGCCCCCAGCCAGACACCCGTGAAGCAGACCAGTGTAGCCGACAAGGCCCTGAATGAAAGTTTGCTGTGGAGGGGCTGTGGGCAGCCCAGAGCTGCAGATGCCAGTGAGCTCAGGCAAGGTGAGCCAAAGCACAGGCTGGAGGTGAGCAGGGGCCAGGCTGGGCATGGCATCCTGGACCAAGGTCCAAGGACAATGTGCCGCATTGTTTAGGGACAAGGGAGCTGAAGCTGGACGGGGTCTAGTGGGCAGAATGAAAGGCACCCACCTACTGATGGGGCACAGCCTGGGGAGTCTGACTTTGAACTTCCTCTCCCTCTTCGCCAGACCTCCCTTACTTCTCCCTTAGAAATCCTCCAGTGGGAGGCACGACTGAAAGGATTGGTAAGAAATGCCGTTTACAATAGAGAAATAATAATATCTGATGATGTTTTCTAAAATTGGATGATGCTCATATAAATGTATGTCTTTCTAAGTGCTTCCAGCCAGATCTCACTGGAGAGAATGTCCCTGCTCCTCACCGTGGCCCTAGAGTTTTTGTCTGTTTGGCTGTTCAGTGGCAAGTAGCTTTTAAAGCTTGTAGAACACTTCATCATCTGAAGCCGAATGTAGTTTTGTCCAAAGCATTATTCAAAGAGTGCTTGTGTCTCAGTGTAAATGTTAGGGTCACACTTACTCATTTTGTGAGTGTACAGGTCTTTATTTGTGCGTCATTACTTCTTCCGAGGCTGCTGGGTTTTCCAGTAAATGTGTCCTGGGAGCTTTTATGGATGAAAGTGGAAGTTTTATTTTTTTTCCTTCGCAAATGCAAGCACATGCATATAAGTGCCTCCCTGTACCTACACATACACTAACAATGATAGCCGTTGGCCCATTCTCTGCAGAACTGGAAAGAACTGTTCTTACTTTGAATGGCCGTGGTTCCACAGTAAATTCCACAGCTGTAGCCAGAAAGTGTGTGACCTCGTTAGTACAACAGCCAGAGTTGGTTTTGATTAGAATTCTTCCTTTACCCCTTCCTCTCTCACCTCTTGAAGTCAGTTTCCCAAATTGTGGGCCCCTCCTGTTGTAGCAGCGCTAACTGCAGCCTGGTTTTACCTTCAGTACCGGTTTCATGAGCAGAAGAGTTGGGAGAGAGACGAGACAATGAAAAGTAAATCTCAGGCCTGGAGTCTTCAGCATACAGAACACCGGCTTTATTGCAGCATGAAGTTTCTTAATCCCAATGCCCTGACTTAAACTACTACATCATAAAAGAGTCACATGAGTTTCTTTTAAAGCTATTTTTTAAAAAAATACCCCCAATTGATAAAAATTATGTCCTTATAGGTAGTTAGCATTGATTTTATACTTAAAACGACATTTCCTGAGAAACCAAAGGTGCTTCATATTCTTCTTTCCTCTTTCCAGTGGGTGAGAGCTGGCGCCTTTGTGCCTGATGGGGGCTTCCCAGACTACTCTCTGGCTCCCTCTTGTGGTTCAGCTCTAATCCTTCTCAGGTCTGGCCAGCTTTGGGTTGGGCCCTCCAGGTCATGAAGGGGTTCCAGGGATGAACCTGGAAACCAGTGAGCCTTTCTGTGTAAGCAAATGTAAGTAAGATGCGTGGAGTGTTACTCAGCTACCACAGCCTCCCTATCCTTTCCCCACACGTATGGCATGTTAACACAAGGGACCCTGGCACCATGATTCCCTGGAAGCCAGACATTCCGTTCCATGGCAGCTTAAGGAAAACTATTTATTTAGAGAAGGGCTAAAATGCCGTGTGGGTTGAAGTCATTAAACAATAAAATCGAACGTTTTACCTTTAGGCGTGCGGTGGCTGGGTGATCCAGACTTCTGCCATCTTTCTTATGGTTCATCAGTTTTTCTTCATCTTATTAAAAATAGATCTCTTCAGTATTGTAATCGGTTCTGTTTACCCCTCCAGTATAAAGGACGGCAGCAGGCCAAATTGCTGCTGTATTTATTATGCCATATTAAGTGATCCAGAATATTCTCCATCTCCTACCCCCCAGCACATACAGCATTCCTGAAGTTTTTTTTTTTTTTTTCTTTTTTTTTTTTCAGGCCTTCCCCGGGCAAATTTATTTAAAATTTACTGTAGGCAGGCAAGAGATCCGACGCTATTGCAGGCCCGTCTGTAATCCACTGGTCTTCCCCAGCCCTCGTCAAATGATCCCTGTAAAGCCGGCCTAAGAAAACAGTGGAGTCAAAGGGCGGCCGGCTCAGTTTCTGAAGTGTTTTTATAACACGTTATGGGCTTATCTTAAATGCTATTTTACTTGGGTTTTCTCCCTTTGACTTGAATATTAATGACTTTGAAATGCCTATATGTGTATTAGGGTTGAATAAATGTTTAATGAATGATTTTCTACAGTAGGAACTTTTAAGTGTCCTCTCTTATATGTCATCCCAGAAGTTAAATATTAATTTGATTTACAGATTGATTACAAGTGTTGCTGTGCAAATGTTGACACACATCACATCCTTGGTATGAAAAAAATAATGTTTCTTTTGAAAGTCAAACATGATTATGGATTGCAAACTTTTATGTCTTGATAACAATATATAACCTTCCAGATACAAATAATTATTTTATTCTTTGGAAATGTAAATGGGATATATAGAAAGTAGTCAATTAAAACTTGCTTACTTAATGAACGATGCAGTGTGTGGATTTTATGACATTTAGTTGCTTAGCATCCTTTTTTTCTACGTACACTCCAAATTTTAAACAAATTGGGGATAGTTGTTACAGATAGGAGACTTCCATGGAAGTGACGTGTTACTGTGCAATATTAGAAAACAAGGCCCAAATTGCAAAATTTGGCCACACTTTGCAAAAGGATATTGACAAAACTTGACTGTGGTTTTTGATAGAGAATTTTAAAAATGCTTCAAACTTTGTTAAAGATTCAGACTTTGGGAATTTTAATTTTTCAATCTTTGGAAGTAGAACTGGCTCCCACTCAGACAGCAGTTCATTGATCACTTTTAACTAAGCTCCAAGCTGAATTTAAAAGTAGAAGAGACCATGAGTAGTGATCCTTACTTAGTAGTGCTCAGAACTCTGTCACATGTCACCACAGACAGTGGGATGCCCCTTTAAGGTATTTTATCAAACAAAATTCAGTAAACATAAATCTGTTCTGATGGATACAAGTTATATTTGGTGATGAGGACACCACATGCCTTATAGTCAGGGATCTAAAATCCACATTGGTTTTTCCTGCTCTTTAGAAAAATAAAGGGCAAACTAACATTTGAATTAATTCTGGCTTTATAAGTGTTGTCCTAGATGAGTGTTTCTCAAAGTATTTTACAAGGAACAGCAGTCTTCAGAAGCTGCACACTGTATCTGGGATGGGACGTTGAGAACACGCATTTGCATATTAACAGCTCCACATGTGGGACTGTTGAGCCCTCCTCCCTCAGACTTATGACCTTGGCACCTCATTTCTTTTCCCTCGTAACACTTACTTTTGGATTATTATTTCAGGAGGCCTGTGACCATTTAGCACATTGCTTGGGAAGCTCTGGGCCACCTGATCCTTTCTTTCTAGATGTCTTATTTACTCAGTATAGATCCACAGCTTTAAGTCACACTCTTATAAATGATTGTGTTCTTTATTTAATATCCCATCTTAAAATTATCCCACCTTTCATGTAGGCATGTAGAAAAGTGAAAGCTATAAAAAGTTTTTTTTAAATTATACCTTATTGAACATTGAGTGAAGAGAATTCAGAAATCAGAATGTAAAAGTAATCTGTATTTAAGTGACCCAGAGGAAAAACCAGGTGAGCAGACTTATGAAGGCCTAGGGTAAGAAAGCTCAGGCAGACCACGTTTTAGATGAGGCTCTGGTCTTCTTTAAAAGAGACGGGAGAGATTTATAAAAATTTTCCACTTTATTTTCCATTTTCCATCAATACTTTATATTTCTACGAAATTATGGAATAAATGCATGAACCATTTAGGAAAATGGTTTTTTTCCCAAGGCCTTTAAAGGTAGAATCGACCTTTTTAATTCTGACCTCTGTCATCAGCAAAATCTGTTCTCAGCTGCTGAAGTTCTGTAGAAAGAAGTGAATCTAGATAGTAGCTTTGTTTATGTAATATTGTTTACAGACACATCAAATTGTACCATGTTTCCCCGAAAATAAGACCTAGCCAGACCATCAGCTCTAATGCTTTTGGAGCAAAAGTTCGGCTAGGTCTTATTTTCGGGGAAACAGTAGTTTTCAGAGGAAAACATGTTTCTTTATAAGTGACTATTCTGTGTGTGAGAGGCACAGGAATGGCCCCCAAAGATGCCCGCATCTCAATCCCTGGAACCTAGGAACATGCTACCTTGGGTGGCAAAATAAGTTTTATGGCTGTGATTAAGTTAAGGATTTTGAGACGAGGTCATCCCAGATTATTCAGGCGGCCTTAATGTAATCACAAAGGTCTTTTTTAGAGAGAAGTGGGGGCAGGGGATCAGAGAGAGAGGAGCCGGTCAAAGTGAGGTGGGTCCCTGAGCCCAGGGTGCAGCTCCCGGAAGCCAGGAGAGGCAAGGTGCCTCGGGACCCCAGGAGAACACAGCCTGCTGACCTGTCTTAGCCTCTATTCTCCAGAGCTGGTAGGTATTAAGTGTGTATTGTTTTGAGCCATTGAGTTTGGGGTATTTGTTGCAGCAGCCACAGGACACTAACACTATTTGGAAGCCACTCAGCCACTCATTGACTCAAAGTTGAGTGTCTGCCATGTGCTGGGCAGAGCTCAGCGCCAGGGGTCAGCGGCAAGCAAGAAAGACCAGTACCTGGCTCACTTGGACCTCACTTATGTTTTAGAGGGCATGAGAATACTATTTCAGCAAGTGCCATGTGCTGCGTGAGAATAAAACTATCAAATGGTAGAGAATGATTGGGCAAGGTGCTGCAGAGGGCCTCACTGAAGGGGACATCTGTCTCAGGAGGCCTCTCTGTCTAAGGAGGTGACATTTAAGCTAGGACCTGAGTGACAGGAAGCAGCCATGCTGAGCCCTGGAAGGACGCAGCAAGTATCTCTGTGCAGAGAGATTCCCGAGGCAGAGATTCCCGAGCTATCATCCCAAGGATGACAGCACAGCACCACTTGGGGGACACAGAGCAGGAGGTGGTGGATTGCGCCTCCTCGCCCCCTACAGGGAAGTCCTCTGGAGGTTCTTTTCATGTACGTGGGAGGGGGAACTTCGTTCTGTTCTGGACATCCCAGGGCAGTACCCAGTCATGGCCCATCTCTGCTTCTTCCTTGCAAAACTTGGTCAGGAACTCTGCAGGCAGCTCTGAGAGCACGAGTAGCCTGGCCTCAAATCCATGTACCGATGCTGTGACAACCAAGAATTTCTCTTTTGTCATCAAATTTTGAATAGGCTTTGTAACCTGGAGCCAGCAGCCTGCCTGCCTTCCCACAGCAGCTGGAGGAGCCAAGAGCTGCACGGGCCCCTGTGGGCCGGGCTGCACCATCCCAGCTCTTTGCACTCAGAGGACAGGGTTTCTGTGGCTGGCTCCTTGTGAATAAGCTGAAAATCACTCATCCATTCTGTGTGTTCTCTATCCCGTGGAATCTAATAATTGACATAGATTTTGGAGAATGTTTATTCCTGTCACCTAGCTTTACCAGCAAAAAGGGAGCCGAAAGGGGGACATTACCCAGTATGCTGAAGGCAGAGAACTTGCACCTGAGCGGGCGCAACACGGATGCTGTACGCTCCTCCCCTCCTCCTTTCAAAGTGAAAATGTGCCTGCGCTGTCCTGCTACTAACATCTTAAATTTCTTATATATGAAGCAAGGGCATTTCCTGCCTCGGGAACTGTGTCCCTCAGTGTTCTTGATTCTTAATTAGGTCCTGACCTTTTAAGCCCCCCAATATTCTAGAATTGGAATGAAAGTAGCCACAGGGGCTTCCTGCCAAGCTCACTGGGTTATGTGGGTTCAGGAAACTCTGGAAAGGTGTATGGAGGTTCTTGCAAAGTCTGTCACATTGTAAATTTATGTGTAGTGGGGTCTTTTTTGTTTTTTTAATGAATAGAATAAGGGAGTTACACTTAGTAATACCCATTCACCAAAAGGAATGGGGGGGTGTTAAATCATTGTGTTTTTTTGATGAATGGCTTGTACACTGAAAAATAAATTGGACAAACTGGCAAGGAGCTCAGTGAACATGAAATCAGCTATTAGAAGAAAGCTTGTGAACAAATTCTGAGGCAGATATGCATCTTTTGATTAATGCCCTATCAATCATGCACACAGCTACCTTTGCTAAGTCTTGCTGTAATCATTCATGGTTGCTTTCGGAAACACTGGCAGAAACTATAGCACTGCAGAAACAGAATATTATTACTGATTTCTCCCTAACTTACTGTGAACAATGACTGTTTTCACCTTGTTCCTGCTATCCTTTATTAAGGAAATACAATGCAGAATGAAAGGAGAGTTCCTCCAAGCCTGGTGGAATTCTCCTAGGGTATTTTTAATGATATTCAGTCTTAAGTGGGCAGTCTATTGTAATGTAGGGTTCTCCGTAGGAATAATAGTAATGTAATCCCATTGAAGCCACCCTTTATGGATTATAGTGAAATAGGCAAAATGTGGAGTCACATTAATGAACAGAGTATGTCTTCAGAATTATTAAAGTTGTTGAAATGGTTTGAATTTTGTTATTGTAATTATTATATTTAGTTAATGCGCTTAACAGCAGTTGTAATTAACCCACCAGATTGGAAATTGCATGAATTCTACCTTTGACATTACTAGAAACCCTGATTCTTTCTGTGTATTACACAACAGGGTGGGGAAATGTGTGTGTGTGTGTGTGTGTGTGTGTGTGTGTGTGTTTCCACTGATTATTTTTCAAGAAAGAAATTTTCATGAATGCATTTATAGTTTCTCATGCATTTTGAACCCATTGGCAAATTTGGCACTGCCTGGTAGTTAAGAAATGTTTAGGTAAGCTCCCTCAGAACGTACAGTATCCTGGGAAACCCTGTGGCATAGTGAAGCAGTGATGGACATTAGCATGTGTAATGGACTTTAATGGACATTTAATCTGTGTAGCTAGACGAGGGAGCTCTGCGCTCCCATTGGAATATTCCTCCATTGAAGCCCATTGCTCACTGATCTCACCCAGGAGAGGTTAATCCATCAGCTTCTGTAACCAGACGGCACTGATGGAAATTCTTTAGGTGGCATTCTGGATGAACCAAGCTTTCCATCTTTGCAAACAAATGAGTGCTATGACAAGAATGGTGTTCAAAACACATTTAACCAATTGATTTTCTTTCCCCTTGTAATAAGATCTAGAGACATATGAAAGTACACAGTGTGAGCTGAGATTAAGGGAGTTCTCCAGCACGGGAACACGTTGGACTGAGAGCCGATGAAAGTACTATACAGCATGTGGTCGCCCATCTGCTTTTATATAAAGTTTGTTATAGCAGTAAATAGCTGTTATTGAGCCGATGCCGTTTGTTTCGTTGTGCTGAATCTTATTTCAGGTCCATGTTTGTGTACACACACGTGTGTCTTGTCATCTTTCTCTTGGAAGTTTTCAAGATGTTTGTCAATACTTGTTTTTACCTTCTGATTTAAACAGACAGCTGGTGTAATTTGGGATGTTAAAACTAGGTGTAGACTTGTAAATGTGGGGTCACTGCGTTCTTGTCAGTGACTGTCTTCTGCTCTTTCTCTCCCCCATGCAGCCCTGCCTTGAGCTTCACCTACCCTTCTGCACCCGTATCTCTCCATATGCACCAACAAATCCTAAGCCGGCAGCAGAGCCTGGGCTCGGCCTTCGGACACAGCCCTCCGCTCATCCACCCGGCCCCGACCTTTCCAACACAGAGGCCTATCCCCGGGATCCCGACAGTTCTGAACCCCGTCCAGGTCAGCTCTGGCTCTTCCGAGTCCTCACAGGTGAGCAAGACCACTCCGTGAGCTGGTCGGCCTTGGTAATGGTAGAGGAAACTCATGCCACTTGTGTCAGCTCTTAACTTGGCATTCTCAGGACTTCAGTATTGCAGCCTGTCTTCTTGACAAGGGCTGTCATCTCCAGTCCTGATGAATGTGCTGCATATGTGCTCCTCTTTAAACACCAGCTTCTTTCACCAGAATCGTTTTATCGTTGCGGGAAAGTGGGCTGCTCAGTAAGGCTTCATCCTCTGACCCAGCACCCCATTCAATAGAAATACATTCATGGCTGTGTTGCTCTCATTCGGTCACTGTCTGCTGGTGCTTAGAATCGGGTGATATTTCGGAGTGAGAATAACACTGCTGTGCCCTCTGCTTTTATCTCCACACTGATAATGCTCAGAGAAGAATCTGGATGCTCTAATTAAAGGGCTTGGCAAACAGTACACGTCGGTTTCTTTCCTACCTCACAACTTTGTCCTTTTGAATACACCGCTGGAGCTGGGTAAAGCCCCGGCCCTCAGCTCTATTCCTCTTGCTTTTAAAAGCCACAGGGAGTTTACACTCATGAGGTAAAGACTAGGAGCTGCTGCATGAATGTGAACCGTGCTGCCATGGGAGTGGAGCGTTATCAGAGTTACTGCTCTTGAGCCGGGCAAGCCTTCTTGTTTTGAGTCACATGTTTTAGCAATGGTCCTGCTCGTTGATCAAAACCTAATTTTTGTGTCTGTCCCTGCGATTGTGATGGCAGAACAAGCCCACGAGTGAGTCTGCAGTGAGCAGCACGGGCGACCTGATGCACAGCAAGCGGTCCAAGATCAAAGCCGACGACGACCTGCCCAGTCCTGGGCCACGGGGTCAGCAGGTGAGAGGCTCCCAGGCTCTGCATCTCACTTCATGTGTTCCTCTAGCTCAGAAGCAAACACAGAAAATGCAGGAAGCTGTGTGTGGCATGAACTGGTTCATAGAGTAAGTGGCTGGATTCACTTGTCACTGGGCACCAGTGTGACCAGCCTTCAGTGTTTAGCCCGATCTCAGGCTCAATTATAAGCTCCGGGCCCTAAGCCTGAGCTGGGCAGAGCTAATGACGTTCTGTGGACTGAGAATGTTGTGATTTGTTCTTATTTTGCCACTTCCCACTTGCCAGGAGAACGGGGAGGGATCAAGGCACACCTGACCTAAGGCTACTTAGATTCCAGTTCTTTACCCCAAGTCCTCAAAGGAGGACTTCAGAAACTCACTCTTGTCTCTGCTTTCGTCACTTAGAGCCTCTGAGCCTCAGTTTAAAGGTGTGTGGATACCGTAATAGCATCTCATAGAGTATCTGTGCCTGACTCTGAAGGAGGTCGTTGAGATTAATTCTCAGAAACGGGTTGGACAGGAGCCCGGCTATCCACAGGTGGCCAGGCTGCATCGGCCCAACCCCAGGAGGATGGCACAGATGGGTGTCATGGGTTCTGAAATCCATCCTTCTTCTTGCATTTTGTTAGCCAGTCTTGCTGGTTACACCTAAATGCTTATATACAGTTTTTGTCATCTAAATCTAAATCAGATTAGAACTCAAATTTACACACCTAATTGTCTCCCAGAATTCCAGAGATTGTTTGTATTTTAATTGCTACAAAGCTGCCTGAGAAGACTAGGGAAGACTGTACCCCCCAAGCTTTAGATGCCGTGGTTCTCGGGCAGAGAATGTACCCTTGGAGATCAGAAGTTGAATCAAGAAGACATCATCCCTGTAAAACCCACAAACTGCCTGTCACAGCCTCCAATGCCCGGGAAACAGAATTTGAGTTACTAGTAATCATTTCCCTGGGTTACAAAATGTTAGATACCGAATAATATACTGAACAATTAATATACTGAAAAAGAATTCAAAAAAGCAAAACCACTCTTTTGGGTAAAGACGATATGACCCAGTTTGCTTCTCTTACAGGATGACACTTTAGTTTTTTTTCACCTTTGTATTTGGGCAGCAAAATTGGCCTCAACTTCTTCCCGTTATGATTTGACTGTTGTTTTTAATCACAAGTTAACTATCTGAAGATGTATTTGGTAAATCTGAAAAAATGCACACCGATGATCCCACATGTTTGACTTCTTCCATTCACAAAACCCAGTTGCTAGACCTGGGCTTTATTTTCACTGAAAAATTGCATCAGGAGGAAAGTAAATCTAAATCAGGTTTTTCCTTTCTCTTTTTATCTTTCATTCTATTGTGTCTGATTTTTCCCCCTCACCTCCTGCCTTTCAGGAACAGCCAGAAGGAACCACCCTGGTGAAGGAGGAAGGGGACAAAGATGAAAGCAAACAGGAACCTGAAGTCATCTATGAGACAAATTGCCACTGGGAAGGCTGCACGCGGGAGTTTGACACCCAGGAACAGCTGGTGCACGTAAGTGAACTGGGGACTGGGGAGCTGGCTATACAACTACGTGACCTTTCTGTGGGATCAGCTCCCCGACCCTGTGCTGAGTCAAGTTTCTTAGCTAGCAGCGTTATAAACTGGAGAGGCCTTTGTGACTTTCTGAGAATAAAGAGAACTCTGAACCACGGTGCCTGACCTGTTCAGTCAGCTAAAGCTTAGTGTAAAATTCAATAAACTCTTCAATAGAGAGTGTAATGACTCTGATCCTGTAAGCCAGAGAACACTATTTTGAGTTAGTGACTTTGATGGTTATTGAGTAATAGTAAGCTGGACATGAGTTATTATTAACCTTTTAACCAAGTTTGAGTTTCCTTTCCAAAACCCAGGAACAACAAAAAATTGTAGAGGTGGGGGATTCCTTTTTTCCGTTCCACCTTCCTCTCGGCCAAACCCGCAGGCTTCAGGAATCTCCCATTGTTTTATGCAGCCATTAGTGCTCCATGTGAAACAGATAGATGCTTGGGGCAGGCCATTAGCACAGTTTCTTGACTTGGGGCCAGCCTTTGCAGGTCCAACTGGAAAAAGTGATATGTGTTGTAAAAATGTGTTTAATGATGTGTATTTTTGAAAGCTGCAGCGTGGTCAGGAGGAGAACCGCACCTTCTCTGCCCATACCAGGTTCTGAAGTCTTTCCCATCTCTCTCCTGTGTATTATTTCAAATAACACATCCCCCTGCCCCCCCCACCCCCACCCCCCCCACACACAAACGCCTGATCAGCCTATGTGCTTTGCTAGGGTTTCGTTTATGTGGCACTTTCTTTCGGGCCAGGGAGTCTCCCTGGCAAATGGGACCCAGAGCAACTGAGAGAGAAGGGCATTTAGATGCTCAAGAATCAAAAGATGCAGCAAACACACACTCGTGAAGGACAGGGTCCCATTAAGGCATTAAGGATGGTTTCTACGTGCAGCAGTTTCATAAGCTTTTAATATGACAGAAAATCTAATGGAGCAGCTTTTGTTGTGACACCACCCCCCCCCACCAACACACACACTCCATTCTCTTTTCTCTTATAGTCACTTTTTTATTTTTACATGATCCGTATTTCTTGAGAACCCTCCCCCATCACAGAATTCCTCACACCTCCCATATATTTCATAGGCCGTGTAACGGTCCACACACCGCAGTCACCTCATAGTATTAAGTTAAATACATGGTTTGCCAGTTTTGAGATCCGTTATGTACAGAATGTTCTGAGGATTTAACATGACATTAGCAGGGTTCCCCCCCCCATTTCTTTTTTAATTGTGTCTCCTTATAATGGTATAGGAGGAATTATAGATTTATCAGCACAGCAAGAAACTAGAAAATCAGATGTTTTTAATTAAGGTATATTTCCAGATTTTTCCATGAACTTATTTTTTCTCTTTAATTTGATGCAAGTGTTATTTTCAAACCAAGCCTGACTTAATGGCCCTTTATTCTGGCTAACTCTTTTAATGGAAACCACAGACATTGTCATACTAAAGGGGATAAAGAAGTTTTGAAGTTTTCTTTTAATGTAGAGAAATAGTCCCAAAGAGTAGAGTATGCCAGGAATACCGAGTGATATAATGAGTGCACAACATAAATGAGGAGAATTGTTTGTATAAAAACTGCCATCGTGAGCGACTTGTTGGCAGTGCTCCTTGCTTGTTAAAGTGCCCTTCTGAGCGATGACGCAGTCTCTTGGTGCCTTTTCTGCGGATAAGCTCTTGCAGTTTCCAGGGAGTGCTGTGATTATAGCTCAGCCATTATCAGAGGAGGAATGAAATAGAAGCTTATGCTAAGTCTCCATTTAAAGGAAATTGTGCTCCTCATTAGAGATGAGGTTTGAGGTAACATTTTTTGAGTGGTGGTAGTACCTTAACTTTTTTGCTGCCTACTTAACGAGGAATCTTTTTAAAAACAGTGGATAATGCAGGTACTTGTATTTAATCTCAGTGGCAAAAGGTTTTAGGTGGTGGTGTTGTTTTAGTAGATCTGAGTAGTTTTAGGGGAAGGCTGTTTATCAACTAAATGACCATCGTGTTGTCTGTTTTATTGTAAAAATATGAATGAATACATATGCAGTGGAATTTTTTTATTCCAAATCAGCTAGCAGAAATTCATGTCAGGATTAGAAGGAAATTTAATATGTTACCTTTATGATATTAATTTTACTCTGAGATAAATTATACGAGTAAATAAACTTAGTTAAGTGAATTAAAAATTATAACAACAACATAAATAAAGGTTCCAGTTTATATCACTTATTTGCTAACGTTTTACTCGTTATCTGAAGTGTGGAAATGCCAGATTTGTGTGTTTAAACTGATTTTACTTTGCATGACATATAAATACCTTCATATTCATGGGTGTACCTGGCAGCATTAACAGTGGTCTGGCATACAGTAGTGCTTTATTTTTGTTTATTGAACAAATAGCTACTTCAGGTGCACCTAATTACTTTGGTGGTAGATGGAAATAATACCAGTGGCAAAAAACATTTTTTTAGGTACAGCGGGAAGCATTAACTGCTCCCCTTTCTATGACTTTCTTTGGAGAGAGGACATGTTGTGAACTGGTTGAATTTTCATGCTGCATACAACCAAGAGGCAAGGTGTTAAACTGTTCTGGTGCTGTGCCTTATTTATAGCCATGACCCATTCTTTTTCCTCCTCTTACAGTTAATAGAAAGATTCATGATTCTTCATGGTTGTCTATCTAGTGTCTGACAGTCCCGACTGCCTGCTAAAGCAAGTCACTATCTATAATTGATATCCTTCTGTGGAATAGGGTGCTGGCTGCAATTGAAGGGCTTTGCTGAAAGCTCTTAAATCCTGACAAGTTCTACCCTTGTTCTGGTTCAGTCGCTGAGCTGCACGGTTGGAATTCCAGAATCATTGGAACTTGGTGCAGAAGGGAGACATGTGTTTCATATTACCAAATCACAAAGTTGAAGAGGAGAATTAGGGACGCAGTTGACTTTGCCTGCCAGGTAGTCTCATTTCCAGTGTAAGGCACTCCGTGTTCTATGGATAAGGCACTCTACCTCGTCCCATTACTGTCCAAACAGATGGGCTAAATACTGCTGCCGTTCCCTTCTCCTTTATTTCAGGCCCATGTCCTTCTCCAATTGTGTGTTTATTCTAGGTTTGCTGTGGGGTCTTTATCACTTGATGTTTAATTAATTTCTCTTCACAGAAAGATAATTATAATTGGGCTTAGTTACTCTCAAGCTAGTATTAAACCTGTCATAAATTTACTCCTATGCCCAGAAGCTAAGAAGATACATACATTTTTTTGTTAACCAGGTTTTTGTTGTACTTTGTCCCTTTCTTGATGGCAGTTAAAGTAGACGGCAATAAGAGAGTAAGAAGGATATAGAGTACAAAAGTTAATTAACTTGAAGTACCTTTGATTAAGACTGAATTTATTATTGATTTGTCAGGATGCAAGCACTCTATCTTCCATTGACATCAGAAAGCATATGTTAACATCTCAAAACAAGCTGAAAAGCCCACATTTTCCCTTCAATTCTAATGGGACCCTCTCTTTGCTTTTGTGCAGTGTGTATGACAGAAGACATGAATCTTAAATTTGTAGAATATTGGTTCTCAAAGTGTTTCTGTTTTGGTTTGGTTTGGTTTGGTTTAGTTAAGCTTTTGTTATTATGTAAAAAACTCTGATTGAGTCTTCTGGCCTGGCTTCTTACACAGATGTGGGCACTGTCCAGTCTGTACCCTGTCCGTCTGTGTTAATTCTATGCTAGAAGTCCGTTCCCCTTTGGCTCCTGGATGACTGAGCATCTGAGGTATGCACAGTAGGTGGTTCACTTCAGCTTTGGGTTCTCAGAAACATGCACATTTTGCTTCTGAATGACACCTGGTCACCCACAGGTGTTTCGAGAGGCTTTTAAAAGGAGGAAAAGAAGTGAGTGTGAAGAATATGCGCCTCGTGTGAGTTACCACTGCTGAGTGGCTGGTTATACTCGCAAACATCGCTTCTGGGATCTGAAAGAATACAAACGGTCTAGTCACCATACCTAATGACCATCTGTTTGCTGTATCACTGCAGTTTCTGACCCTCTATTTTAATGACCCAACCCTTCTGGTTTAAGAAATAACACTATGATATTCTTTCAAAGGTCTTTAAAAGATCAAATTATTTTTTAACAGCTTTACTCCTCAACCCGTCCCCAGCAGAATGGTCCACCAGAGAGCGTCTTGGCAGTTGCTCTGTGGGGACTCTTGTCTCCTGCCATTGGGGCCGTACTGCAGAGAACATGAGTGGTGTGTCCAGCAGCCCCAGCATCAGCGGGTGGCACTTCAGCCTCTACTCCTTCCTCCACTTGTGTGTTTTAAGCGTGGTGTCAAAATTCACCTTCTGTAGACTGATTAGCCACCTACTTGGGTGTTAAATGCTTTCATGTGCTGCAAATTTTGACCTCTAAAATAGGCTGAAGTTTCGTTCTTCAGAAGAATATAGTTATAATCAACTTTGCTGCCATTTTAAAACAAATTCTATACATCGGCAGCATGAAAACGAATGGCTTTCTTTTTAATATCACAGAGATTTAGATATAAAGAAAGCACATCTAATCTGTGAAGAACTGATGTATCCATAAAAACATGGGGAAGAGTTAGGATGTGGTAAAGATATTATATTATTTTCAGATTAGTACCATGATCCTAAATTTGCATTTTAAATGTTTTCCATTGAATTTTGATCCCTTTGCTAAAGTTACGTTGTACATCCTTACCTAAGAGAAAATTGAGTTTAAAATATGATAGGGGTCTCAGATACGAGGTTGAAATTCGTTTTGTGTGCACATAAAATGTAAAACAAATGAGTGGAAATGTTGATCTTATTTTTTCTCTATACAGAGTTCCTGGTTAATTTAGTTACTTTAATTATTTGTAGATATGTCATGTAAAATGTTGACTTAAGAACTATCGACTTCAAAGCCATCCTTTGTCAATTGTGCCTCAAGGATCACATTCTTTTTAAAGTTGCTGACTAAATTGCACCTGCAGAAATTGTTCCCATAAAGACACTCAGGAGATTAGACTGAGTGGGGGGCATGGAGGGCTGTGTGGTCCACCAGTGAAAGCCTCCCAGGACCAGGGGAATTCTGAGTGGCAGCCCCATCTCTGCTCTGACCCTCCAGATGACCTCCCTGGAAACGTTTGACCCTTCAGAATGTTATTTTCTCACTTATCATTCTGTGGAAACAGCCGTGAAAATAAATGCCGTCCCCAATGTCCAAGGCCAAACAAAGATCACATGCAGTAGGCCTAATGAGAAGCAGACAGAGGGTCTAAGAGAGGGAACTTGTTTCTCTGTGTTTTCATGTATTTGTGTTTCATAGGGTTGAATAGGGAAGGGAGGGGAGTGGCACTGTTGGGTTTTGTGGGTTCTTTGTGTTAGCTTAAGGCTTATCTTACATTCATTGTTGCTGAACTGGGACATGCACTTGACTGAAGTCAAGACCCCGTTCTCTTCCCCAGTCTGTGTCTGATAGATGGGACTTGTCCTAGACATTTTGCCTCCTTGTTCGTCAGTTTTAGTAAAAGCAAGTGAAGGATTTGAACTGGATAGTCCTTAGGATGGGGATGACAAACAGGTTTCATCTGAAGTGCCAGCTTATTGGCTGGCAGTCAGCTGGGGAGCCTTGCAGAGCTCTCACCCACTCCATTTCAGCCAAGGAGCTGGGGGCGGGGATGTACAGCCAATTATGAATGGCTGCCCCCAGGTGGGATTTCAGAGGAGGCAGGTACTTGCCATCTTTCCCAGGATCTGTTTCAACCCTGTAGGTGAAGTGCCCTCCGGAATAATTATGGTTAATTTTTCTAGGGGGTGGTATTAATTACTTGGGTAATTATTGAATTATTAAAATGCCCCCTTTACTAATGTGCCTTAACCCCTGAATGAAGAGTAACAATAGCTATTACTGAATAGCTATTACTGGTATAGAGTAATGTCTTAGTCACTGTCTCAGATTTGCTCAGCCGTTTTACACCCCTAAAATGTTTCATTGTATGTACTCCCTGAAATATGTCATCAAAATCTTTATCCAAGTCTCAGTTTCTGCCATATGGGGAGGATTTTCCTATCAAAAGCTCAACAGTTGGTTCTGAATGATACTTAAGGTGAGGTTTTAAATTCTGCCAATAATTGGTTCCCTGGATATTCTTCTGTACGGACCCACTGCATACGAGAGGGGCTGATGCTCACTGCGAGCTGGTACTTGTTGAAATATATGTGCCTAGAGCAGCTCTTGCTGGCACCATACATCCTCTTGTTTATCAGGAAAAGTATGAGCTGACAGTACTAGACCAGCCATTCTCTCAACAACTGCTCACCAGAAGCGGGCCTGGGAGCAGCCTTCATGCTGCCTGCTGGCCCAGCTTGGTGGTGGGCACACTGCCAACAGGATTTTTAGATTAGATCCTCCAGGGCTGGTCATTCTCATTGGGAGGGGAGACAAGGAAACAGAAAAGCATAGTGAACATAGGAGGCAAGACATAATGAAGCCAGAGTAGTGTTGTTGAGATTCTAGGGGCTCAGAAGAGGGAGCAGTGCGTGAGTGGAATCCAAGAAGGCTTCTGGGGAACAGGTGGGAAATATGGTTAAGGTCAAAGCAAAGCATGGGGGTCAGTTTTTGAGGCATGATGATGATGGTGATGATGGTAATGGTGATGGTGGTGGTGACGATGATGATGGTGATGGTGGTGGTGATGGTGATGACAGTGATGGTGCTGATGACAATGATGGTGATGATGGTGATGGTGATGACAATGATGGTGGTGATGATGGTGGTGAAGGTGATGCTGATGATGGGGATTATGATGATGGGGATGGTGGTGGTGATGGTGATGGTGATGATAATGGTGATGGTGGTGATAATGGTGATGATCATGATGATGGTGATGATAATGACAGTGGTGGTTTTGTAAGAAGAAATAGCACCTGCTCTGGAAGAAACTTGGCTTCCCACGGTTCTGCAACAACAGTGCAATGTAAGTTTCAAAGCTGACAGACCTGAGTTCAAGGCCTACTCTCCACCTTAGACATGTCACATTCCCTCTCTATGAAATAAGGGTAATATTTCCTTCATAAAACAGGGGGTTTAGCTAGAAAATTATACTCAATTAAATGTTACTTATTATCGTTATAAAAGTGAAAAGTGTAAAAATATTTACCAGCTGCCAGGTTCATGCATGTTGCCTATAAAAACAAGGCTTAGGTTGGTATTCAGGCAATGTTTGGGTTGGCATGTCACCACAGAATTGGTAATTGCATAAAGATGCTGACTAGACCCCCGCTTCATGAAGCCCTAAGAGAGAAGGACTGGAGAGGTCCCTGGGTCCACCCCTGTGTTCCAGGTCCCTCCTCACACTCATGTGTGCTGTGCTGAGAATCAGAGCCTGATCCTGTTATGTATTCTGTTGTGCTGACATCCTTCTGAAAGGTCTCCTTGGGGATCACTCTAAACCAAGGCTTTTCAGCCTGGGCATACTGGGGCAGAGAAATCTTTGTTGCGGGGGCTGTCCTGTGCATTGTAGAACTATTAGCAGCATTGCTGATCTGCCCAATGGATGCCAAGAGAGCCCTCCCCATTGCGACAGCCAAGAATGTCTCCAGACATTTTTAGATATCCCCCAAGCAGGCAAAATTGCCTCCAGTTCTACTGCATATCTTTCCTCTTATAGGGTGGAAAAAAATGAAAAAAAAAAGTATATTTGTGATTAAAGATACATTTTTCTCTTGGTTAAATGTACTTTAGAATGTTCAGATTTAAAAAGAAAAGATGATCTCATTAAATAATCTATAGTAAGAGGCTGTTTATGTGTGTGGTGTGCTTATGTTCATGTATGTGTATACAGTAAATGCTTGTGTTAATTGGCAGAGCTTAATTTTAAAACCACATTTGCTAAGGATAGTGCTCAGCAAGGTCTATTACCAGCCAGACCCTTGGTCTTGGTGGAAAAATTCCATCACTACGGGTTTGTTTGTTTGTTTGTTTGTTTTTTATTTTTTTTGCAGACCAAGGGAGGTCATTCAGACTTCAGCCTCTGAGATGGCCAGCAGGGCTAAAGATCAGATTTCTGCTTTGACACAAAACAGAGCTCCAGGAACAGAAAGCAATTTTCTATGCAAGGACTTTTTGAAGATTCAGGGACATTTAGGCTTTTCTGAAATTAGCTAAATACTGCTATACATGATTTTTATTTATTTTTTTTTCATTTCTAGAACAATTAATGCTGGCATGAGAACAGAACTTTAAGTGGCATATCCTGAAAAGACTATGTATAGGCTAAAGCCTTAAGCTTAAGCTACCCCACTGCACCCTACCCCACCCCACTGAATTACCAGTAAAGCTAGCATTAATCAGTGAGCAGGCTGTGGAGAGAGCATTGGGTGGTGCATTGAAGATTTAGCTTTTATTCCTATGTCGGCCAAAAATTGTTTCTGAGTTTAAGTAAAGTCACCCTACAATTTCAGTTTTTTAATTTGTTTTATGTCTGTGAGGATAGAATGAGATCATATCATGGAAGTGCTCTTGTAAATGCTACAACATTATTCCAATATGAGGAAGCATGGACTCCAGGAGAAGTAGTACTAATAAACCTAATTAAACCTAATTAACTGAAGAGTGTGGAGATTAAGGAGACTTTTCATCAAAATAAAAAAAGAGTATAGAAGTATGTCATTGATTCGGTTGTCTCCTCTCACTTGTATAGGCTGTTTCTTACCTCCCACTACCACATATCATCACTACCGGGTGGCCACTAAACAAATTGCAGGCAGAGTGTTGGAAGGGAAAAGCTGACCTATAGATTTGGGGTTGGGCTGGTGGGGGGAATAAGACCTGACATACAGATCTTTTGTGTCTGTCCCTTTGAGCAAGGGGAACATACAGGGCAAGCTGTTGTGAGGGTTAAAGATGTACAGGCACCGCAGTGGGGAAACAGATAAGGTGAAGGTACAGAAGGAAGGATAAGAGAAAGGTCTTGTGGAGATGGCATTTGAACATGGTTTTTAAAGAACAGGTGGACTTGAATAGGGAAAGACCACTGCAGGGAGGTGTTGGGGCTTCTATGTTGAAAAGACAGCAGGAAGAAGTTAATGGATACAGAAAGTATAGGAGAAATGTATCTATGATAGTGGCTAATATAGTGAAAGGCTGGCATTTCTAACACTTGTTTGGGTTAGAGATATAATTACAAAGAGATTCATTCTAAGCTTTTGGGTTGAAGAGTGGTAAATAATGCAGCTGTGGTAGAACCAAAGTGTTTTGGGAGGCAGAGGGTAGTGGGAAGTAAGATTAAAGAGCAGAGGGTCACCATTTCCTGGCTAGGAATCTGATTTACTAGGAGTGTGACTTATATTCCAGATGGAGTAAGGAGAATCAAATGTTTCTCCTGAGAGGAATGGCTTGAGCCAGCATTAGCTTTAGAAAGATGGGGGCTGAGCTTTGCAAAGCCCCGGAAGCTATAAGAACCACATATTGAAGAGGGCAGTGGTAGAGTAGGGACCTGAAATGAGATTCCGCAGTGGAAATTATTTTTAAAAACTTGCCTGACCATTGCACTGTATACCTGAACCTGAAGCTGAATAATATTGAATGTCAACTATAATATATGTATAGTCACGGGATATGGAGTACAGCATAGGGAATAGAGTCAGTGGAACTGTAACAGCTATGTACAATGTCAGAGGGTTAGTAGATTGGGGGAGGGGGTTTATAACTTTGTGAGGGGTGTAAATGTCTATTAGTACATTGTTTTGTACACCTGAAACTAATTAAGAAAAACAACCAACCAACCAACCTTGGGATGTTAGTTTGGAGACGGTTCATAATTACAGTTTTCACAGCTGATGTGGATGTTGTAGATGTTCAGAGAGCAGTCAGAACATTCCAGGTGGCTGACTGTGCATGTGGGAGGTGGTTTTGCCCACGGGAACCCCTGTCTCTGGTGGCAGTAGCCCAGGCTCCTTACCCCAGGTCCTAAGATTCTGTTGTCCCTTTCCAGTGGAGTGATCAGGCTTGTTGGGAGAATGACCTCTGATGACTTAGGAAGATGCCTGCTGCAGTGCTGGTCAAGTTTCTAAGGCCCAGTTAGAGACAGTTCCATTGTGATTATTACCGTTTTTTATTTGTTTGCTTGTTTGCTTGTTTTGGTTTTTTGGTGTGCCTTATTTTCTAGTTATGAACGCATAATCTCAAGTTCTGGAAATGTCTTCCCAATCAGGGAAATGTAACTGCGCAGCCAGCTGTCTGCTGTGACCCTCCCAGGATTGTGTTGGTCAGGTGGCCCCTTTGCATGCCGGGCCCAGTGTTGTCTCCTCTGCACCCCCAATGCCATCGGTGTGGACACCGTGTTTCCTTGGGTACTGCCTCTGTACCTCCGCACACGTGATGTGTCCCAGGGAGCAGAGAGCCCTGTCCAGGACAGGTGAGAGCCTGGTTCATGAAGAGCGGGTCTTTCTGGTGGCTGTTCCTGAAGGAAGCAGAAGCCCCCGTACCGCCCTCCCCTGTGTCACTCGGGGAGAGGTGGCCCATCCCGCGCCCGCTCCCCCCCCCCCCCTTCCAAGATAAAGCAGTTAAACTGCAGCGGAACACTGCGCTCCCTGGTTCTGCCGTGCTCCATGGAGATAAACTTCACTGCAGTCTCAGTACTGAGCGTTTGGCTCCTGGCAGCAGCATTAGTGGCTAAAATGCAGATTTTCCCCCCCCTCGATCAAGAGGGGATTATTCGTGTTATCAGTCTAGAGCATCTTATTTCAAGATGAAAAGCCTTTGCAGAATTACAGATGCCAGCATTTGTACAAAGCTTTTTGGCGATTGACAACTCAAAGAGAAAGTATGATTTATTAGCCTATAATGGCTAACCCTGAGCGACGGTCTAGGTCCTACTGATTTGTGAAATTGCTTAATGTGAACTGCCTGTTTACGCTCCTCAAGCCCCAGGTTACTCAAATAAATGAAGAGTCTATGTTATGTGATATGTTATGGGAAAGGGAAAAAGAAAAGGGGGTGGGGAAGGAGAAAGGTGGTTTCTCAAATCCATCTTGGTGGTGCCTTTTACAGTAGTTTGGCTGATAAGCCGGTGGAGGAAAGATTAATAACAAGGCTTGTTGCTATCAGTACCTGCTTGTCGATTCTCTGTAACAGGGCTGTCTGTTCAGCATGGAAATTATTGATTAAATAAAAATTGCTATTAGATTGTGATGTGATCCATAATCACAAACAATGGTGGACATTCCTCTTTTAGATCCCTGGCCATGCATCACGTTGTTTCTTTTTTTCCCATGGCTATAATTTATATTGCGCTGACACTTGAGCTCTTTAGGTTTATCCTTTTTGCCTGGAGGCGGGAAAGCTCGGGCATGAGAGTTCAGACTGGCCAAAGTGGGGCAGGAGGATAAAAGGAATGTTCCGGTCAGGCGTCTGGCCAGTTCATTCACTGGATTGCAGCATGATAGTGTTCTTTGTTTTCTTAACTTTTCCTTTTTTGTAAAAAAATATGGTAAAATGCATATAACATAAAATTTACAATTTTATTTTTTCCATCTTTATTGAGGTATAATTGATTAATAAAATTGTATACATTTAAAGTGTACAATGTGATGATTTGATTACACCTTGTGAAATAATTGCCATCATCACGATAATTAACACAGCCACCCGTTTTTGGTGTGTGTGGTGAGAACGCTTGAGATCTACTCTCTAAGAAAATTTCAACTATATAGTACAACATTATTAGCTATGGTCAGTATGCTGTCCACAGATCCTCAGAACTTACTCGACTTATCACTTTAAGTTTGTACCTTTTGACCAACATTACTCTGTTTCCCCCACCCCTTGCCCCTGGCAACCATCACTCTACCCTCTGTTTCTATGAGTTCAACATTTCTCTCTCTCTCTCTCTCTTTTTTTTTTTTTTTAAGATTCCACATATATGTGAAACCATACAGTATTTGTTTTCTCTGTCTGACTTTTCTCACTTAGCATAATGCCCTCCAGGTTCATCCATGTTGTCACAAATGGCAGTATTTCCTTCTTTTTTATGGCTGAATAATATTCCATCATCTCTATCTATCTCTCACATTTTCTTTATCCATTCATCTGTTGATGAACACTTAGGTGGTTTCCATATCTTGGCTATTATGAATAATGCCGCAGTGAACATGGGGTTGCAGATATCTCTTTGAGATACTAATTTCATTTCCTTCAGATGAATAACCAGCAGTGGAATTGCTGGATCATGTGGAAGGTCTATTTTTAATTTTTAGAGAAACCTCCATATTGTTTTCCATAGTGTCCGCACCAATTTACATTCCCAATTACAGTGCACAAGGGTTCCCTTTCTCCACATCCTTGCCAACATTTATTATCTCTTTTCTTTTTGATAATAGTCATTCTAAGTGGTGGGAGGTGGTATCTTATTGTGGTTTTGACTGGCATTTCCCTGATGATTAGTGATGTTGAGCACCTTTTCATGGACCTGTTGGCCACTTGTATCTCTTTTTTGAAAAATTGTCTATTCAGATCTTTTGCCCATTTTTAAATCAGATTATTATTGTTATTGTTATTATTACTGTTATTTTGCTATTAACTTGTATGAGTTCCTTATATATTTTGGATATTAACCCCTAATCAGATAATGTGATTTGTAAATATCTTCTCCCATTCTGTAGATTGCCTGTTCATTTTGTTGATGGCTTCCTTCACTGGGCAGAAGGCTTTTTAGTTTGATGTCGTCCCACTTGTTTATTTTTGCTTTTATTGCCTTTGCTTTTGGTGTCATATCCAAAAAAAATTATTGCCAAGACCAATGTCAGGAAGCTTTTTTGCTATGTTTAGTTTGAGGAGTTTTACAATTTTAGGTCTTTAATTCATTCTGAGTTAATATTTTCTATTTATGTGAAAAGTGCCATTGGAATTTTGACAGGGATTGTTTTGAATCTGTAGGTCACTTTTAGTAATATTGACATTTTAATCATGTTAATTTTTCCAATCCAAGAACATGGGCTTTGTTTCCATTTATTTGTGTCTTCATTTTTTTTTCTTGTCAATATCTTGCAGTTTTCAGTGTACAGGTTTAACCTTCTTGGTTAAATTTAACCTTCTTGGTTAAATTTATTCCTAGATATTTTATTGTTTTTGAGGCTATTGTAAATCAGATTTTTTTTTGGTTTCTCTTTCAGATACTCCATCGTTAGTGTATAGAAACACAACTGATTTCTGCATGTTGATTTTGTATCCTGAAACTTTACTGAATTTGTTTATCAATTCTAACAGTATTTTGGTGGAGTCTTTAGGATTTTCTATATATATAATCATGTCATCTGCAAGCAGAGATAATTTTCCTTCTTCTCTTTTAATTTGGGTGCCTTTTATTTCTTTTCCTTGCCTAATCAGTCTGGCTAGGACTTCCAGGACTATATGGAATAGAAGTGGCAAGAGTGAGCATGCTCATTTGGCCATTTTAAAGTGTGTGCAAGGCAGTACCATGCAGCATCTTTGCAGTTTGTGTACCGTCACCACTGTCTACTCCCAGAACAGTTTCATCACTCTAAAAGGAGACTACGCTTTAGCAGTCACTTCTCTATTTTCCTCCTCTACAGCCCCTAAAAATCGCTAAGCTGATTTCTGTTTTTTATGGAGTATTTCATATAAATGGAATCATACTAATATTATAAATTACCTTTTGTGTCTGGATTTTTCACTTAGCACAGTGTATTCAAGGTTCATTCATGTTGTAGGCTGTGTCAGTGCTTCATTTCTTTTTATGAACAAATATGTGCCACATTTTGTATATTTCTTTATCTGTTGATGGGCAAGCATTTGATTATTTCCACCTGTTGGCTAGTGTGTTGTTGTGAACATTCGTGGAGCCAGGTTTTTTTTGTTTTTGCTTTTTTTAGATTTTGTTGGGGAAGGGGAACAGGACTTTATTGGTGAACAGTGTGTACTTCCAAGACTTTTTTCCAAGTCAAGTTGTTGTCCTTTCAGTCTTAGTTGTGGAGGGGAGGGTGCAGCTCAGCTCCAGGTCCAGTCGCCATTGCTAGTTGCAGGGGGCACAGCCCACCATCACTTGCAGGAGTCGAACTGGCAACCTTGTGGTTGAGAGGATGTGCTCCAACCAACTGAGCCACATGGGAGCTCAGCGGCAGCTCAGCTCAGGGTGCCGTGTTCAATCTGTAGTTGCAGGGGGCGCTGCCTACCTTCCCTTGGGGGACTCGAGGAGTTGCACCGGCAACCTGTGGTTGAGAGCCCACTGGCCCATGTGGGAATCAAACTGGCAGCCTTCGGAGTTAGGAGCATGGAGCTCCAACCGCCTGAGCCACCGGGCTGGCCCCCTCGTGGAGCCAGTTTTTGTTTGAGAATACTTACTTTCAGTTCTTTTGGGTATGTTTCTAGGAGTGGCATTTCTGGGTCATATGGTAATTCTACTTATTTGAGAAACTGCCAAACTTATGGCAAGTTTTAATCTGTCTTCTGTGGGTTCTGCCATCTCTGGTGGTCTTATCTCTAACCATATTACCTCTCAGAAGTGCTTACCCTTCGCCTCCTCCGGCACCACCTGGCCCCTGGGCTGCAGCTCAGGCTGGCTCTCTGGGTGCTTCACCTGTGGGTGACTGGCAGCACTCAGCAAGTCACTCTAGACGCCCACTGTTCCCACTTCCCCCCAGGTGGTGTAGGACTGTTGGGACAAACGCACTGACTGAGTATTCAAAGCACTTGGTCAGGTACGCTTAGGCAAGTAAAATAGACTGGTAGGTTGACCAAATTTTGTTTCTGAATGGGGATTCAGATGAGTGGGGATGCAGTTCAGTAGGATAGACATAATCCCTCTCACAGCATCAAGTTGTGGATATTAGTTGTGATCACTTCTAATTATTGAATCTCAAAAGTGACCTAACCCACTACCTGTCTTATTTTAAAGCCAAGTACAATGAGATCTAGAGAACTTATTCAAGGCCACTAAACTCATCAGCTTTGTTACTTATTAATCAATTCACTCATACACAAATCATCTTGCTTTATGTGGCTTGGTGCATATAATGAAAGTTTGGCCTTTAGGCTTTCTTAGCTATTGAAGTTGTGCATTCTGCCTTCCCCCTCTTCACCCACCTCACCCCTCCCCTAACACACACAGTCTCTGTCTGTCTGTGTGTCTTTTTACCCAGTTAATTCTTACAAGGAAAGCTGCTTCGGGTTTGCTTTTCCCCCACGCATTTTCTGCAAGCTAAATACCGCTGAAAGTAAATGTAACTCTTCACACAAACTTCAGACCCCTTCATCCAAACAGGCGAGAGTCAGACACTTGTCTATGACTCAGGCTAAAGCTCATGTACCCATACAGAATGTGTATTTGTCTTTTGCTTTAGAGTACGTGTAGTATTGATTATATTAAACTTATGGTGGAAACAATACTGGGAGAAGGCAGAAATTTTGGAACTTGAAATTCCACGCTCTGGGTCCCACTCCCACCCCCCATCCCTGCTGTTATTTTCTAGTCTCAGTTGAAGCTGTAGCCCTTCAGATGGAGAGAGGTGGAAAGAGACTTGTCCCTGGTGGGCACAGCGGGACAGCCCCTTGTGCCTGATGCAGGCAGTGTCACTGCAGAGGCACAGCTCCGACCAGACACCCAGGCTTCCTGATGCGCTTGGTGAAGAGTGTGAGACCATGGGGGTGCTACTGCAAGAGAGGTGCTACTAACAACAGCCCTTCTGACTGAGAAATCACAACTTACCTAAGGCAGCACCAAGTATGAAAAATACAGGTTCTAAGGGAACTCTTGGATAAAGTGAGTTTTTTTTGTTTTGTTTGTTTGTTTGTTTGTTTTATTTTATTGGGGAAGAGAAACAGGACTTTATTGGGGAACAGTGTATACTTCCAGGCCTTTTTTCCAAGTCAAGTTGTTGTCCTTTCAATCTTAGTTGTGGAGGGTGCTGTTCAGCTTCAAGTTGTCCTTTCAGTCTTAGTTGTGGAGGGCGCAGCTCAGCTCCAGGTCCAGTTGCTGTTTCCAGTTGCAGGGGGCACAGCCCACCATCGAACCAGCAACCTTGTGGTTGAGAGGATGTGCTCCAACCAACTGAGCCATCCGGGAGGCAGCTCAGCTCAAGGTGCCGTGTTCAATCTTAGTTGCAGAGGGCACAGCCCACCATCCCTTGCGGGACTCGAGGAATTGAACTGGCAACCTTGTGGTTGAGAGCCCACTGGCCCATGTGGGAATCGAACCAGCAGCCTTCGGAGTTAGGAGCATGGAGCTCTAACCGCCTGAGCCACCGGGCTGGCCCCTAAAGTGAGTTTTTAAATCATACCGTACAGAAGATGGAAAGAAAACGCATAGTGGCGATAAGAGACAGGTGTGACACACTTTACATGATCCCCACCCAGGGCACTGGCAGTGAGCGTGCAGATGACCCCAGAAGGGCTGCTGTGGGAGCTGGGAAAGAGGGGGCATGTACCCTAGAACTCATGGGTTAGAGGTGACACGTGGCAAGGAAAGCAGAGCCAGTTCACACGTGGCAAGGAAAGCAGAGCCAGCTCACTTTCTTGTTCGCGCTTCTCTTTTGTGCTTATTTGAATGAACATTCACTTGGGCCATGGCACTGAGAGCAGTAGTGAGTCGGACGGCCCTGCCCTCCGTGGCTTTGCATTCAGTACAGGGGGACAGCAGGCAGAGGAACCAATGTCTGTCAACTGAGTGGGAATGAAGACACCAAAGGGAATCAGAGGCCGCGAGTGGCAACTTATCTCCAGCAGACAGGCTTCTCCCATCCCCGAGGTGCTGGGGCTCCTCACAGATGTAAGCAGGAGCAGTAGCGGAAGTTTCTGATCAATCACAAACAGTGAGTGAGGCACTGGGAGCCGGGAGATGGTAAATGTCATCCTGCACTTACTTTCAAAGAGGGCAGGAAAATGGATTCTGAAAATTAGCAGGTGGAGAATGCTGAGTCAGTTCGAGAGGAAATTACATTTTTATTTTTAAAACTTTGTTGTCTTTCTATATGATGAATTTTAACCCCCGGGATCCTCTGGCCTCACCAAGAAGCATGTCATGCTGGACCAGGCCGATGTTGCCTTTGAAATGTGGTTAAACTGGTCGGTCAGGAAAATGCCATAAATATGTGTTGGGACTTCAGCAAAACATTTAATAAGCAACTTTGGCCATGGCAGAAAGTGATGGTTGTGTGAAATAGCCATTAGGAGATGTAATCATTGGATGGATGATAAGGGATGGCTGGACATCAGTCAAGGGAGCTGTTTCTAGAAGCAGGGGCTGGGCTTGGCCCCAGGCCCTGTTTGCTTAACAATTTGATGTTTGTTTGTTTCCTGGACAAAGCCCCAGAGTAGTGTAATTATCATCAAAGTTGTTTATGAGGAATTTTCAGATCCAGTTAATGACTGAATCAGGGTCTTCAAAGATCTTGAAAAATCAAAACACTGAAATACCTCCAGGGAGATTAAAAATTCTGATAATAATTAAATATAAGTCCACTTTTACTCGGCACTGAGATTTCACACCAAAACTAGCTAATGGGATTCCCAACTACAGAAACAGAAGGACACTATGGTAGAATCATACTGTTTCTGGAAAATACCACTCAGCTCAGAATTCCACATTCTAAAGATATGCTGATCGTCAGCATTGGATCAAGCAGAAACTGATCCAAAAATGCCTTGTAAAGAGTGGTTAATAGAACCAGGAAAGAGAGATTTGGGGGTTTCTGGTGCGCAGAGAGGGCTGGGGACATGATAACTGACTTCAAATATTTGTCGCTGGCTCAGCTGCCATGTGGAAGGTGGATCTGACTTGTTCTCAGTGTCAGATCATAGTTCCAGTGCACAGAAACCATGGGGAGGCAGATTTCAGACTTGATAAAAGGAAAACTGATTTGACAGTGAGAAATGGCTAAAATGCTACCCTAGGAAGAAGAGAGTCCCTGAACTGGAATGTTAGGTATTTAAATTGGATACCAGTGGGTGTGGAGTATTAGAGGTAATTCAGAGCTAGAGCTGGGGCTAGGTGGACTCTTAGTCCCTCCCTTGAAAACTTGAGAGCAATTCTTCTATACCATACATGTTTCTTAAAGCCAGGTATGTGCTGTGTGCAGAGCAGGGACAGATGGGCATTTGTTCTTAACTAAGAATAATTAATGAAATCATCTCAGTTTTATAATGTTTCTAACAGTCTAATTAGTCCAAGCTTTTTCTTTTCTTAT
Organism: Rhinolophus sinicus; assembly: GCF_057876585.1. Classification (NCBI taxonomy): domain Eukaryota; kingdom Metazoa; phylum Chordata; class Mammalia; order Chiroptera; family Rhinolophidae; genus Rhinolophus; species Rhinolophus sinicus. The sequence goes on along the minus strand of NC_142504.1, from coordinate 55,819,369 downwards.
TTAAAAAAAATTATTATAAAACATATTAGTAACTAGTAAAGTGAATTACACTGACACACCATTTGAAAAGTGAACCTCTGAGTTCCTCAGATAACAAACACAGGATAAGAATTTGGGTGCTGTGAGGCCAGAGAGTTTCCAGGTATGCCAGAGCTACCTTTAATCCAGAAACTTATTAGATTTTTGGTTTTATCTCTCATTTTATTTTGGTGTGACTCATCCTACTGTGGTTATTATGTATGAAAATTTCCGGTAGAATTTTCTTTACAAATTCTGAGTACTTTTAGAAGACATATATTATTTTCTGATATAATTTCAGATAAAAGTATTAGTGCTAACCTGATTGAGAGGTAAATAATCAAATACTTTTTGAATACTAGAAAAGGAAATTTTCCTTAAAACATACCTCAGTTCTCTCTGGGTTTGGACTGTGGCTGTATGCCTGAAGTCTTTCCAGTTTGAAGGATATAAAACAGCCTGGTTGTTCAGTGTTTCCATCATTGTTTTTCCTTCAGACTGCAGTCCTTATCAGAGGGGTCCCAATCTGTTCTTGTGTTTATTTCAAGCACATAAGAGATTAAATAATAAACTTTTAACTTTGCTGCTCTTCCTCAGCCTCTCTCTTATGTAACAACACATGGCTCTTGTTGGGTTCTCCTTTTCTCCTTTCTTCTTGGCTTTTTTTCTTTCTTTTTTTTTTTTAATTTCCTTCCTTAGCCTCATTATGTTGATAATTCATTTCAGTCTCTTCCCGGTGTTTTGAGCTGAGACATCTGTTGTAATGTTGCTCATTCCTTAATAGCTGACTGGTCCTTCATTTTTCTCTCTTGTGGCTCATGAGATAAGAATGACCTCTCCTTTGAGGGAATGTTGTGTGTTAGTGCGGCTGAGCTCAGGACCCTGTTGACCGGCCACACATGGCACTAATGGCACGTCTGTGCCCTGAGAAGCGACCTGATGGCATTGCTGTTTCCACCCTCAGTGTGTTTTTATTCTCAGACATTCCTGAAACATGTTAAAAAGTTGAGATGACTAAAGAGAATCAAATAAAAATGAACTTTTTTACCTTACACCCTAAGCAAGTACTTTAGGAGATGCACTTACCATACATTGTTGCCTTGGCCTTCCCCTTTGCGACCTGTTAAGTGTCAGTAATGTCTTCCCCAAGGAACTTGGGGGCTTTCTGCCTGGTCTACATGAACACATGGATGGATATTTCTTTTGGGATAGTGCATTCCGAACTTGGGAATAAACCTAACTGATCCTAGTCACCAATCCTGGAGGTCTAGTCCCTATTGGGGCATTTTAGGCCTGTCCTCTAATATCTGCAAGATTACAAATGGCTCACATACTATTTATCTAAGTATTTAGAAGCTATAATTTAAGCTAACAAACTGTTAAATAAGATGTTTTATACTTGACCTTGTCTAAATACCTTTATAACACCTCAGAAGGCCAGGTTTAATAGGGAATTCTCAGCATTCTGTACCTGACGGAATGTAGCACCCCGGGACCAGCCGAGGGACGGTTGTCTCCCAGCCCACTCCCTTCTCTCACTCTGTCTCTGGAAAACCTGGAGACACTGGCCTGCATGTCCAGGCCCCCTCCCAACCCCCACCTCCATCAGCAAGGCCTTGGCCTGAGACACAAATACCAAGGATGATGGCATGGGTTCTTCAAGAGGAACCCCGAGAAAAGCCCTGTCCACACACTGGACTCTGGCCCGGAGTCCGCTTGGCCAGGGAATTCCAGAGCTCCGAGATTTAGACTGCGGTGCGGAACTAGGGGGCGGGGAGGGAGTGCATGGGTAAAAGACCTGGGAACAAGACCCTCTGAAGCGCTGGAACTGAGCGTGATCTGCAGGCCAGCTGCCAGTGACAGACTGTCACTGTATGCAATGAGATAGAAGGCTGTGCCTAATGTAAATCAAAGCACCTCCTCCTTCAACAAGAAAATCTTGCTTCAAGAAAATATTATGTCAACTAAACTGAACTGTGTGCTTAGTTAGTTTACCGTCAGGACACTTTTTCTCATCAGGAACCAGTGTTTTGCCTGCCGCTCCTAGAAACACTGGGCCAGGCATGGCCATTCTTAGTTGAGTCTAATGACAACTGCTCAGTGACCTTGGCTTCTGCTGGCTGCTTGGGTGCTTTCTGGGGTAAGGATCTGTGATATATCCTGTATTTTCATCTCACTGAATGCCTCCATCTTCCCTTCTTTCCCTCCTATAACTCTGTACAAAGGTGGCACTTTTTCCTGCCCTCATCCAGCCTTCCCTGGGTCATGTGCTCACTGGCAGTGAGACCAGGTATCATCGCAGTGGGCCTGTGGGCCCACTGGCATCAGTCACTGCCCATCCTTAACCTCCCCCTGGAGCTGGTGGGGGACTTGGAAACCTGCATTTCTAATAAGCTCCAGGATAATTTCTGTGCTTGCAGAAAGCTGAGGGCCCCTGCCCTCTATGCTCCCTAAAGCAAGGTGCCCATCAGACGGGTGCCTGGGGTCTGCAGAACCTTGTCCCCAGCTGTGTGCCTTGGAGCCCCCATCCCTTTCACATTTGCTTATGTGCAGGGGAATCTGCATTCTAGTGTGGAATCTCTTCCCTGTGTAATTTGTTAAACTCGTTTTGTTATCTTTCGGGGGGTGACACATTCAAATGAGATACAAATAGTAAAACAACTGTAGTTTACCTTTGAACAACGGAATGGGTGCTTAGTAGTGCAGAATCCCCTGTAGTAGAAAATCTGTATATAACTTCTAACAACCCCAAAACTTAACTACCCTTGGTATCTGTGGGGGACTGGCTCCAGGACTCCCCCCACCCCAGGTACGAAAGTCCAAGGATGCTCAAGTCCCCTACATGAAATGGAGTGGAACAATGTGTACAGTCAGCCCTCTGTATCCGCCGACTCCCCACCACAGACAGAAAACAGTACAGGTGTTTGATGAAAAAAATCTGTCAGTGAGTGGACCCGCACAGTTCAAACCTGGGTTGTTCAAGTGTAGATTCTTAGTGGTAGAAGTATGCATGTGGTTTGGCTCTGTCATCATTTCGACGTGGAGGCCATGCTGAACCCGGAGCTTTGAGAAGGAAGTGATCTGAGTTATCTACTCGTCCCCCCAAAACTGCCTACTCCCCCACCCTTCCCTTCTTCCTTCCTCTGTTCTTCCCACCACCTGGAGCTTCAGCTGACTTTGGACTAAAGAGACTAGAGAGGAGGAAAAGAAGAAAGAGAAATTGAACAGGCGGCTGGGGATGTTGTATAATAAATGTCTTTGCCCCCCACCCCCAGCCCCCCGCTCCCCCCTCGCAGGGGTTGTTAGGTTGTGGCAGAGCCATGGTGGAAGATGTCTGAGTGACAGAAGGAGGCCAAGGTGGTGAGCAGTGCGCTTTTTCCCGGGCAGCTTCCCCTGGGATGACTTCCTGTCCCTGTGTGTGACAGAAATAAGCAGGGCAATGCAGGCACACGACGGCGCCCCCTAAGGGCCTGTTAATACAATGAATAATCACAGAGGACAATGAAGGCTAAGGTCTCCAGCACTTCATTTAGCTTTCGAAGCTCCTTAGCTTCACTCTTCATTCCATCCCGCTCAGGATTTTCTCAGACCTGTAATTTGGCTCTTGGAATTAAGTGCTTTGTCTGTTCTCATAAAATGCTATAGAGTTGTCAGACCCCTGGAGATGCACATAAACTCGAAGAGTCAGCTGGTTCCAACATCCTGAAAGTTTGTTTCCAAAGTTTTTAATGGCAATGCAGTGTAAAATTTAAGAGTGGTTTGGGGACGGTAATTAAACATATGCAATTAATGTAGTGTATAATGGTTCTTCCTATTAATTTTCATATCCCAAATACTGCCTTCCTGCCATATCCTTTCTAGCTCCGTGGGCCTCTTTTCTGTCACTCAGACACCAAGGCCCAGCCTACCACGAGATCTTTGCGCTTGCAATTCCCACTGCTCTGATCAATTTTCTCATAGACTCCACGGATCTTCCTCCAGCTGTCTGCCCAAATTTTCACCCTATCTGAGATTCTCACTGTGTCTAAGAGGCTTCCTGCCTGTAGAAAATGTTACATATGTCCCCTCTGTCACTCCCTTTACCCTGCTTTTTAATTTTTTACACATCTCACAATCTAAAACATTAGTTTTTGTTTTGTTTTTTTCATTGTGTTCTTTGCCTCCCATCAGAAGGCTATGAGCACCATGAAATTGAAAACTTTGTTTGTTCATTGCTGTACTCCCAGGACCAAGACCAGCCTGGCATAGAGTAGGTATTCTGTACATATTGTTGAATGAATGAATAAATAGGTGTTGACTTTCCTTAACACAGTGGCTAGAAAAGTGTGTATGTATGTTTGAATTCAGAGCAAAAGAATACTTTTTAACCAGTGAAGCACTTTGTTATGTATCTATTCATCCCTCTATCCATCCATCCATTCTTGAAATAGATTCCAAAGTTCTAAAATATGATGACTATTATATTGATATATAGAAGAGAGCCCTTAAAGGAAAGACTGCATTCGCTCAGGTAGGTATAAATGGGGGAAAGTAGTGAGGATTACTAAATCAACACATAAATAGTGAAGTTTAAATAACTATCTAAAAAAAAATCATCCATAATGCCTTCACAATCAAAAAACCAAAGGCAACTTTTATCCAGATTTTTACAGATTTTTCTCTCTTCTTAATGTAGTTTTTAAATGGAGAATATACTGAATCTATTGGTATGTAATTTTATATTTTATATTCTGTTTTCATCATATGGATGAATAATCACCTCATAATTGTTTGTTATTTATGGTTTTTCCCAACCTTTTTTCACTATCAGAAATAAACATCTTTGTGTAAAATTCTTTGTCCCTAATTTGGGTTGTTCCCTTCCGATACAATCTTTAAAACAAAGGAACTGAGTTAAAAACATTAGCTTTAGGAAGATTTTGAATAAATTTAAAAGAATATACTGCTGGGATTTTACCTAGAATTTTGTTAAAATCTTAAATCAAAAGGAATCTATATCCTTTAAAAATTCAATTTTCCCATGCAGTTAAGGGAGTATACTTTTTATTTCTGAGCTTTCTAATTTGATGTTTCTCTTCTTATGACCACCTCACATTTCTTTACTTGCTCATTCCTAAATATGAAATTTTTTTCCCTATGTTTTTCCCCTGTTTGGTTATTGCTTCTAATAGAAAAGATACTGGTGTGTGTGTGTGTGTGTGTGTGTGTGTGTGTGTGTGTGTGTGTGTAGTCAGCCTGTTAAATATTCGTGATGTTCCAAATGGTTCTGTATTTTATCTTAGGTTTTCTAATAATATATTCCTATCATCTGCAAGTAATAATAATTTTATCTTCCTTCTAATAGATACATATTTTGTTTCTGTCTCACTGCATTGGATAGATTTCTTGGAATAGTGTTAGATAATTCTTTTGGTAGCCATAAGCCCTCTTTTGTATCTGGTTTTAATGGGAATGTCTCTGGTGTTCAACCTTAATATAACCTGCTCATTTAAGATGGATAATATCTTCTCATATGAATGAAGTTCCCTTCTTTCTATTCTAAATTTCTAAGACTGTCATTTCAAATGATTGTTAGTTGTTCTATTAACTTTTTATCACCTAAAGATATTGCCATATGTTTTGTCACTCTGGAATGTGCCAGGTGAGTTATTTTTTTTGATGTGTTACTGAATTTAGTTTGTTCTGTTTTACTTATAATTTCCATATTTTTATGACGGAGATTGCCATCTGTGTTTCGTCCTGCTTTGGTATCAGAGTTATGCTAGATTTTTTTTTAATGTTCTAAGTTATTTCCATTATTTCTGTCTCTAAAGTGCCTCCCATAGCAGAATAATCTGCTGTTCTTTGAATGTCTGAAATACCATTTCCCATAAAATTGTTTGGGTCTAGAGCCTTTTGAGAATAAAAGTTTTTTAAATGTCTACTTATAATTTGGGGCATATTTGGGTTTTCTACTTTTTGATTTAATTTTAGTTATTTTCTTTTTCCAGAAAGTCACCCATTTCATTTAGACTTTCAACTTTAGTGTTATCAAGCTGTGATTATTTAAACTCTTATAAATACCCTTTGTGTGCTTAATTATATCACTTTTATTTATTTATTTATTTAGGTTATTTTTATTTTCCCCCTATTTGCTTGGATATATCAGTGATTTCTTTTTTCATTTTTATTTTTCCCTCAAAAATGCATTTCTGGAATTCATTCTTAATTCTATGTTTAAATTTTACTTTGTGTCTTTTTGTTTTTTAAAAATTTTTTCTGGCATGCTTTTCTTGGGCTGACTTTTATTTCCTTCTCATAACTTCTGGAATGAAATGTTTATTTTATTTTTTGTTTTAAAATAATAAATGCACTTAAGGATGTTAACATTAACTTCAATTCACTTTGGCTTTATCTCATAAATTTTGACAGTATTGATATCTCAAAATGGTCTGTAGTTTATTCAGTAGATAATAAGTCACTTTTCATCAACAAATATTTTTGGGCTGCTCTTAATAAGCCAGCCACTGTTCTAGGTTCTGGCTTATTATTTTGTTCTATGAACAAAACAGTCAAACATTCTTGTCCTCATGAAGCTTGCATTCAAGTAATAACATAGCCTGTAATACTAATAATAGCCCCGCTGATATTTGTTTTTTTTGCCAGGTACTGTTCTAACAGCATGTGTTAACTCATTTAATCCATTCAATGACCTAATGAGATAGTCATTATTATCCTTATTTTATAGATAAAGGACCCATGTCACAGAGTTTCTGTAGCTTGTCCCTTGACCCATTGCCAATAAGTGGTAGCACCAAGCTGGTTTCTTAATAACTGCTAAAAAGGAAGCTGTGAGTCATTGTGTCTCCTGGACATGGGATTTTGTTGTTTGTTAATTCATTTAAGCTTGTATTAGTATTTTATAATTGTGTCTAGTCAATAGAGATTTTATAATAGTATGTGCAGTCGCTACTTTTAATATTTTATTGCAGCGATATGCATTCATTTTTCACATGTTCTGTTGACAAGTAAAAATAGTCTTGAGGCAATATTCATTCAGCTTTTCTAATGATGCTATTTGAAATCTTTTTATTTTTGCTTATTTCTTTTTTGTTTGTTTGTTCTGTTAGTATGGGAAAGGGCTTATTAGAAAATGCCACCATGAACTAGTGTAGCATCTACTTAATTCTTCGCTTATTCTATCATAATCTGGTACTAGTGGGTTTAGTCTCATGTGGTTATGTTTCTAGCTGTATTCCTTATCATTTTAACTGGTTTTACTTTATATATCGGAAACTCTGTTTTTTGACAAACAAAGGTGTTGCTTCCCTTAATGATTATACTTATATCAAGAGAAAACAACTCCCTTTATACTGTTTAAATCTTTTTGTCCTAAAGTCTAATTTGTTTAATATCCAGATTACTACCACTAATATATACACCCATTTATTTTTTTGACCATTCTCTATCATTTTATTTTCAATGACTCCCTTATAAGGTTTATAGTTATATTTATCACCATCTGAGAGATTTTGTCTATAGTGAGTAGTAGGTTTGAGACATTTATTTTGAATGTGAATTTTTATATGCTTTTTAAAATTGTTCCCTTTATTTATATGTGTGTGTTTACCATATTTTCCTTACTTCTACCAAGTTCAATTGGAAAGTAAATATAGTGTTTTAAATATTAATGTGTTTGCCTATGCATTTATTAAATACATAATTAAATGCATAATTTCTAATTACCAAAAAATAGATACCAAGAAAAACTCTGTACATTCACATTATTTTGCAGGACAAGTTATTTATCACTTAAAAAATTCTTTCCTTCCCCTGTCTTTTCTTCCTGGCTTTATCAATTTAATTAGAGTTTACATACTCAATTATTATTACACCATGTAAGTCACTTTGCTTATTGTTTTATGTTTACTTTTATAACAGTCTTTTCAGCGATGTTTAATACTTTGCTCTGTGTGCTCAGTTGATTCCAATGCTTTGTTGTCTCATGCAATGGCTTCTCTTGAAATATTTTCTTCATATTTTTCTCAACAGGAAAAACTTTTTAAAAACTGTCTTCCTACATTAGTAACAATTTAAACGAGTCAAGTATTTGGGGGAGAAGATTTTATTTTCTCTTATACCCGTATAATTCAACATTTTCCAAAATACGTTCCACAGAATACTAGTTCTAGGGGATATCTCTAGGTGCCCAGTGCAAAACTAGATTAAACAAAGTCAGTCATTTCTTTTTTTTTTAGGATTTTATTGGGGAAGGGGAACAGGACTTTGTTGGGGAGCAGTGTGTACTTCCAGGACTTTTTTTCAAGTCAAGTTGTTGTCCTTTCCATCTTAGTTGTGGAGGGTGCCATTCAGCTTCAAGTTGTTGTCCTTTCCATCTTAGTTGTGGAGGGTGCAGCTCAGCTCCAGGTCCAGTTGCCGTTCCTAGTTGCAGGGGATACAGCCCACCATCCCCTGCGGGAGTCAAACCGGCAACCTCGTGGTTGAGAGGACGCGTTCCAACCAACTGAGCCATCCGGGAGCTCAGCGGCAGCTCAGCTCAAGGTGCCGTGTTCAATCTTAGTTGCAGGGGGCGCTGCCCACCATCCCTTGCGGGACTCGAGGAGTCGAACTGGCAACCTTGTGGTTGAGAGCCCTCTGGCCCATGTGGGAATCGAACCGGCAGCCTTCGGAGTTAGGACTACTGAGCTCCAACCGCCTGAGTCAGTCATTTCTTACTGCAAGATTTATCCAAGCCTTGATATGCTAGCATGTCTTGTGGCCCTTCAATCGGAGAAAGTATGAGCAGGCCTCACTTCCTATTTCTGATGAGTATGCAGCAAAATTATGTTAACCCGAGTTTTCTTTTTTAATAACTTGTGTTTTCTTCATTGGAAGGCTACTTCTGTATTTTGCTGCCTTTTTTTTCCCTTGAAATTTTTAAATGATGCCAAATATATCTAGGTCTTTTTCTTTACTAGTTTAGGCCTGGTTTATGCTAAGAACGTTTAGTTTGCTATGATTCGATTTATCTCTAATTTCTTTACTTTTTTCTTTCAGAACATGTCTGTTCATGCTCTGCACCTTGATTTAACCTGGTTTGCTATCTCTGATTTCTGCCAGGCTCCCTGCTTCCTCACCGGAGATTTTGCTCTGCCAGCTCAGCTTCCTCCCCCTCAGCCTACTTGTCTCTTCACTTGAGTACTTTTTCTATGCACGCTTCATGTCTTCTTTTATCCTGTTTAGAAACAGCAAGCAGATATTTCTAGTTCTTTTCCTGATTGTTTTTCAGTTCATAATCTGCAAACTGTTTTTACTCTGACTCTTTAGCAGCCTTTCCCCTTTTCCTCAGCAACATAAAAATGTTCGTGGATCTCCTGTGATGGTGGATGTTTTTGGCAACTACACGTAAGGTGTGCTATGAACCCCTATTGTGGCACAGATTTCCCATCTGAACGCACACAGTTTTTTTAGTTGTTTTTTCCAGTAGTTTCCCCCCCCCCCCCCGCTTTATTTCATATTACTTTTAGAGTTTTCAATTAGAATACATTTATGTAGTTAAATAGCCAGAAGTTGAAAAAGGTACATATTGAAAAGCCTTCCCCTTTTCTTTGTTTCCCAATTCTCAGCTTCCTCTACAAGTAACACCTGTTCTTGATTTTTGTATTTTCCTGCAATTCCACTATGGGTATGTAAGCAAACACAAATAGGAATTCTTATTCTCCTTCATCCTCTCTCTCTAACAGTATAAACAGAGGAGTGGGCCTGGCTTAGCCCAAACCAGTTTCCATGTTGGCAGGCATTTTCCTCTGTGGGGCTCAGGAGGACTTTCCTTCCACCTGTTGAGGTGAGAGACAGGTAGGCCTTCTCTAGGGGCACAGCGTGTCGTGGGTCCAGTGGATCAGCAGCGAGGCACAGCCAGCAGGCACTCAGTGTACTGCCGACCCGGCCTTCCCATTCTGTAGAACTGGGTGACTCCATGTGTCCTGGGATAGAATGAACAGTGATCACTCATTTAGAGATTTGTGTGGCATTTTAGTATTGTCACCAGTTTAGCATCCAAGTGTGATCAGTGGCTCTTCTCATTGACAAGGTATAGACCAATTCGGGTGTTGTCAGACTTGGGGATGCTAATGTAGTAGGACCTGGGACCGCACATTTGTCAGCAACAGATTGGGGGAGTTGGGATGGTCGTTCACTGTAGAGAGTCTGAGAACCACTGCCTTACATTATGTGGAGAGACAAGGTCTTAAGAGCGTAAAGAAAGGAGTTAATGAGGTCAGGTGAAACCACTCAGGAGGGCTTACAAGTAGTTGTCGTTTATGGCATGGGATATTTCCCTGATTTTGTGGTCCGTGCAGCCCCAGTAACCCGGAGCCAATGGAATGCAGTAAAATTAATTAAAACCATTTTTTCCCTTTTCAGACAGTGATGAGTTCTGGGTCAGAAGACGTGTCATAAGGACCACATTACTTAATTCAAGGTGCTGCTGCTTCAGTCAGTGACACGTCAGGCTATGGTCTGAGTTTGCAGTGCTGTCATCGTTCTGATACAGTGATGGAAACAGGCGACTAGGTCATTTTCGTGTGTCTCACAAGTTAATTCAAATGATTCCATTTTTAAAATAGTTTTGCCATCTGAAGTTAGAATTTTATTGATAGTAACTTCCTGTCATGAAATTATGTGTAATGGAAAGTGAAGAAAATGGTACCCTACCCTCTTTCAGCAAGAAACTGCACTTGTCTGAATAATCTAATTTACATACTAAGTCAGTTTCCAACTTTTTAAGAAACTGGATACTAAATGTAGAAAAGTTTGGATACACTTGAATAAGATTTAAATCCGTGTGCCCACCACACTCCACAGAGGCTGAAAAGCCACATGGGAGGAAATGCTGGAAAATAAATGGACACGGAGGTGGATTGGTTGCAAAAAAATAATTTAAGGCAGAAGAGAAAGAAACAAAGTAATTCAAGTTTCAGTTCATATTCACCTTAAAGATTTACTTAACAAAAAAGTGATTTGACTGTTGATGTTCCAAGTTGATGGATAACTTGGTGAGTAATGGAAAAGTGAAAATATCCATAGCTTGAGCATTAAGCTGGCTCTGTCAGTGTCATTTGTATGGAGCCAGTATTGTATAACACCATTCACAGCCTCTGCCAGTGAAATTAAATACTCTTATTGAAATGCTATAATTCATTATTTTATATTCTTGATAAAAGTAATGCATTTTGTACTTCATAGTCTGATGAGAGGTGTTAAAAGTTAGAAATGGAATTTATTTTCGAGGCATTAAATGAGGAAAAAATTACGTCACTGGTGGCTGTGGAACAGGCCCCTTAACGCTTCGTTACCGGTTTGCTGACCTAACCCACGGACTGCACAGTGAGAAGCTGTGGGTTGCAGCAGATCATGGGCACCCTTTGAATGGTTTTTACAGGCTTTCTGGACACGTCAGATAAGAAGCAGTAAGAGAGCTATTTATTAAAAAATATGTGTAAAGAAAACACCATGTTCTCTGTCACACACTTGGAACTAGATAGAGCCTGTGGTGTGAACACCTTAAAAGAAAGGTCGTATATTGATTACTTACAGCCATCTCAGTTTACTTATGAAATAAATGAAGTCAGCTCTTGGCCCTTTAAGTCTCTAATGACCACTTCCATCATTTACCTCCTCCTTGAAAGCATTACCCTCGGATGACCTGGTCGAGCCAGCTTAATAACAACATCTGAAAGAAAAAGAATTCTTGATCCTTGCCTCTTGCCAAAAAGAGAGTCTGTGCAGCAAGCATACAGGGGATATCCTCTGCCCAGAGCACCATCCCTCTGAAGTATGACAAGAAAAACATCAGACAGAGTTAGACTGAGGAAGCCTTCTTAGTGCATCTAGGTAGGTAGATGAACAGCCAACTCCAGCTCCAGTGAGATAGGAGGAAGCTGAGATGGCAGGATCATGTTATGGATTCATGTTGGTTACCCAGCACCACTTCCTGAGCCCCTGCTGTGTGGATGTCACAGGGGAGGACTGTGGGCTCCAAGGGGAATGAGATACTGTCTCTCTACTTAGAGCTGTCTGGAGGGGGACTGTGCATCAGCAAAACAAACCCATCCAGAATGCAGAGCAGGAGGTGCCATTCAAGGAGTTTCAATGTCCAGAGAGTCCGGCACACTTCACATCTAGCCAAGACAACACCAGCTTTGCTTCCTTCTCTCTTTCCCTTTCTTCCTCTCTCCCTCCTTCCTTCTTTCCTCCCTCCCTTCTCTCTCTCTCTCTCTCTCTTTCTCGCTCTCTCAAGTTTCTGCTGCATCCTGCACTTTTTTCTCTTTTGCTCATCTAATCATACAAATATACAAATGCTGAGAGCAGCAGTGGCTCTGATACTCTGATCTGGAATGCCAGGAATTGTCAGTAGCATTTTCTTTAATGCGCACACCAACTCCTTGGTCACAGGCAAGCCTAGTGTAAAAATGTCAGCCTGCAGGGTTGGCAGTCCAACCAGCTTTTTGTTCAGAGGGAAAAAAAACCTGAACTTCTCAAAAATGTTGTTTTTTTGTTTGTTTGTTTGTTTGTTTGTTTGTTTTATCAACCTTCCCACCAGTAAGGCAGGATGCAGTTATTTCCTGGGAGATGGCACCTTAGGCTTAGATTATATTGTGTATGGAAACATCATAGGGCTGCAGGGACAAAACTAAACCCGATTTTTTATTTTTAATCTTTTATATAGCTGTAAAAGGGGAATGATGAACGCCCACACCACTCACTGCTGAGATTAAGGGAGTGTCCCTCCTTGCAGCTTTCTGAAATGAAGAAATAAAAATCCCTGTCCTCTGCCCATAGTTCGTGGCCCCACAGACTTGTACAGGAAATCAAGGGAGACTTGTAGAGCGCTTCATGCACAGAGCTCAGAGGTTCACTTGACCACACTTACATAGAGAGATGTATCGACTCAAATTGGAACAAGATGTGATCGTACTGAGAAAGAATCCTTATGATATTCCGTTACCTCCCCCCAAAATTCCCTCAAGCATGTATAAAACCCAGAAGACCAAAAATAGAATATTGAAGAACGCCTTTAAGGCTGAAAAGCAAGCTGCATGGACTTTCCTTGTATCATATTATATACACATATTACAGTTATGTCAGCGATTAAAAGTATTGTCATGCTACATTATGAACTGATTTTATGTTTAGAATTAGATAATTCTCCCCCACACCCTCTTGACTTCCTGTTATATCCCAAAGGCAAACCCTTTCTCTTGGGTCAGGAATATAATAAGGTAGGTTTTCCTCTCTATGGGATATTATGTCTGTCTCACTGTGTTTAAATTGATGCAGAAAGCTTTTCGGAGCAAAATACAGTATTTTCTTTGTGTTTGAGCCAGCACTTGACTAATCTATGGGGAATTGTGTGTGTTGAGCATTTTAAAGATACAGATTGGATGTGTTTGAACTGGTGATGCTCAGTGAAAACCACTGGGAAGGTGGATTGGCTGTGATGTGGTCCCATGTGGTCTTGGGGGAAAAAAATCATTGTTCTAACCAATGATTTTTAAATGATACATTAATTCAGGAAAATTACCCAGCTTATTTTAATAATAATGATTCAAGGCAGAAATAAAGAGAAATTACAGTCTGTGTAAGTGTATTTACATGTAATTTAAAGAAATTTAGCTACCAAAAACAAATTTCTTAAAAATAGCACTTTTCTCTCCATCATGTGTATGAAATGCTAGTTAACACATACCTCCTGGGAATTGAACCACACACCCTGGTATCCAAAAATAGCAAATTTACTATTTGAAGTAAAAGAAAATTTCTCTCTGATTTGATATCTCCTTTCAGACCACCAGTTGCCAAAGGTCAAGGCCATTTCCAACCAAGGAAAACTTATTTAACCCTTGAAATGTTGGTTATTGGTTTTGATAGTAGGACCTTGGAATGCTTGCAACATATGAGCAGTAAGCTCTGCGTGTGTGTTTGTGTGTGTGTCCGCCTGCAGGAATGCATGTGCTTTCCTCGCTCCCTTCTTTAGGGGTGCACGTGACCCTCCCCTGTCTATGTGCTTTCTGGAGCGTTTCGTTAAGAGAAACTCTGGGGAATTCCCCTTCTGGTGAGCCCTTTGGCTCTTCTGACAAATGAGCCGACTCTTTCATAATCTTGAATTTACCACTTTTTTCTTAATTCCATCTCTCTGTAGGTAGAGAGTTTAGCTCTGGATTCTGTTCTTAGCTATGCCCCGAACTCATGGTGTACTGTTGTAAGTTTCCGGACCTCTCTGATCATCAGGAAAACCTGTGGGACTTAAAGGATGATGTGGAATTAGCCAAGTGGAAAGATACCAGACGAGCAGACCAGGCCCAAGAGCTGACATGGACAAAAGTGCAGGTCATACAGCCTGCATGCCAGATCCCTGTGACAGATGAGAGAGGACGACAAAGTAAGAATGATTACTAATGCAGCCACCGCCCTGCCATGGCCCTATACAGTTGGACTCATGTCCCTTCATGGGAAAGACCGGTGACGACAGCCTGGAATTGCGATGCCTGCATTGAGTCTTTCTTAGATATTGTGTTGAAACTTGTATTCTGGTTGAGTTACCAGAAAAAGAAAATGCACAACAGTCATTTTGCAGATCATTTACATAACAAGCAAATAGTACTGTTTTTTTAAAACTTTTTTTTAAAATTAGTTTCAGGTGTACAAAACAATGTAATAGCTAGACATTTATACCCCTCACAAAGTGATAAACCCCCTCCCCCAACCTGCTACCCCTCTGACATCGTACATAGCTGTTACAGTTCCACTGACTATTCCCAAATAGTACAGCTTTACTCTAAATATCCAGATAACAAAATTTGGACTACACATTCAGTTTCAATTAGCTTCAGTCTTTGTTTTGTTCTTTTTTTTCTATTTTTGGCAAGTGCATTCACTGTTTTTTTCTATAGACTGTTAAAATGCATAAACTTTCATCCAATTTCTGTGCCATTATAATCACACGGTATTAATATTACATTCGTAGGCAGTGTGGAGACAATTATGAGAGACACCTATTGGTTGGCATACACTTGAAAGGTGAAATGAAACTTTTTAAAAGTTGCATGATTACTCAATATATAGTGGCCACATTTTCCTGGGAAAATGTGCTTATAATAATATGTTTTATAGGCTCAAGCTCCCAAATTAAAAACATATTTTTAGGAATAAATTAACACTTCTTGAGAAATGAAATTATTACTTTGGTGGAAAGGTACGAGGCAAAGGGAAAAAAAGAACAGCAAAAAATGGCTCAAATTTAAGAAAAGTCACCCTCCCCCAGGAGTGACTTCACCATGTGAAGAGTGGTGCGAAGGGCAAGGTGGGCTGACTTCCCAGTTCCCTGCTGGAAGGTTAACAGAGCATTTTGTGCACACACACATACCCTTATTTATTTTTATTTTTTTTAATTGCCAAGTTTAAACTAGTGTCTCTTTTTAAAGTGTCTTCTTTATTTGTTTCTCCAGTTGAAACTCTGTAGGAGTAGCTTACTTCCTTGTTTCTCTGTCCAAACACTTTAGTCATGGTAGGGGGTAAAATCTCCATTACATTGATGAGATTTTCATGAGCAGATTAAAGAGGAAATATGCCCTTCAGTCTTGTTACGTAACAGCCTTGCATTGGGAAGAAATCTGTATAAGCTATTGACAAAAACAGTAGCCATGGGGCACAATTCCAGTGAGACAGAGTGTAGCTTAATCACAAGGGTAACTTGGCCTTTTTTTCCTCCTTTATCTGAAGCTTATTAAATTATTTCAGGAGAAAGCCATAGTAACACATAAGATTACTTGCTTTCTCCAGGAAATGGAACATGAAAGTTAAGATCCCCACGTAACTGCCAGAACCCTTACCCCAAAGTTCATGTCAACTCTGCATTGTCGTGGTGGGCAAAAATAAATTTTAGAATTCCTTTTCATGAGTCACAAATAGGAACCGGCTAACTTTGAGTTTTGCTATTACTAGCTTAGAACCTCCGTCTCCAATTGAAATATAAGAGGGCAGCTCTCCTGGCTTAACCCCAAAGGCCTGTGTGATGCTGAGGTTTATCCAGTTGTTGGGAATGGAGGGATCCCGGGAAATTGCAGGTTTACTGTGGCTTCTGCTTTTCAAAGCAGAAACCTAAGGCAGGCGGCAGATCGGGAGTATGTGGAGGCTAGGACCACATCAGCACTGAGTGGTGTTTCCAGTAACAGATTCCTCCAACATATTTATTGAGCATCTACTACACTGGATATTGTTTCAGGCACTTTGATGTATCGTTGAACCAAATCGGTAAAATTCCCTGTCTGTGTGGAATTCATGTTCTTGTAAGAGGGCAGACCACAAGTCATGATCAGTCTCTGTACGTAAATTATCACATATTAGAGGTTATAAGAGCCATGGGGGAAATGGAGCAGCAGGGTTAGGGGGATGGCGTTCAAGGACGAGGAGGTTGTCCTGTAAAGAGGCCACATTTGAAGAGGGACTTGGAGGAGGCAAAGTAAGTTGGGCTTAGTGACCTCATCCCGGATGTCACACAGGTGTCTAGCTGCATGCCCAGTTGTCCAGCCTCTGGAATGGCACTTTCCTTTAAGGCGCTGGCTCTGCTCTTCAACCTGTGTTCTGTGGGAATTCAGATGTCCCCACCCGCACCCCCGGGCCTCTGGTCCTTGTCCCCTCATATTCCATCCCATCAGGCTGGGCGCTCAGTCCCTTTCCTCCACTCTGCCACCCAGACCAAGAAATGCAGGCAGCAGTCTTCTCCAGCTCTGCAACTCTCCTCAATGAAAGGCTGTTAACAGAACTGAATTTTACGGACAACTTGAGGGAAACAAAGAAGGTTCAAACAGCAAACACCTTAAAAATGGTGACTATTGATTTTTTGTCAACTGTTCATTAGCCCCTTTCCAGCATGAGAATTATAAATGGGCCCATTTCCCTTATGCTCACATCCTTCACCATGTTACTAGACATTTTCTCTTTTTCCTGTCTGATCCCCCAAAACCTACCGGAGCTGAGCAGCTATCACTGACAGAGGGCTTTCCTGACTTAATCCCTTCTGTGGACATTCTGTCCAGGTGTCCTCCAAGTACACCCAACATGACCAATGTGCCCTAGTCCCCACCTTTGTTCCCCCCTTTACTTACTATCATCTCCCACCATTCCCGATTGCTGTCCTCCTTCATCCTCTGTAAAATCTCCATAGCTTAGGGGTTTTCAAATGGGGCTTTATGAAATCCTTAAAATTCTGTTACTGAGATCACCAAAGATAACATGAGGTAAGGAAGAGGCTTTCCTCCTTTTTTCAGCTATGTCCTTTCTTAGATTCTTCAGTCTTCGTGTGCAGACTTGTCTCCACGGCTCTCTGTATGGACATGTCCTGGAGGCACTTCCAATGTCATGTCCCAAACCGAAACATAAACTATCCCAAATCTGTTTGACCTCCAGTGCCATTATTGTTTCAGAAACTTTCAAGGTAGAAGCTTCAGTATCACTTATTACCCCTCTCTTTAATTTACATCCATAAATTATTCCAAAATGTCTCTCAAATCTCGTCCCTTCTCTCCATCCTCGTGGCTACTGCCTCAGGCCAAGGCCACAGCTCTCCTTGGACGATCACAGCCGCCTCCTTAGTGGGTTCGCTGCCCAGTGCCTCTGAGTCTACTCAGGGTACCTGTTAGCATCACAAACCTGATCAGTGTCCCGCTTAAACCTTTTCTTTGTTGCCTGGGGTATGGGTATCTTAGGGCATTCAGTGCCCCTCAAGGTTTTGTTCAGCCGTCACTGGAGCACTCACCCTCCTGCACAGCTCCCTCACTGCTCCCAGCAGGTGTGTGGACCTGCCCCAAACCCGCCCTTGGTGTTAACTGCCCACACATCTTGCTGTCTTGACCCTGACCTCTGTAGCTCTAGTCCCTGCCTCTAGGTACGCTTCTCTCTGTGTCTGGCTCCCTGTCTTCCTCTGGATTCAGCTCCTTTAAGGCTTCCCTGACTTCACTCTTTTATAAGTATCTATCCCACTTAAGTAACCACTTGTTTCCCCATTTCGAATATCATCTTCTCTGGCACAGTGCTCATGTATTACTCATTTTTGTTTTGCCCATAGTAAACAAATGAATGAATTCTATATTCTGATGTCGGGCCAGTGTTCATTCTGTAAACTCTGTGCCTTCTATTAACATAAAGAAAACTAGAGGTAGGGAGACGTTGGTGTATGCCTACGTCATATAGGAAGTTTTATTTCCATATACGACTATGTACCAGCAATATGAGATTACAGTGTTTAGAAAGGGGAGGGTAGCATGTGAATAAGTTAAGAGTTGATCAAAAAATGGTAGAGTTCGTTCTACATGTTGAAAAGCTTGCTAAAGCGGAGATGTGCCAGGGCTTCCTTTCCATCTTGTTTTGGTAAGACAAATCTGAAAAAACCCTGGACAGTGGGCCTGCTAATTTTCTATACTGTGGGGACATGAAGGGAGGAAAAGACACCTGCATTCTTTTGAGTAGCTTACTTTTTAATTACAAAGGTATCCATGATGTGAAAGCTAATTTTTAAACAGTGTTCCTTTCTGCATTCCAGCAATCTGATTTGGGATGAGATCCAATGCATACGTCTTACTCAGTCTTGACTCTTCAGTGTTTAGCACTATCATGTCATAAATGAGCGCTGAGTTAATACTGAGTGACTGAGGCAGCTCACTGGGACTGCGGGCAGACTCCCAAATGGATAATTTTGCCTGCTTGTCCACCTCCCTCTTTTCTTCCAGTAGTTCTTGAGATTTGCCCATCAGTGGTTCCCACCCCATTTGCGCGTGCACACTCACCTAGTCTTGTTTTGACTGCTGCAGAAGACTCAGCGTTTCTCATGCAGGATCCTCCTTTCACAATGTGCTGTGCAGAAGACCTTTGGGGAGAGTCATGGCCAGGGTTGGAACTGGCCTGGCACCACAGTAACTTTTCTATCCCTTATCTTCAAAAGATTCCATTAAAACAGTTGACTTTTCCGGAAAACTTAAAAATAGATTATCATTTGAAATCCAAATACACTTTATTGTATTTCCTATTATTTTAACAAATATTTTAGTTATCAAAATTATGATATCAAAACTTGTAAAACAGCATGCAAGTGTAAGAGCGATTTGTTACAATGTTCAGAATCAGAATGCAGTGATGTGGAGGATGCGTGGTTGCTTTTATAGTGGCAGTGAATTAAAAGTTAAGGGGTGTTGTTAAAATTATAGTATTGTACCTGTCCAACCCACCTTTCAAGTTCTACACCAAAAGAAAGAATTATTTTGATGGTAAATTGAAGAGCATGCCTGTTATGTAGACGCTAATTGGAATTATCATTGTACAGAGGAACGACCCATAACCCTCCTTTCTCTTCATGGCAGAAATCCAAACCCACAAGGTAGTAGGGTAGTCATGCTCTGAGACATTATTTGGCTTCTGAAATCTTTGATTTGGCGATAGGTGCCACTGCTTTGGATGGCAGTGTGTCCAGGTATACTGGATTCATAGAAATGATCCGTACATCAGAGTGACCAATTCACGTGTTCCTGGGAAAGGGTGCTTTTTATGGCGACTTTTTGTGGACCTTCTGGCCTTGCCCTTCTCAGTCTGGGAGCCTGGTGAGGAACAGGAACGTGGGGCTTTAACTGCCTCCTTCGGAGCTGGAGCTCCCATTACGGAGCTGGCATTTGCTGTGCTTGGTGGGTTTGTTCACTGCAGAAGTGAAATAGAAAATGTCGTTTTGAAAACTGGTTTTCTAATTTATTGCATTCCATGATTACATAATTAAAATTATCTTGCCTTTCTGAATTTGGTATTCTTATTTTAGAATTGAAACTAATAAATTCTTACTTGTTTAAACTCTTTGTAGTTTTCTTTTTGGTAACTAAGCTCCCAATCAATTTGCTTTAGAAGAGTCTGTGTTTTTATTGTCATTTTGGCTAAAAGAAAAGTTAGTATTAGATAAAGAATAAGATAAAAAGAAAAGAATAAGATGAAAAATTAAATATGCCCAGTTACTTGTAGAAACAATGTAAACAAGAGTCTTAAAATGCTTTGGAGGGTGTGATGAAACCATTTTGCATCTACATTTAAAATCTCTGTGGGATTTAAATACTGTCCTTTTCAGAAAGAAACTCTGAGAAGTTCTTTAACAAAAGTCACCTTACTAAACTGTAAGATAACTTTTTTAAAAGAGAAGAGTTACATTATGTTTTAGTAAAGTTAGAATTCGGAGAATAAAAGTGTAAGAGAAAGAGCAGTTTTACAGTTTTTCCAAGGAATTACAGACCTGCCTTTAAGAATGAGGATGTCTTCTTTTTACCTAAGTATGTAAATAACATTAATTGATATTATTAATATTTATATTGGGCTTTTAAAAAATTATTTTCAAAAGCTAAAATTTTCTTAAGTTTTAGGTCATCTTACTATTAAGTCAATATTCTGTTATTTTTGTGTACATGAATTTGAGCCAGTAACACATGCACTTCTCAGCTTAAATAAATTATATCAAATTATATAAGATTTGCATCTAGTTATTTTGTAATTCAAGGTAACAACCAAACCAAAACTATACAGATTCTGAATTAACTGTGCTTGAATTTCCCATGAGTTTTTACTGAATTCTAGAATGTATCATACGTTAGAAAACCAATTTTTCCAAATCATGTGCTATTTTCCATTAACTTATTTGAACTAATATTAGTGTACAATGTTTTAGTTTTTGTGTTGTTGCCAACTCTGTACAAAGTTCAGTTTTCTCCATCTTTCTACTCATCTGTACAAATTATAAGATGAGGAAGGAATATACAGAGAACTTATCATTTATGTGAAGTTTTTAGGTTGTTAACTCTGAGTCAGTATGAAATACACCAGGAAATACTGTCACAAGAGTTGTTCCGCTTTCACTCAGTCTGTCTGTGGATAGTGTGTGTATTTATGTGTATGTGTGTGTGCATGTGTATGTGTTGTGCATGCATGTGCATGTGTATGCATGTGTGTCTGTGTGCATGTGCATGTGTGCAGGTGCATGTGTTGTGCATGTGCATGTGTGAATAGAAGCTATGATAAAGATGCAGCCTTTGCTCCCGTGGGAAATCATTTGCTGGGCCCGACCCCTAAGTCTGTGTGAAGGACAGCAGCAGTCCTGGGGAACAATAGATGTAACCTGGCTCGCCCTCCCTCACATTTTGACCCCAATCTCCGCTCCTACCAGAGCCCATCACCAAGTGCATTTTCTTGGTTTCCCTTTTTTGGAGGGGTGGAGGAGTGACATCTTTATTGAGATCTAGTTCCTGGACCATGTGATTCACCCATTGAAAGTACACAGCAATTCAGTGTGTTTTGATTTATTCACAGTTATGCCACCATCACCCCAATCTATTTTATAACATTTTCATCACCCCAAAAGGAAACCCCATCTCCCAGTCTCTCCTTGGCCATTCATTGCCAGTCACCAGTCTACTTTCTTGCTTTATGGATTTGCCTATTCTGGACATTCATATAAATGGAATCATACACTATTTGTCCTGTTGTGACTGGCTTCTGTCACTTAGTGTGATATTGTCAAGGTGCATGAGTGTCTTAGCACATGTCAGTATATCAGTCCTTTTGGTACACTTGTTTTCACGTGTGCACGATAGTGGAGTTCCGTCGCGGTGCAGCATTTGTGTGCAGCTGACCTTGGGAGGGTGAGGGTGGGGAGGTATTTTAAGTTAGGTAATTCTCTACATCTAACACTGAAGCCCTTTTTCCAGGCAAAACATTTACCTTCTTAAAGAACTTTGCCTTTCTTACACATAAAAGGAAATAATTTGTTACAGGTTTGTACCTGGAAACAGGATTTAAATAACTGTTAGAGAGACTCCATTTATTTGTGCCCTCCTAACCAAGAAGAATATTTCTATCTCACCCCAATTCTTAATATTCACTAGTTAGAAATAGGAAAATGTTTTATTTTTATGAAGAGAATGCAGTTTTGTACCCAAAGTCTTGAGTGCTTTTGATGTTTTTCTGTATAATTTGATAGTTGTATCAGAAAACTGAGAGATACTTGTATATTTTTATTAGTGTGAATTGGAACAGTTGTTTTGTGATGTCTGCGTAGAGATCCCTCCCACAGCAAGCTGTTACAGCCTTTTAAACACCCTGTTAGGAAGATTGATGGGTGCCACTAAAACCATTTAAATTTTTTTATTTATCTAAAATTAAAGTGCATATTGAGATAAAGGGCCTGTTTCAGCCCTGATAGTCTGTGATTCCTGCTTTTTTCTGTTCTGCCTGGTGAAGGCTTTAGGAATCCAATCACACCTGTCCCTAATAGAATCTGTGGCATGACAGTTATAAAACTTTTCAAAAATGGTACATGTATCAAATGATACATAAAGCAAGAAGGTATATGCCTCATTTCAGATGAAAAGTTTTGAGAGATTTCTTGTAGAGTGTTTTCTTTTAGGCAAGCATTTCAGTCTCTCTCAAATCAGTTTTAATATAAATTAAATTTTAATTGATTCGAATTATTTTTCCTTTTCAGAAATGTCTCTGGACTACTAAGTAAAGAGATAGTAATAGATTTGTAGGGTCAGGAATCAAGTTGAAAACTGAGCTTTCTTAAAATTGTTTACTTGTTCATATCCCATCCTACGCCAAAATAGAGGTCTTTCTTAAGGTACTCCTCAGCAAATCCTTAGACGTCTCAAATTACTGAATTTCGTTAAACATATTAACTCTGCTTCATTTATGAGCTAACCTGGTAGCAATGTGAAAAGATTTAGAAAGCATTAGATGTTTCCATTTTGATAATCTCAGAAGGAAATATGTCAGTTTTAGTTCCTTTTAAAATAAAATCATGGCATCAAATAGGGGCATGCTAGTGGGTCACGATACAGAGAAATATAACAAAGGAATGAATCAGAAATAAAACAGGGTCCAGCGATCATCTCTGAGCTTCAGCAAACCCAGCCACCTACAAGCCCATAATGCAGTCCATTGTCTTGGGTGTTCATATATGAAATACACTACTCTCCAAGTCTTTATTTTCTATTAGTGATAATACTGTGTGTTCTTGTGTGTGAGTGTGCGTGTACTTGGGTATTTGTTATATGGAGAGAGTACTTACTTGAGCATTATTTATTCTCTTTGCTTTTACATGTACCTTGTACTGTAGAAAATTTAGCAGCATACTTGTAGAAACCTTAAATTGGTGAAAAGTTCTGTGTTATTTGAGAAACTGTAGATACAGACAGAAAGACTGGTATGTAAGGTCCATGAGCTGGGAACCATTAGGAAATTGAAGGTGTGTGTTTCCTGCCCTCACTGTTTCTGGGTGTACTCAACAATAAAATTTTCATTACAACAGCAGGAGGAATTTACCTTCTTGATATTAAGGAGCTAGGTAATTTAGAGAGTGAAACACTTGAAACAGCAAGGTGTTAGTGTTGATTAGTGTGTCGCCTGGCAGAGGTTGAATGGGGACGTGCAGCTCTTCCACCGCACCTTTGATCCAGGCTGTCGCTTCCCCTCTGAGGAGGCCACCTAGGACGGGGGATGCTAAACCGTCTAGAAAACTGACGTCTGAGTGGGAATCAGTGGGGAATCTGGCTGAAGGAGAGGGAGACAGAAGACAGCAGAAGGGTGCTGCCAAGGTTCGCGAACTGCATGGACAGCAGCTGTATTTGGAGAGCTGGAACATGCGCTGCACAGGTACATTTCATCTGAAGAGTTAGGAATCAGACTAAAGGAAAACCGCTAGTTCTGAGCTCACAGTGAAATAACAAAGCAAGAAGAAAGGACCCTGAAGAGCTCAATAAAGTCGATTGCGGGCTTTTGTTTTGCTACTCGTAAAAGAAAGGGTTCACTGTCCGTTTTCCTTCAGGTGTTTCTTCCTGTGCACTTCAGCCTCTGTGGTTGCCGAGTGCTGAGCTACCAAGAGAGAACCCTTCAAAGAAAGCACCACCTTTCACATCCTCGATTGCCAGCTGAGCGATTTCCCCCACCTTCCTCTGTGCTCCCAGGCTCCGCAGGTGTGGGAGAGTCAGGAGAACTGGGTCTGGGCTCATCTTGCTATAGACATGATCACAGTTGTGAAATAATTTTGTCGGCTTGCTGTGGGCTCCTGGGATATTTTGTTTCATCAGCCGTCAGTTTCGTAGGGCAAAAGTTTACAATCCCGGTTGGAAAACTGAAGAAAGGGGTCCATCTGGAAGTTCAGTGGTGGGACTCAGCTTTCCCAAGGAAGCGCCTTGTCCTGGCATCCCTGTCCTATTTACAGGCAGGGAGAGTGCAGAGCGGCCCCGCTGAGAGGGTTGGCACACAGCACCGTAATTTACACCATCTATCTCTTTCTGGAGCTTGGGCCTCTGGCAAATTGCATGTCTTTGTGTTGGATTAGTTTGGAATTTAGTCATGCATTGTTTTCCCTCCAATTAAATTATTTATATATTTGATTAACGTTTTCACTGCTAGGAAGTCACATTTTCAGTGAAACCACAAATAAACACATGCCCACTGACTTTCAGGCCGGCCTCCTGGGATCACTCTGCTGAATGTTAAGAACTTACTGTGTATTGGTCTTCTTAGCTACCTGGGATTTGGGCGAGCAGAGAATGGACACTTTGTCCACCCAGTCCTAGGCACTTGAGCAGAGGGGCAGGTCTGTCTGGACTAACACCTTCCACTTGTTTGAGCCCAGGAGCCATCTTTTCTTTTTTCTGGTGCTGAAACAGATCTCCTTCTAATGTGACTTCCTCAAGCTGGAGAGCCAGCCTGACTGAGAAAGTCATGAGTTCTGCGAGCCCCCAAAGGAAACTCTGGAGTCATCTAGTTGAGGGTGAGCAAGCACATGGTCCACCCGCCCACTGGTTAGGTTGGCATGGCCCATTGGCTAAGAATGATTTTTACAGTTTTTAACAACTGAAAAAAAGAGTTTGATTTTAAGAGTATTTCGTGACACGCGAAGCTTTCGGTGTCCATAGATAAACAGCTGGCCCATCATGTAGGTGCTATCTATGGCTGCTCTCCTGAAACAGCAGCAGAGGTAAGAAGCTGCAACAGACACCTTTTGGCCCAAAAAACCTGAAATATTTACTGTCTGGCTTCTTACAGAAAAAGTTTGCTGACACCTGATCTAGTTCATCATCCTAATTTTACAGATGAGAAAATAAAGGCCCAACGAGGTGAACTGAAGTGTCATCAGGAATTGGTCTGGATATGTCTTCTGCCACCCACCATGCTCTTCCCACTGTCACATAAGATCTGCCCTGAGATGAGCCCTCAGGAGCCCTTGCTGCTTTGCAAAGAAAAGTAAATACTTAGGACACATGGACATATAAAGTCTATTACTTCTTAGAATTTTAATTTTTGCTTGAAATCCAGCTCTAGGAAATAAGCTTAAAATGCATTTGAACAACCTAAGTAGACAGAAAGATGTCTATTTTTTTCAAGGAGTAAGAAAAAATGTGTTTTAAACAGCATTTTCCCCTATTTTTAACATTTTATATTAGTATGATACACTTGTTAAAATTAATGAACCAGTATTGATTGATACATTGTTATTAAAATCCCTCCTTTAAACATATTTCCTGAGTTTTTCTCTGTCCTTTTTTAAATTTTAATATTTTTCAATTACAGTTGACATTCAGTATTATATTAGTTTCAGGTGTATAGCATATTGGTTAGACATTTATCTCTGTGTTTCTTTATGTTCACTGATTATGTCCTGTGCTCAGCGTTTGGATGGTAAAGCAAGATGGACCTGATTCCTGCTGGCCGAGGCCATAGAATCTCATTTCAAGAAAAAGGAATAATCGATAATGTTGTAAAGATTTTGTAGGGTATCCGATGGACACTTGTTTTATTAGGGAGACCACTTCAGTGATGATGTAGATGCCTGATCACTGCACTCTACACCTGAAGTGGAAGCTGAATAATAATGAATGTGAACTATAATTGAAAAATATTTGGGATCCCTTGTTAACTGTTTGTATAAAACCTTATTTCCTTTCAGAACACTGGTCACAACTATAATTGTAGAGTAACTTAGGTCATTATCTGTTTGCTCCAGTAGACAGTAATTTCCTTGGGGCAGGAATGATGTCTGTGATTCCCCAGCACCGCCCAGGCCTGATGTGGAGTGGCACTCAGTGCAAACATGCAAATGTGTGAGAGGCGAGTGCAGTGTTCTGATCACAGTGCATTGCCTGTATTCCACTTAGCAAGATAAGGTTCACATGTGGATACCTTTTAAATTATTTTGAATTCTTGATAGTATGTTATTTTAAAATAATATCTCATATTAAACTCTTATTGTATAGGTACTAGGTGAAATGAAGTTGGAAGAAGATAAGCAAAAGTATTAAATGTAATCACTTCTGTCCAGGGAAAGTTCAGTTTGCTGTATGAGTCAAATCAATTAGCAAATACTTACTGAGGTCCTGCCAACTACCAGGGAAACTTGTCAGTTGCTGAGAATATGAAACTTAAAGATTTGGGTCCCGGCCTCATGGAGTCACCTCAGACCAATTCTAATTCAGTTTTCCTATATTAACTGCCTTCCTCGCTCCTCCCTTCGTTTTCCTTTCATGGATATTAATCCAAGGAGCTTTATTTCCAAAAACTTGGAAAAAAACTGAACCAAGAGCAATTTTTATGGAGTGGTTTTGTGTGGTCATTAATTTTTCTCCCTGGAAAGGAAAATTTATAGAACCCATCTGTATTATGTGGGCTTAAAGGCTGGACACCAGCACACATTTGGGATAATTCTGGGTGAGGTGAATGAACTGCAAAATGTACCTAAAGCATAATTTTAAAGATTGCATGTTGTTCCCTGTCCAGCACATCTGTTCTCTTCATATATGTATGTGCACCAGCATAACTTTTAACCAACACTCATACTGAGGACAGTGGCTTTTTATAGGAAACCCACATGTGTTTGCCACAGGGTTGCTGCTCCGTCATGAACCTGAGTGAGTCTGTGATTTCCTTGTCGTCTTCAGAGCTTTTGAAAGGACTTGGTTGTCTCCTGTGCACTGTGCTGTGTCACCCACTCTCTTCTGTTCCTCAGACTTTCTGGGAGCTGCTCAAGGAAAGTGAATAGTTCATTGCTTTTCTCTGCCCTCATCTAATTTGAATTCCATAAACAGCCGGACAGACTTCCAAGTTTCCCTCCACAATCAGCTACCTAGTGGAGTAGTGGGAAGGGCAGGCTGTGATGGTGGAATCACCCCACTCCCCAGAGACCGCTCAGGAGGAGTCAGAGTCTAGGCAGGAAAGGAATTAAATGTTCTGTCGCCATTGTGCAGAGCTTTCTCCTATTGCATAGTATTTTTAGTGATGCATTTCTATGTATGTTTGAGAACGTGTCGTAAAAAAACATTACATTAAGGCAACGAAAATGTGGGGTGACTTGAATAAAGTCAACAAAACCAACCTAGGACACAAATTTCCTCAATAATCCATAATTGGACATTTCAATTATATTGAAATTGACTTAAATTTTATTCAAATTAAGAACCTTCTCTTTGTCTGGTCCTACTGTAGTTTTCTCGTGTCTCCTGGTTGCAGCGCACTTGATGTATGTCCAAAGAAGTCTGTAAGATAAGATTCTAAAACTTTGAATTGTTAAGGAATTCAGGGAAATTCATTTTCATTTTAAAATCCAAGTTAATAGGATTATAGAGCTGGAAAGAACCTTAGGAACTAGGTAATCCATTTTATTTTGTACATGCAGACAGCCAAGATCTTGAGAAACTAAAAGCATTTTGTTGATGAACACCTGGTCCTCATCTTCAGTATCTAAGGTCATTTTTCTATGATTCTTATTCAAGAAGAAATCCAACTAATTGGAAATAAAGTATAGTTTGGAAAAGTGTTTTATCTTGCTCCTTATTACAGAACTGTGTGTGTGTGTGTGTGTGTGTGTGTGTGTGTGTGTGTGTGTGTGTGTATGCGCACACATGCACGTGTGTTCTTTTTCTGCAGTCTGAGCCAGGCTCCAACCCGAGGCCCAGAGTCAGTGAGAGCGGGAGAGTACCTTGACCCCCACTTGGCAGATGAGAAATAACAGAGGCCCAGAAAGGGTGCCGTGTGGCTAACCCCATTTCACAACTCTGCTCTTCAGATGCCCTTTGCAGTCCTTTTTCTGGGACATCAGGCTTCTTCCAAATAGTGTCACTCCTGTTAATTACGAAGTATACATATAGTCAATAAGAGCAAATTTACTTAAATGTACTCATTAGAAAATAATCTGTAATATAGTAAAGTTATCGCGCAGTCTTTAGGACTACGGTGGAGGCATTTTTTGCATTCCCTTCTGTTGCCTTCAGAAATTTTGCATTCCCTTCTGTTGCCTTCATTTAATGTCTCTGTTTTTGTTTTTTGTTTTTCCCCAAACCCTAGCATATAAATAACGACCATATTCATGGAGAGAAGAAGGAATTTGTGTGCCGGTGGCTGGATTGCTCAAGAGAGCAGAAACCCTTCAAAGCCCAGTATATGTTGGTGGTGCACATGAGAAGACACACAGGAGAAAAGCCTCACAAATGCACTGTGAGTACACGGTGGCATGGGCTCTCACTCAGGGGGTCTCCTTGCACCTGTGGGTCCAGGTGCGCCCCAGGGTCCTCTGTCATGCTCCTAAGGTTGTGCATGAGGATGTCAGCTCAGCAGTGGCCCAGCTGGGTGGCAGCCTGTCTGTGATAAATGCTGGGGTTTGTGAGAGGGGCTTCTGAAATGGAAGGGAAGTAATAAATGGAGAAAGAACACTGGCAGCTGAGCTTTGGAGGTGATGGAAGGGTTCTAGACCTGCACTGTCTGACATGGCAGCCACAAGCCTTAGGCACCTCTTGAGCACTTTTGAGACATGGCTGGAGCAACCAGGGAACCGATTTTTTACCATTTTATTAAGTTTTAAAAATGTAAATATAAATAGTCCCTTGTGGCTGGCAGCTGCCATGTTGGACAGCACAGCTCTGCAGAGTGGCAAGTGGGCAGCCAGCGGCTGGGGCATTTTGGCTGGGACTGCACCAGGACAGGAATGAGCACACAGCCACCACGCCTGCCCCAGTGCTCTGTCCTTCATGTCAGAGGACTCGGAGGGCAAAGGCAGGTGCCAGCTCCGACCTGAAAAGCTTGTGTTGGCTTTTTAAAATTATAACTATATGGCTTTAGGCTTTTTCCTTGGCCTTCTAGTCTGTCCCCATGGCCCAGTATAGACTACTCACAAGCAGGCTGGGACTCCTACAAGGTTAAGCCTTCTTTCACTGAGATGCTCACCAGGCACACAGGGCACTGCTCAGCCGTGGTATTTTACATCTTAAAGGCCCTTTACAAGCATGATCAAATTCCAGGCCTTTGTGTGGACACAAAGCCATATTAATGAACTTTGTGCTGAATCTGAAATCAGTGGGAATTCCAGGAGATCAATGAGCAGATAATGAAACCCATTGTCCCCATCAAGTGGTCTCTTAAGAAAAAACCTCCAGGACTTTAACTAGCACTGAAAATGCTTTCTCTCAGGCTTCACAGAGCCCCATCCGAATCCCAATAAATGCAGCGGTTAGTGAACTTTTGTTTCTTGGTTTTGAAAAGCTGCTGACCCTCAAAAACGTCAGTCTTCCATCAACTGTGAGGGAGTGTTCAGCATAAGCTGTATTGTGTGGTGTAATCCAGATTTACCTGTTGTCTTCAGTTTGAAGGTTGCACAAAGGCCTACTCGAGACTAGAAAACTTGAAAACACACTTGAGATCTCACACTGGAGAGAAACCGTATGTCTGTGAGCACGAAGGTTGCAACAAGGCTTTCTCAAATGCCTCCGACCGCGCCAAACACCAAAACAGAACACATTCCAATGAGGTAAGTCTTCCCCACGAGACACTCAGGGCCCAGAGCTTGTGGGTGGAAGCAGTGAAACTTCAAGGGGTCTGTACCTGGAGAGGCGAGCCTGTTCCTTTCTCTTTCCTCTTGATCATTCCTAGCACGTGAGCCCTGAAGGCTTGGGCCTCAGAGGTTGGGCTGAAAACAGTCTGTTTTGGACAGTAATGCAGATGAAGAGGGAATTTATTCAGACCCCTGGTAAACAGGTTACACTTTGTTCAGAACTGCCACCTACTGGTCAAACAGTGGGAGCATTTAACTTGGAAGGCCATCCACCTCCTGAGCCAGGAATGGCATGAATCCATGCAAGGATGACCCTGTGAGCATGAAGGGTAGATTCAGAAGCGACATGTTGACAGCTAACAGCTTACCACTAAAACACCCACTTTGTTTGCTTTCTCCAGGTGGTGTCTGCAAATGTGTTATATCAAAACAGGACTTTTAGACAGCAACCAGCCTTGCCTAAATACAATTTCCAGACATTCTAAATTCAAATTGATCTTGGAAGCTATTCTCAGAAACCCAGAATGGTTTCTAGTCAATTATTTAAGATAACATATCACACGAAGCTTGACTGGATATTTAGGTAGTTATCCCCTCAAAATTTTAGAGAAGCAGAAGAATGAAAATGATTTCAAATTCATTTTGCACATATTTTAATGCATGTCTGTGTATAGACCTCTAACTTCTCCTTGAAGATCTAGCTCAAACTCTGGCTCATCTGTGAAGTCTTCTCTTGAATGAATGCAGAGGTTAACAAAAAGGCTCCCATAGATTGGGTAGAAATAGGAGAGCTAACTAGAATTTGTTGACATGAAACATTGGTCTGCCCCACAAAGTATGTCATCAGTCCGCCTGAAATGTGTGAGAGAAGCAGCATTTTGACCTTGGCATCACTGTCATCTGACCTTACAATGTACCGTCTGGTCCATTCATGATCTTCCAAATGGAGAGTTGGGAGAGAGAATCTGGTTGAAAACAAAGTGTGCCAATCATCTCACTGGCCGTTGGCTTGAAGATGGCGAGGATGGTCCTTGCTGAGTTTCCTTTTAGCTGACCTGGTAGAGTAAACACATCTCCAGTGGGATCAGGCACACTCTAACAAGCACACTCACACGTGAACCCTCATGCAGGTTCACGTCCTCAGTCACTTCAAAAAGGTCATGGTGGAATAAGGAAATGAGTCATTTAGAATCTTATTATTGATCAACTCTTTGAAGATATTTTAGGAGAGATACCACATCTCCATATTTTTATGTCAAAAATATTTTACCATATGCAGTAGTTACATTGTAATCTACTATACTCATTTTGTGCAGAGTTTTAGGGAGTCCAGAATAGGCAAACCCACAGAGACAGAAAGTAGATTAGTGGTTGCCAGAGGCTGGGAGGCGGGTAGGGGTGACTACTAATAGGTACAGGGTTTCTTTTCAGGATGATGAAAATATGGAATTTGATAGTGGTGACGTTTGCACAACATTGTGAATCTACTAAATGCCTGAATTATGCAACCTGAAAGGGTTATTTTTATGGTGTGTGAATTATCTCTCAATTTAAAATGTCTTAGGGGATTCAATTAACTTAACTTAGAGTTTAATTATTGTATTTAACTACATTTAATATATTTAAGTATAATTTGTACTAGAAATTTAGAGCATATTTATTCCTATAGGTTTTAGGGCAAGGTTCTGTCCTGTTATTGTGGAGAATTTTGGATAGTGGGTATATCAGGATTAGCAATGCACACATACAAACATACTTACTGAGCCTTTTATTTTTTTGTTGACTTAAAATATATGTACATGTCTGTTTGCTGTAATTAGGTGTGTTATAGTGAGCCTGTATTCTTCTGTGAGGTAAAAAGTGCCATGGTGTATGAGAGTTTAATGAGATTAAAAGGTATCTTGGTCTATATCTTTCACCAAGGTTGAGCAAGTTTTAAAAACAATTTAATTTTTTTCCAATTACAGTTGACATACACAATTATATTAGTTTCAGGTGTACAACATAGTGATTGGATATTATGAAGTGGTTTCCCTGATAAGTCTGGGACCCCAAGGTTCTACACCAAGGTTCAGCAGTTTACCTAAAATAAATTATTAACATTGACCATAAACACACACATAAAATTTTATTCACAAACACGTAAATAATTTTTCTCTATTCTTTATACAGGCTTGTCCTTGCATATGAATGATGGACAATTTCAAATACACCAAAATTAAGTTTGTCCAGGAAATCCAGTTTTGTATAATCTAACAATCCTAAATAAATCCAGATGTCTTCTCTCATTTATTTGCTTTCTTATTTGTGCCTTCGTTGATTTTCTAAATAAATATTGATAGCTAATGTGCCAAGCACTTTGCTGTCGTAGGTACAGCAAGGAACACAGTTGACTAGAACAGGAAGGGGAATAATTCCCATGCCCAGTTCACACTCCCACCCGCCTCCCGCCCACTGGGGCCATAGCAGTGACCTCTGACAGGACTCCCTCCTCCAGACCGCACAGCTTATGTTCCACCAAAGCCCCACTATGCAAGTTTCCTTGACGCTTACTCAGTTGTATGTCCCTCTCCAGAAAGCTCCAATGGCTCCCTCTTTCCTGTAGGAAATGTTGAGGCTTCTTAGGTTTGTACTTGCTCTTACCCGCTCAAGCCTGCAGTCTTGACCCCTCACCATTGTGACTGTAAATGGAACCTACCAGAGAGAGCCTGTGCTTGAACAAGTGGACCCACCTCTGGACCTCTGCCCAGGACTCTTCTTGTTCACATCCTCTTGCCCTTGGTTTTATCCCTCAGAATCTTGTTCTTCTTTCAAAACCTAAATACAGTGCCTCCTCCTAAGACAAGTGTATTGAGAACTCACCATGTGCACCACACGGTGGTGAGCAGTCCGCTTGCATTACCTTCTTTAAACCTGTCCCTGGCCCAGAGAGCTGGGCCTGATACCCGGATAAGGAAACGTAACGCCTCCCACAATCATCCCACCTAAGAAATGATTCATTTCTGTCCATATCCTTCTATCACGTTCATATTTTGTATTGTAGATAATTACATGCTGTCTTATTTTTTCTTACCGTATTTTATAATCCTTGAGATTAAATCCTGTTGTATACAACTTTGTGTTCAAAGAGTCTTACATATAGTAAGTATCATTAAGTGTGCGTTGAGAAACTTATTTGGGTAAATTCTGCAAAATCGAACACAAAAAGTATCCATTGCTTTTACAAAGCACCGTTTAGTGCAGTGAGTAAAAAGGGTAACAACCATGCCAAAAGTGCAACATCCAGGACAGGAAACGTGGGTAACTCAGCTTAGAAAGACTGACAGCATTTACCTCTGCCTACAGTTATGTTTTGTTTCAGTCGCGGATCACAAGAGAATTTGGGGGCCAAGCTACATACCTGAGTTAATGTGTTTTGTTGTAAAGCGTAAGTTTGCTGAACCTGTGTTCTAAATGGAGTTTGCAGGTAGATAATGTGTACGTCCCCACGCAGGGCCTCCTGGGTGTATGTGCTTTTGTGTGTGCTGTGGTTCCTGGAAATGCAAGAGCTGACGAACATTTGCAGACTCGTTCCACTTCTAGCTGTGTCCTCATTTCCAGGCAAAGCCATAGCATCCACATGCGTATATTTATGGGAAGAGTAGCTCCTGAAACATGGAACACTGGCCTGGCATTGTGTCCCTACCCGCAGCCTGCCGCTTGCTCCCCTGTCTGCCTGCTGCTCGAGCAGCCTGGGCCAGCAATGCAGTAAGGAGGGATTCGGCGGGTGCCACGCCACTGTAAGCTAACAGCACTCATCGTCAGAGCCACTCTTCTGTCCCTGATGCTCAGAATTTGATGTGCTCATTTCATTTATATGTGTAATATGTATGCTGCAAGTCACAGGAGCTCCTGAATAGTAGTAATGCATAGTTAATGGGAATCAGTTCTACCCAAAAGAATCTCAGATTTGGAGGCAAAGTCTCTTGGGATAATTTTCAGGGTCTTTGCTTCGCTACATTAGGACCTTTCATCATTTTAGATGGCACTTAGTCTGTTCTTGGGCTTTTAGTGAAAAAGCATATTTTAGACACATACGCTCTATACGATAGGGCATCTTTTTTAATATAATGGGTTATATTAATCATGTTTTTTATGACTATTGCTTACCTAATAGCTCATCTTCTAGTATACATAGATATAAGTATATACTCATAGAAGCATCCATGAATATATTACATTTCAAGCCAACAAAATCGCAATTCTGATGTTGGTCATGAATACAATACCAGCAGTTCTGTAATTTGCGTAAATATTTGGCTATAAGCACCCATATAATTTTTTATGACTGTATCTGTAGGCTTGATCACTGGCCCACATAGAAAATGAAATTAACATGAAATACTTGATAGAACTTTGTACTCAGGAGCAAGACCTAGACCAGGAATCCTTGTCTCCAGGACACCATCCGTTAGCCCTTTTCAGTGTACAACTGAACTTTCATGGAATGGCTAACGGGGCTTTACTACTTTGAAGATCAGAAAAGTTCTGGTGATTCTGAGCCCTGACCATCCCCACACAGTTGTAATACTACCCTAAGGACCATATTTTAGTGATAATCTAACACAGGAGAGTCTGTAGGCATTTTTTATTATTATTATGCCTGTGTATAGAGAGCACATTTTCAGAGGGGGTAGAGTGATATTAGATCTGAGAAGTAGGTCATCCATAAGAAATTTCTTCACACAAGCTCTCTCGAAAGGTATATAGCATTCTTCCAATTAAATGATAGGTACATTTTAAGCCTTCTGTCATCATCATCATCACCATCATTATCATCATCAACTATCTATTCAGCACCTACTGTGACACCACAATACTTTTTCCTACTCACAGGATAAATGTTTCCAAGATTACGTATGTAATTTACACACTCTGAGCTCTCCCTGAGCTCTCTCTGAAACAATAACCTCTGAAAGCTGGGTTCTATGGACTCTGAACAATGCTCAAAAGGCCTTTATTAAACTTTGTGCCATTTAGAGGTATTTGATCACCTCAAAGCTTTGTGAAAGTGCTTTGAGAGAATTAAAAATATAATGAGCAACCACAAAGACTGTTGGGCTGGGGTATAATCACTTTAATAACAATCTGTTATTTTGTTCTCGTGGCATCTGGCAGAAACCATATGTGTGCAAAATCCCAGGCTGCACCAAGCGCTATACAGACCCAAGCTCCCTCCGGAAACACGTGAAGACAGTGCATGGCCCAGAGGCTCATGTCACCAAGAAGCAACGTGGGGACATTCATCCTCGTCCCCCCCCACCACGAGATTCCAGCAGCCATTCACAGTCCAGGTCACCCGGCCGGCAGACTCAGGGAGCCCTTGGTGAGCAGAAGGACCTCAGCAACACTACCTCAAAGCGGGAGGAATGCCTCCAAGTGAAAACGGTCAAGGCGGAGAAGCCCATGGTATGTCATTCGCTTTTCTTTTGATTTTCCCAGAGCAACCCTAGGTCACGTAAAAGAGCCAGGCAGGGCATTGAGAGGGACTAGAGTGTCCTCATCATCACTGTATCGGGCTCTCTGATGTAAGGCGGTCAGGACTTCAGTGACCTGGATCACTTACTCAGACTGGCTCTGTATAGGATGACTCAGCTCAAAAAAATTGCAAGGCTTCCTCACTGGTTTTTAAAATTGATCTGCAGCCATACCACCTGTGGCAGGTAGAGAGCGACACAGCTGTCTACATTTTCAGCAGGCCTGCAATGCATAAAATCATTCATTCAGCCTTTCTGTAAACAGGTTTTCTGTCTCCTTTGCCCTGGTGACCCCAAGATAAATAAGCCATAGTCCCTGTTTTTTAGCAGTTTATAATCCAGTGGGATATGCAGACCACAATACAAATACAACTCAGTGTGATGGAGCTTTAACATAAGTCTGTGTAAGAGCACTCAAGAGAGACGCTACCCAGTGCACTCAAAGACACAACCAGGGAGGCAGGGGCAGAGGTGGCCACTGACTTCAGCACTCAGAAAGCGGGAGGAGCAGGCATCACCCCACTGTGGGGCCCCGGGGTCTGCAGTAATAAAAAGGTGTGAGGGTATAAAGAGTGATGTTTGGCTGGTGATGGGGAATGGCTCGGCACAGCTGATTTTTTAGAAAAGACAACTCTAGTGCCAGTCTACAGATTGGCTTGATAGACTGGAGACCTTTTCTGCAGTGGTGCCTGAAAGAGGTGGAGAGCAAGGAAGGGACTGAAAGATGCCATCAGCAAAGGTCTTTATAGTTCAGTGACGAGTAGAACATAACGGATTATGCTACTGTTGCAGCTTCTTTCAAACTTCACTTGGTGATTTTGTTTTATGTATGTGCCATAATATAACATGTAAGATTTTCTAAAAGACAACCAGAAAAATGAAAAAAACAATAGCTATCAGAAGAGATTCAGTACATTTACATTTGGCCGTATGTACTCGTATAATGGAGGCAACTCTGCAAATGTATGGGGTTCTGGTGTGTCACTCTCTGGAGGTGGAAGAACAATACCAGGTAGTAGTCTCATGCTTTGACTTCCAGACATATGGAAATGATCAGGCAGGTAGATTTATACTCAGTTTAAGGAAGCTTTTCTTAAAATTAGAAAAGTCCAGCAATTGGACGGACACCTATAACTTCCTGGGCAGCAGGATGTATGGATGGGAAATAATGTACAAGTATTCCAGAGCTCATGGAGTAGAATTCAATGAATTATTGCATTTTAATGACTTAGTAAGTTCTTTGAACTCCTGAGTCTTAGTGACATTAAGTCTAGCCAAAAATAATGCAAATAAACTATTTAAATTTATCGTTACTTCCCAGTGGGTAGCTATACTTCACTTATAAAAAGCACTTTAGTAAAAAGTTTATATGTGTATCATGACTGATCACTATACTTTAAATCAATCATAAACTGTGCTTTATATATTTTTTCTTGAGAGTACATACCAACTTCCTAAAATAAGTCTGCCCATGTAATAATTGTGCAGAACATTCAACAGTTAATCCTCAAGTGTTTAATGAAATAAGGAATGTGACTTTATGGTCTCCTAGATTATGTCATCGAAAGACAACAATTTATGTTGTTAGGACATCCTAAGAACCCGGAGTCTCTTGTACCTTTAATGTATATCTCTAGCTCAAGAAAACTTGTCATCTCCTCTCCATTATTTAAAAAGAAAATTGTTAGAAATACAAATTTATGGCAGTTTGGTTCAGT
Source organism: Rhinolophus sinicus (assembly GCF_057876585.1). Lineage (NCBI taxonomy): Eukaryota > Metazoa > Chordata > Mammalia > Chiroptera > Rhinolophidae > Rhinolophus > Rhinolophus sinicus. Next base: position 55,782,236 of record NC_142504.1, on the reverse strand, counting down.
GACATCTGAAATGTCACAAGATGTATGTTTTATAAAGTAATCAAATCATAGAAACATAGGGCTGGAAGAGATAGAGGGGCTGAGACTAGGCCCCATGTTTTACAAACTGGAGCTCAGTGACGTGAATGAAGTAATCAGATTTCCACAGGAGACTGTTATATATGTGTATGGACACACATGTATGAATATAAGTAGCTATCTTCAGACACTTACTAATGCACATGAAATTTACATTTCTAATATTCTTTGTGTAAAATCTTGTCTTTGATTTGATCATCATGTTAAAAATTAAATTCTTTCTTCTTTTTTCTTACTAATCCAACGTCCCTTCTCTGTAATGGTCCTAAATGTCTTGTTCTCACTTCCTAAGGACAGTGGGTAATAAGGTGAGGGAATTTTGGCTTCTCTGCTTTTTTTGTTTTGTTTTCATTTTAACATTTAACTTATATTCATTTCATTTTTCTTTAGTTTTTGTGCTTTGTGATATCTTTGGTAATGAACATTACTTAGATATGTTTCAAACATAGAAACACTTTACTTTGAACATTCAGCATGTGGAAATGTGGAGTTAGATGGTAAAATTCATTGTTCTATTTGTCTAGGTTTTTGTAACAAATCACACTGGAGCCGACCAAGCAGATGTTCTCAAAGACTGCTTAATTATCGTTTTGACTAGTGTAAGTCCAGACCAAACATGCACCACCTTCTTTGCGGAAGATCTGGATATATTTTTTGTTAGCAATTTAATCTATATTTAAATGTATGGGCTCTTTTAAGCTCTTATCTAATTGTAAGAGCATTCCTGCCTTATTCCGTGCCCTGTGGAAGCATGTGTCTGCATGGGCATGTGTCCATACACACAGATTCACATACGCACACACTCTGACTTGACAATGCAGAATAAAGGACATCAAAAGCCCGGGAAGGAGCAGGTGGTCTGGCATGCCAAGACGCTGCTGAAGCAAATACTCAAGCAAGGGTTCCAGAACTCATGATCAGACTTGTGTGCTGTACTTTACTCTGTTTGGTTGCCCAGGACAGACTTAATATATCAGTGGCACTCACATGATGAGTGTTCATTTGCTCCGGTGTATGTACTATGGCTGCAGAGAAAGTGTAACGAGTTCCACAGAGAGCACCTGTGTCCCAACCCCTCCTGACAGCGCTGTGTTCCACCTGAGACGACAGTGTCTGTACTTGAGTTCGTGTGGCTCTCTCTCCCTGGAGAATGTGCTCTGAGGCTGCTGGAGGCTCCAGGGTTTAGAGTAACACTGGAGGAGGAGCTGCAGAGGGGTGGGCCATGTCGGGGCTGGTCTCACTGTTGACTTTGTGACTTCGGGCAGTCACGCAGCTTCTCTGAACATCACTTTTCTTATCTGGACGAGAAAGGGTAGGCTTTTTACCAATCACCAGTGGAATTTTACATAGACCAGTTCTAGGTTGAACAGACTTCTCAGTGTAGGCCGTTTTACATAGTGCTCCCCAGACGTGGGGACAGGGAGATTTCCACTCCCCATTTGTAGGAGCTGCTGGAGGGGTCCTTTCCCTGACTGAGAACCGGTGGATTAAGTTCCCATTGAGTTGCAGAATGTCTTACACAGTCCACTTGGTTGGGGTTAGGGCAATATCACCCGGTTGTCCTAGTGAAATGTGAGGAGCACACCAGGGGAACGGCAGATCCTTCCCCAGACTTGGGGTGGCTGTGACTTGCAGCCTTTCTTCCCCTCTGGGTGCAGCAGAAGCTAAGTGATTGGAGTTTTACCTCTTACAACTGTCTTTACCCGCACCCTGCTTGGGTTTCCACAAAGTGGGAAAATGTAGAAGGAAGGGGAGAAGTTACAAGGAGCTTGGGGAGCCAGCCCTGAACAACTTGGAGGGGCTCTTGTTGGAGGGGAGGTAGTGTGTGCTTGTGGAGTGTGTCTGCCGTGTGTACTTCAGCTCAGCAGAGTGAGCTTGAGGACGGAAGCCACCTAGGATGATAATGACTGCTGATGCTCTCTGAGCCACTCCAGGTTTTTTTTATACTTAGATACTCTCAGGGCTTCATGCTTAATTACCACAACAATCTCTAAGATAAGTAAATGGTCCTCATTTTATATACCAGGGGTGGCAAAAAATGTACACAAGTGGATACTTTGGTCAACAATGCTCAACCAGTAATTTTCCGTAGTCAGAAGTGTCTAGACGCTGATGGTAACCACTCTGAGCACCTCTTGTAATTACAGAAGTCAAATGTGACTTGTAGTCGTCTTTCGGTATCAGTATATATTGAGTATTACAATTTTCATACAGTTTTCCTTTCTTAAAATTTGTGTACATTTTTTGGCACCCTCTGTGTAAGGAAACCGAGGTTTAGAGTGGCTAAGTAATTTGCCCAAAGAATAAAGTCGTGGGTGTGAGATTGGAAGCAATCTTCCTCAAAGAATGTGGTGCGCCTGTGATCTGGATTTATACTACTCAAAACGATAATTAAATCGTCCTCGAGAACATCTGGGATGTGGGATGTGGAGGTGTGTTTGCAGAGTTGGCGTTTTGGACAGGGTTCCATGGCTAATGTCATGGCAGTCATACCACCTCTAGCACCCTCTACTGTCCATTTCCCCCCACAACACATCCACCCGGTGGGTCATCAGTCATTGTGGTCCAGGGAGGCTACCTCCATTTGCCAGAACATAGTTCTTCCTATTCAACCCAGTGTCTTGCAGGTCTTAATCTGCACCATCTCTCATTATTGACTCCCTTTCCTTTTTCCTTCCCAGTAACACTTCTTGCCTTTCCTCTTGCCCCCAACAGACATCTCAGCCAAGCCCTGGTGGTCAGTCTTCATGCAGCAGCCAACAGTCCCCCATCAGCAACTATTCCAACAGTGGGCTCGAGCTTCCTCTGACCGATGGAGGGGGTGTGGGAGACCTCAGTGCCATCGACGAAACCCCAATCATGGACTCGACCATTTCCACTGCAACCACAGCCCTCGCTCTACAAGCCAGGAGAAACCCAGCAGGGACCAAATGGATGGAGCACGTGAAACTAGAAAGGCTCAAACAAGTAAATGGGATGCTTCCGCGACTGAACCCCATCCTACCCCCTAAAGCCCCTGCGGTCTCTCCTCTCATAGGAAATGGTGAGTTTTGCATCTGCTCAGGGTTTTCTGTTCTTTGAAATGCAGCCAGAGACCCCTGAGAGGAACCTGGCATTTGGCTTTGTTTGCTGATTTTTCCACCAGTCATAAAATTATGCTATAGCCACACACATTACTGTTGCCTTTCTGGAGAGTCCATAGCTTAAAAGCAGGTAGTGACATTATAATACTGAAACAAAAAGTAAGACTCACATTCTGCTGGTGAAATCCTAACTATTCGACCGGATGAGAAGATCCCAGCAGCAGAGGCGTCTGTGCTCAGCACCTGTCTCATTTCCACATCTAAAAGCAGGAGGTTAGCAGCAACCTTACTGATGTCCTTCCAGTTGAGGAAAAGGCAAATAACCGTTTGCATTGTCAGCCCAAGGTAGTTTTGCTTCTGAGACCACACTGAGTGCCTGGAGCACATCCCAAGGGTGACCCTTCCCACCCCAACACTCAGGCGTGTTACACCTTTGTAGGATGTCACAGAGGCCCTGAGTGTGGACGTGAAGTCCTGGAGCCTTTGGCCTGTGACGTGCCTGTAACTTTAGCAGTGTGCATACGTCCTGGGCTCGTCACTCTGCACTTGTGCCAGGACTGTGAGGAGCTTAACCCATCCAAGAAGTCCTTACTGTCCTGTTTAAGCTAGGGGTCCCAGAACTTTGTCCTTGAGCTTGTGAGCCTGTGGCCCCAGCCACACCCACTCGGTGACTATGGCCTGTGGCCCTTTCGTGCTGTCCGAGGTGGGTAGCTGTGACAGAGACTGTCTGGCCTGGGGAACTGAGAATAGTTGCACCCTGGCCCTTCACTGTTTGCAGAGACCTGTTTTAAGTTCTCCTGAAATGACTTCATCTCTGCCACCCTTTCCGCAGGCACCCAGCCCAGTAACAGCTGTAATTTGGGCGGGCCCATGACCCTTCTCCCGAACAGAAGCGACCTTTCCGGGGTGGACGTCACCGTGCTGAACATGCTCAACAGGAGGGACAGCAGCGCCAGCACCATCAGCTCCGCCTACCTGAGCAGCCGGCGCTCCTCGGGCATCTCCCCCTGCTTCTCCAGCCGGAGGTCCAGCGAGGCGTCCCAGGCCGAGGGCCGGCCCCAGAACGTGAGTGTGGCCGACTCCTATGACCCCATCTCCACAGACGCCTCGCGCAGGTCCAGTGAGGCCAGCCAGTGCGACGGCCTGCCCAGCCTGCTCAGCCTCACGCCGGCCCAGCAGTACCGCCTGAAAGCCAAGTACGCTGCGGCCACGGGCGGGCCGCCGCCCACGCCACTGCCCAACATGGAGAGGATGAGCCTGAAGACCAGGATGGCCCTGCTCGGGGACGGCAGGGAGTCCGCGGGGGCCCTGCCCCCGGTCCACCCTCCCCGGAGATGTAGCGATGGGGGTGCCCACAGTTATGGCCGGCGACCTCTGCTGCCCCAGGACACGCTGGGCCACAGTGTGAGAAGAGCCAGTGACCCGGTGAGGACAGTGTCAGAGAGCCTCTCTCTGCCCAGGGTGCAGCGTTTCAACAGCCTAAACAGCTTTAACCCTCCGGTTTTGCCTCCATCCCTGGAAAAGCGTAACTTAGTGCTTCAGAATTACACACGGCCTGAGGGTGGCCAGTCCCGCCACTTCCACTCGTCTCCTTGCCCTCCAAGCATTACTGAGAACGTCACCCTGGAGTCCCTGACCATGGACACTGAGGTGAACCTGAACGATGAGGATTTCTTGCCTGATGACGTGGTGCAGTATTTAAATTCCCAGAACCAAGCCGGGTATGAACAGCACTTCCAGAGCGCCATCTCTGACGACAGCAAAATGTCCCATGGGCCCAACCTGGGGAGCGATTTTGACCCACGGGGGCTACCGGACAGCCACACCAGCCAGCAGTACCGCGCGCTGGAGCAGCCCTGCCCTGAAGCCAGCAAAGCTGACCTGCCCATTCAGTGGAACGAGGTCAGCTCCGGCAGTGCCGACCTGTCCTCCTCTAGGCTGAAGTGTGGCCAGCGGTCCACGGCACAGCCGGCTCGAGCTTTCGGGTTATACGGCAATGTGGGTGTCCACCCACAGAATCCCTTAAGGAACGGGCCTGGCCCAGCAGGGCCAGGGGGCTATCCGACCCTCGGGGAGCATGGGAGTGCCTACAGCAGCCCAGAGCACTTGCTAAGCCACAGCGGCGGGACCGGCACCACCGGAAATGCCTTCCACGAACAGCCCTATAAGGTTCAACAGTATGGGAACTGCCTCAACAGGCAGCCCGGGGCCCCTGGCCTGCTGGACAGCGCCTGCGGTGCTGGAATTCAAGCGGCAAAGCTGAGAAGCACCACAATGCAAGGCAATGGGAGCCAGCTGGATTTTGGCCTGCCAGTGGTGCCCAGTGAGTCAGCTGGCAGCACAGTGACTGGCATGCCAACTCGAGAGCCGGTGGGACAGGGGTACTTGGCTCATCAGCTATTAGGTGAAAGCATGCACCACCAGGGGGCAGGCCGCCCCGGACAGCAGGTGCTGGGGCAGGTTAGTGCTACCTCACATATCCACATCTATCAAGGGCCAGAGAGCAGCCTGCCAGGGCCTCCCAGCACTGGCGGCCAGCTATCAAGCTTGGCAGCTGTCAGAGGCTACCAGCCATGTGCCGGCTATGGAGGCAGCAGGCGCCAGGCAGTGCCGAGGGGCAGCCTCATTCTCCAGCCAGGACAGCACAGTGACACAAGTCAGACCTGCAGGGTGAATGGCATCAAGATGGAGATGCCAGGGCAGCCCCATCAGCTCTGTTCTAATGTTCAGAGTTACTCTGGTCAGTTCTATGACCAAACCGTTGGCTTCAGTCAGCAAGACATGAAAACTGGTTCGTTCTCCATTTCAGAAGCCAATTGCCTGCTGCAGGGGGCCAGCGCCGAAAATTCTGAGTTACTTTCCCCAGGTGCTAACCAGGTGACAAGCACAGTTGACAGCCTGGACAGCCATGATCTGGAAGGGGTGCAGATTGATTTTGACGCTATCATAGATGACGGGGACCACGCCAGCCTGATGTCAGGAGCCCTGAGCCCGAGTATCATTCAGAACCTTTCCCATAGCTCCTCCCGCCTCACAACGCCACAGACATCCCTCCAGTTGCCAGCACTGTCTGTGAGCACCACCAACATGGCCATTGGGGACATGAGTTCTTTGCTGACCTCCCTCGCGGAGGAAAGCAGATTCCTTGCAGTTATGCAATAGGCGCTAGGAAAAAGGACTGCCAACAAACATGAAACTTTATGAGTTTAAAAGATTAAATTGATTCACTTTTTTGCTGGTTTTTTTGTTTTGTTTTTTTGTTGTTGTTTTTTTGTTTGTTTGTTTTTTGGGGTTTTTCTTTTGTTTTTTTCTTTAGTTCTGTATGTATTTAGCAATCTCATCTCATCTAACTGGGATGTGTTTCAAGTATATTCCTTTTATGGAAAAGGACTCTGAAAAACCCTAAAGTATTCTAGGGAGAAACTGTCTTCCATTTCAGTTTGAATCAGTATTGTTATACTCAAACCACCCACTTTTTTTAAAACTGTAAGCCTGCCCCCTTTTTAGTAAACCAGTGTAAATGTGTGATGTGCATGTTCTTCCTTCTTTTCAAAGAGAGGTCAAACTAAAGGATTTGACATGTTTCTTTATTACTCAAAGGAACTAGGAGTTGGTATGCCTTTGACCACAGGGTTTCATGTCCAGCTTTTGAAATTTTCCTTTACATATGCTCAGTGTTTTTTGTTTTGTTTTGTTTTTTAATTGCTATAGTGGGCACCAGAATCCAAATATGCACAGTGAGTTTTAAGAATATTTGTGGGTGCACTGCATCATAGATCACAGATTTCTGACATGCCCCCCAACCCTAATTCAGTTCAGGGCATGCCTTGGACAATTGCACACAAGTGGAAATCAGGGCTCTTGAAATGAGATAGTTTGCTCACAGGTTGGATCTATAATTCTTGTCCGTAGAGAGCTTTGTGGTATACGTGTGTACGGTCAGTTCTCAGTTACCCAGTTGGCCTCTTCTCCCTCTTTCTTCATGAATGTTCAGTGCTCCAGTGAGAGAGGGAAAGGGCAGCTGTTGACACTCAGACACATTGCTTCTTTCATCTGTTCTGGTTAGAAGTTAGGTAGATTATAGATTGAAAGCTATTGGACAGAATTAGTTTCGAGAATATTTGTGGGTTTGCTGTCTTGATGAGCTCGCGCCATCTCTTTACTGTTACCAGATAACTGAGAATTGGTGTTATGTAGCTGTAAGTATATAGGTGTTTGAAAAACCCCACCACCGGCTGTCATTAACATATTAATCCCACTATAGTCAAGGACTACTTCTGTTTTAAGCACCCTATTTTCAGGGATTTATAATACTTGGTTGTAACAGAAAATCTCACATACAATGAAAATTGGAATAAATTGCTTTAACCATTTTTGGTATTTGAGAGACTAGGGAGGATGTTTAGTAGCTGTTGGACGCCTTTTTTTTATACCCTATCTATTAAATGCTGCATCCATTTAAGAAATTAAATGTTCTATGCAGTTCTTAGTGTGGACTTAATCTGTCCTTTTGTTTTGGATTAAAACATTTAAAGATTAAAAAGTGCAGCTGCTTTCCATGTGCAGTGGATACACATAAAAGACATACTATGTGTGCACAGAGTACATAGATTATCCAGCATTTTACTTCTTAAAATATGTAAACTATTAAAAAATATACGCATTAGCACCTCAGACTACCTGCTGTATTCTTCCCGTTGATCCTGGAGTTGGATTTATCCAAAGTGATTTGTGGTTCAATTGTGTGGCTTTTTCCCTTTATTCCTGCCATTTAAATTAGTATTAGAAAGACAAAATCAGGTACAATAAAATATTAGATAATAGAAAGAATGTTAGGACCAGCCCATTTTTGTCATGGTTATGTTCTCTCAGTTGGTCCAAGAATCTCAGCACGGAGGTGAATTTCCTTTTGGAACTTTGTGGCTAAGACAGTTGGGTTTGTTTTCAACTGAATATTCCTGAGATCAGCAGAAGAATATTCCTGGATGCTGAGATTTTTCCTCCACATCCTGCCATTCTCCCACATGCAGCACCTTCTTTAAAATCAAAGGATGCATCTGTTATGGAATAGGACCCAGAAGCAAAAAACAGCTGCTGATCTGAGCTGAGTAGCTCAGATCAATGGGAAAAGCAAGGCTTTTTCTGTGTTCCTCAAACAGATCATAAAATCAGTGATCCAGTGGCTGCAAATCCTTTTCCAGGAACCGTCAAAATCCCCAGGTCCTGGTCTTAACTTTCATGCTGTTGTGGTTTGGCCCAATCCCTGTCCTCTGTCTGAGACCTTTTTCCGGTAGTATTCCTGGATGTCTGAGATGGGCACTGTTGTCATCTGGTGCCTCTTCTTTTTCCTTTGGTTTCCGATGGTTCTCTGGGTTGCCCCCTTTCTTTACTTTTTCTTTTTTAGACTTGTTTTCCTTGCTACTGCCTGTAGATTTGCAGGGGACACTCATACTTTAGCTGAATATGTGGCCTCTCTCACTATGGAAATCTCAGAAGGATGGCTCTGTTCTGACAGTCAGTGGTAGGAAGGTCTTTTGGGGCCATGTAGAAGTGTCCTGTCTGGACATGGATCTCTATGGACTTGGCGTCTCCTATGGCGGGATGCACCCCAGCCTCCAGCCTTCTCTCCAGCGACTCGCTAGGTCCCATCCTACTTTGTAATGCAGGCTCATACATGGTACTCCTGTTTAACAGTGGTGTTAAACGTGTTTTTGTCAAACCATTTTGTTTGATTTTCTAAAGAACTAATGAGACTGCCCCTGCTCCTTATACATTGGCTTGTCCTCTTGAGCCAGAGTTGTGATTCCTGCAATGTATGTGCCTTATTTTATGTTGACCGTGTTAATGCGAGGGACCATTAGTGTTGCCCAGTCAGAGCTCCAGGCTGTGCCCCAGCCGGCCGAGAGCACACGATTGTAGAGAGTCCAAGCTGTCTTGTAAGCTGGTTTCCCATATTTTGAACCAATAGGAGGATGTTCTCTTCTGACAATTTACTGTTGTGTATTCTGCAAACATGTAAGATAAAATACAAGTTCATTTTTTTCACCTTTTTTAGATTTTTAAAAATAAAATGTGTAATCCTTTTTTAAAAGAAAGACATGTAAATACATTTAAGTATTGTAGATGTAGTGTCCAGACGTGGCGGCCCGGCCTTCCTCGGGTCTGCCCGCAGCCCGTGCGGCCCCACATTGCCCACCTCTGACCGCCACAGATGGACTGACTTTTGCTTTCAGAACCACTTAGTCTTTTTGTAACAAAGAGAAAGAACGATGTTTCTTACAATGTCAATAAAAAACTCTTTGTACTGAAATTTAGTGGGTTGCTTATTTAATTCATAGGTGCCTGGAAAGAGTGCTTTCTTTAGAAAAATTCAGAGCCTATGTTTAGACCAGATCCCCCACATACAGGCCAAGTGGCCTTGTGCTGAGACCCAGACCCCTCGTCCCTAAGGTGGTGGGAAATGAGATGCTTATGCCCTGCTGGCGGGGTGACAGGTGTGCCTGTACATGCCGGTGGTAACTATAATTATTTTTGTCAATGTTACCACTTTGCCAAACTCTATGTGGAAGGACATGAATAACGTTTAACGTCTTGTCCCTCTTTTATATATTGTCCTCTTGTTTTAAAGGGCATAGTGTATAACATGTTCACAGAAAATCTGACATAGTGCAAGCCTACTTCTATGTGGCTTTTAATAACTGACTTCACATAGAAATGTAAGCGATTTCTCTCATTTCTCGTTTCTTATACTTTATTTCAGTAATATTCTCCAGAGCGCCATAAAAGGCACCAAAAGAGTCCCCTTCCTCTGTCTAAGAAGTAGCAGGTGTCCTTTGAGCCAGCAGGTGAGGGTGGTGGTTGTCAGTGTGTCAGGGCAAGGATGGATGGTACCCTTGTGCACACGCATGCGCTCACCCAGGTCCCAGGGAATTGCCTGTCCTGTGGGTGATGAAGGCCCCTCCCTGTCCTCTAGCAGGGGCTCTGCAGTCATAGAGATGCTTCATGCTTTTCTAATTCACAAGGGAGAGTTTCCTCCCATAGGCCCAGAATTCTTTGCTTTCATAACTAGATCCCTCACATAAGTTGTCCAAATGAATTCAGAAAAAGAAGTAGGAATTTATGCCCTAACCTTAGGTATCAACTGTCAGCTTACGAACATGCATGCCATGCGGCAAATCAAAATTAAATCAGAAAATAAGGCTGATTGAAAGGAACGGGGAATGGGGCTCATGACACATTCCTGTAAGTCCCCATAAGCCAGTGTGAGCAGGTACACAGGTACAGCTAATGGCTTTGCTTAAAAGATGTCTTCTGTGAAGGAAGCACTATCTGAGGTAAAATGGTAGAGCTGTAACCCATATGGTGTCTCCTAAGATTTAAGTAATTTGGAGAATTCAAAGATGTTATATATTACCCAAATATTAATCTAATAGGAGAATGCTACAATAGATTGGAAAATTAACCCAAAATTGTCTTATTCATCCTCTTTTTCTCCAGGGTTTTCTCTTTATTTTCATGGTGGTCTTCCCCCTTTGGTTTTACTTCGTAGCATATTAACTATTGCAAATACAATCTGGGCTCATCTTTCTTTTAAGATTCACTTCCATTTTTTTAAAATCTCATTTTACCAACATAGACCTACCTTATGCCCTCTCTACCTACTTATTCAACCTCTTTACAATTTTTAGAAATAATAACAGGATCTAAATTGTTTTGGGGCGTTTTTTTTCTTTTCCACATGGGGTAGCCACATGCATTAGCCCACACTCGGCCAGCAGAGGCGTGGGATCTTAGGTTCTACACATTTTCTCACCTGTCCCGAATCTTTCACTTCTGCCCTTGCTGCTCCCACCTTCCTCTCCACCATTGGAGGTTCTGATGGTCCCGCCTTCAGAGAACTTAGAGTTTCTCTGGGGATATCAGACAATACTTACATGTTCCATTAATTCACAGCACTGCTGGATATCTCATCCCATGCAGATTCCTTGATAGGGACTGGAGATGGGAATAAAGCTCAGTGTGTCTCCAAGCTTCTAGCCCCGTAGTTGGGACAGACGTGTAATGACAGGATACAGCGGTATATCGTGAAAGATACGGAAAAGTTCAGAGTGGGGCGTTATCCATCTGAAGTGCATATGACAGGGCTTCTCAACCTCACTATTACGGACATTTGGAGCCAGATACTTGTTCATTGTGGGGGACTCCTATGTACATGGGATGTTCAGTGGTATCCCTGGCCAATACCCACTAGATGCCAGTAACCCACCCCCAGTTGTAATCAGGAAAAATGTCTCCCGGCATTGCCACACGTCCCTTGGGGAGAAAATGGTTCCAGGTTGAGAGGCTGTGGTTTAAGAAATGAAAAGGAGAGAGCCCGACTGCAGGCTGATGCCCAGAAAGATATTCAAGTACAGACTGGACTCGAGAGCTTCGGCACACAGGTGACAGAGGAGGCCAGTGGTGAGAGCTCCACTACCGGCCCAGTGCAGACCAAGAGGGCTGAGTGAGGAATAAACCCCGAAGAGCCCTGGCCCTGAGGACTGAGAAGGGGCTGGCCAGAGGAGGACAGGGAGGTCAGGACGCAGGACAGACGGTGTCTCTGGACACAGGGTGGCAAGTCTCAGGAGGCCGATGACAAAAGCAGTATGTAGACTCTGTAGAACGAGCACTGAAAAGGACTGGTTCTGAGAGTTAGGAGGCCCTGGGTGACCGTGGGGAGGTGCTTTACAGTGGGTGGTTGGGAGCAGAAACTACAGCACCATAGTTGAGAGTCCAGCAACACGTGATAGATACAAAAGGGATTTAGTGGCCTCTTTCAAGTGGCATATCACATTCCATCACATCCAAGATGTCATCAGTACTAAGACATGTTCCCACTAAGAAAAAGTACTGCACTCAGCTGTGACGTGGTGCTTCCTGTCCTCTAAACGACATGTGACGATTTCCGTAGTGTCACCAACATGGGCAAAATGCACCTTGGAGAGTATTAAGTACATGTTTCCAAGGAAAAGGAAAGAGATGGTGGGTCAAGGAGAGGTGGATGGTGGGAGTTTTCTTGTGGTTGTTCATTTTCCCTCCCTCCCTCCTTCCTTTTTTCCTTCCTTCATTAATTCAGAAGGCTTGACTGTGTTAATCACCTAATATAGAGGCAGAAGCCAGGAGGTGGTTGATGGTAAAGAGAACAGAGCAAGCATTGGGACTGACTGGACTGTGGGCCAGACCCCTGGGAAACAAGGGGTGGAGGGCAGCATGAGGGAAGCTTTAGACAGATGTGTGAATGGGTGCAGGAGGTTACGAAGCTGAGGGGACACAGCAGTGACATAGACCTCTGAAGACACAGTGGGGTCTGGCATGTCAGGAAGGCCACTGATGTGAACTGGGCACTGAGAATGAGTGGACAGTGAAGGGTGGGGAGTGCCTGACAGGGGAAACGGCATGAGGCAGAGAGCAAATACTGCTATGTCCCTCCAGGACCCAGGTTGGGTTTGCTGTGCATAAGAATTGTGGAAGATTATTTTGATTTTTTCAAGGAAAGAAAATTTTTAAAAATACCTCTTGGCGGTGGTGGTGGGTGGCCTGTGGGAAGGAGGGGCGTGGGGGTGGGCCCCTGGAGTGGCATAGGCCCAGAGCTGGTCTTCTCCTGAGGAAGCAGCAGAGTGAGCCAGCAAGGCCAGTCATGGACCAGGGACCTGCCCCTTCCCAGCCCCCAGGAGGCGGGCTCCAGCTGGCACAAGGCTGAGCATCCCCCAGGCAGTGTGGGTGCTGGGGAACCTGGACCCATGGACCAGGCTTCCCATCACCACTCTTCACCAAGTCAGCAAGACACTTCATTGGAATCTCAGTTCATAGTGCTTGTGGGTCCATGACTATTTTAATAAGGTAAAAGGTTGATCCCCTCAGTCTTACAGGGTGCAGCTCTGCAGGGCTCTGTGCATAACCTCCCTCCTGCTCCCAGTTTCTCTTCTGCTTGCCCCTTTCCCATTGTGGTTGAGTGAGCAGGGAGAGGTGTCCTGGCAGGTCTGTGACCAAGCTGGAAGGAGGGCCAGCAGCACACAACAGCGGGCCAGGCTCTCTTGAGGGCCTTCCCGGGGAGAGGCACCTGCTGACTGGCTGAGAATCACCAAGAATGGCGGGAAGCCGCATGGATTGGCTTTATGCCCCTCCTGTTCTGCTGTGTCTCACAGGGCTCCTTACTGAAGCTCTATCTACAGAAAGACTCCCTGGTCACTCCAATTAGAGGCAGCTGAAACCCTATCCTCTCCCTGCTTCTGAAACAAGGTCTAGCCTTGGGATGTGTGCTTCTGATGCCCAGTGGTAAAAGAGATCGCAGCAGTACACCTCTCTCCTGGTTCTCTGTCCCTGAACCATTGAAGCACCCCCCCCCCATGCACCCATACATGTCTGGTAGTATTTATGACCCAGTGCCTCACTCCTGGTGTTCTGCTAAGGTCCTGACTAGGCTAGAGAGCTTGCGGAGCAGAGGTTTACCTTCTCTGAGGACAGCAGGAGGGAAGGCAGAAAGAGAACAAGCACGTTCACTCCTTTGCTGGGCTGACCTATGAGAACCTCCTGTTGCTAACGCCCCTATGAAGAGGGAAAAAGAAAGCTTGCCCCTGTGAGCAGTCTAGTGAGTTTTCAATTTTGCTGCTCCCAGATCAGTATTCTTCCCCTGCAGCTGCAAAGCCTCAGGTGCTTAGAAATTCCAGGGCCCCCGATGTGATCCGTGCTCAGAAGTTTGACTGCAGCTCCTCTGGGCTGGCAGATGCAGGCCTCCAGCCCTCAGGACGTGTACGGGCCAAGTGCACTGCGGAGGTGTGATTCACTGCGTTCCCAGAGGAGAAGGAGGCAGCCAGCTGGCCGAGGATTACTGAACAGTCAGGCCAAGGAATCCCGTTGCTGTTTGGATGGAGACAAACAGCTAGCTACCTCCCTCTCCTCCTTCCCCGCTGAGGCTGGGGATGGAGGTGAGCCAGGGTTCTCCAGGCAGAGCAGACTGGGGTGGGGGTGGGGGTGGGGGTGGGGGTGGGGGGTGGGGAGGTGGGTGTCCCCAGTGAGTCAACTGCATTTTCATTTGAAGATGATTCTGACACCCCCAGATGTTTTACCCAAAACACACCTAGATGCATTGCCCAGAGCTAATTTTTTAATAAGCAGCAAACTTGGTAAGCAAGAAAAATAAAATTGGCTAACAAACAAAACAGCCCAGCACGTATGTCACCCTCAAAGATTGTCTGCAATCTCCTGAAAGAGATTTCTCCCCCTGCACCTTGAATATCTCAGGCTTTTTGGGTGACTATCAGTGACAGGGTCATTGCACAGCCATTTTAAAAATTGTTTTATTTTTCTATTACATTTGCTATTCAATATATGTTAGTGTTAGGCATACAATATAGTGGTTAGACATTTATATAACTTACAAAGTGATCACCCTGATACATTAAGTACCCACCTGACACCATATATAGTGATTACAATATTACTGACTATATTGCCTATGCTGTACTTTACATCCCCATAACTGTTATATTTATAACTACCAATCTGTACAGCTTAATCTCTTTAACTTTATCACCCAGTCCCCCCGATCCCTCTCCCATTTGACAACCATCAACTTGTTCGCTGTATCTGTGAATTTTTTGTTTCTGTTTTGTTTGTTCAATTATTTTGTATTTTAGGTTCCACATATAAGTGAAATCATGTGGTGTTTGTCTTTCTCACTCTGACTTATTTCAATTAGCATAATTCCCTTTAGGTCCATTCATGTTGTCACAAGTGGCAAAATTTCATTCTTTTTTATGGTTGAGTAATATTCCATTGTATATATGTACCACAGTTTCTTTATCCTCTCATTGACTGATAGACACTCAGGTTCCTATTGTAAGTAACTGTACACCCATTTTTAACCCTGCTACTCGAGAAACTCCCTGCTCCATGAACACAGGCCTCCCAGGCAGCTCCCATTTCACGTACATCCTTCCAAAGATAAAGTCAGGAAACATCATGATAAATGTTTCCTCTGAAGTTCATGCAAAGAACAAAAACCAAAGATCCCATCCAAGCTCCTTCCCCCTTGAGCATAGATAAATGTCAATTAAATGGAGGTAACAGCATGACCCTTTCTCACCCACCTCTGCCCCATCTACAGGGCAGTAACAAACAACACTCAGTCCCAAGTCTCCAAGGCACTTGAGAAAAGAACAGAATGTTCCATTGTCTTAAAGACAGAAGGTCAAGAAACAGCCTTTCCCTCAGTTGCTTTGACCCAGGGTGTCTTCACTTGCTGTGCCGTTATAGACGATTTAGTATCACTTCCCACTGTTCCATCTGAGCACCCAGCAGCTTCCAACATGGTGACGACCCAGCTTGTTTGGAATGTATTCCGAGACCATCCTAAATCAAGCAGATTTAACACTCAGCCAAAAGGAAGATTTTTGAAAATAAGCTGCTTTTAATCCATCCTTGCTGGCCATGTGTACCAAGATTCTAGCTTCATTCCGACACAGTTTTCCCTTCAAAGAAGCGTGCAAAGGCAATGAAGAAAGAGGATGACTGCACCACCCCCAGCTAGTGTCCTGCAATTCAGTTCTGGCATTTTCTACTGGGACAGAGGTGTCAGCGAAGACCCGAGGTAGGGCTTCATCTTCCTTAAGACGGCCTCCACTTCAGAAACCAGCCTCAAATTCAAGCCACTTGCCCTTCTGAATGACTACAAATTCAGGGGTTCCCATGATCCTCTCACACCGGTAATTCTCTGGAATGGCTCACAGAACTCAGAAAAGCGCTATATGTATATGTATAGTTTTACTACATAGGATGCCACTCAGGACTGGCCAAGGGAGAGGATGCAGAGGGCAAAGTCTGTGAGGGTCCTGAACACAGAACTTCTGTGCCCCTGCACTTCGTGGAACCAGAGTCTCTCACTTCTGGGCACATCAATGTGTTCACCCACCAGGAAGCTCCACTGAGCCCCAGTTCCCAGAGGTTTATCAGGGTTTCATTATGTGGACATAACTGATAAAATCACTGTCCATGTGACTGAATGAAATCTCCAGCCCCCCTCCACTCCCCAGAAGGCAGGCTGGCTCAGAGTCCCAACCTTCTAATCAGATGGTTGGTTCCTCCAGTGAGCAGCTCCCATCCTGAAGTTACCTGGGGGCCACCAGCAGTCCCCTCATGAACCTAAACTCAGGTGTGATCCAAGGGCTCGTGAGTAACAGAGACACTCGTATCACTGGGGAAATTCCAAGGGCTTTTAAAATCTCCCCCAATTTTAATTATACTGCAGGGGGCTTCTCCTTGGAACATTCAGACTGAGAAAGAAGAATGGATGGGAGCAGATGTGTCCAGAGCTACAAGGTCCTGGCTCCTGGAGAGGAGCTGGCCCTGCTGGCATCAGGACACATTGCCAGCTCCTTCTCTGCTCACTAAATGCGCAGCTCAGTCCTCTGTCCTTGGTGTTCTCATCTGCAGACGTGGCTTAATTATCGTGTCTACCCCAGAGCTGTCATGAGGAGGGTGTGGGATTGTGGATATAAAGAAGCCAGCATGTGTGGCACCCAGCAAGCACTTGCTGAGCGTTTACCATTGTGACTGTTTCTCCCTTGCGCAGATGATGGTTCCACAGGACTGGAGAGCAGGAACGAAGCCCCCCATGTGCAGGAGAAAGGAGCTGTAGCATCAAAGGCCCTTCCACAGGGGTGCATTTAGGCCCGTCCCTAGCCAGCCTGTCTGCTCATCAGTTCTGACTCAAAGCAGGCAGACTTGGCCACCTGGGTCAGGGTCAGGGTTCTCCAAGGTGAGAACGGACCATGACAAAGATAACTTCATGCAGACCCACCTCAGAGGAATCAAAAGGCCAAAAGAAGCAAAAACCGAAACTGACCTTACCCGA
Organism: Rhinolophus sinicus; assembly: GCF_057876585.1. Classification (NCBI taxonomy): domain Eukaryota; kingdom Metazoa; phylum Chordata; class Mammalia; order Chiroptera; family Rhinolophidae; genus Rhinolophus; species Rhinolophus sinicus. Next base: position 55,765,184 of record NC_142504.1, on the reverse strand, counting down.
ATGTCCATGGTAAAATAGGTTCCTGATAAAGATTAATGCTAGAATTTAGGTTCCTTAATTGTGGAAGAGCAAAAGAGTATAGCGGTTTTTTGCACAGTCCAGGTCCATCATGCAGGAGCCACAGCTAACACTGCCATGAGAATCGAGCTCAGAGACATCTTTGTCCAGACTCATAGAGCACTCCCTGTGCCAGATTTATCCTCACTTATTTCGTGGGCGTGGTTTTGAAAATGGATGATCACTTTTTAGCAATTGTTTTATCACAAATTTTGTTCTTTGGATGCTTCAAGTATTTAGAGTTTAAGATAAATTATTTTCTGTAGAATTCAAGAATGTGAACCAAGGGTGAGTCTAGTGATTAAAAATATGTCATAGTTCTGTGCAAAGATAGCCACTGTTAGTATTTTGATGTGTTTACTCCCAGTCTTTTTGATGATGCTTTTTTGTTGTTGTTTATTTGTTTTCACAGCCATTCTTTATTGCCTCCTAAAGGATCAAGCATCATCATCAGACACTAAGAGTTTTAAGTGGATTCATTGGTATCCAAATAATGTACCTACATATATATATATATATATATATATATATATACATTTTACATCAGAGTCAAAATTTAAGTCCCAGTTATTCCATGTAAATGTCTTTCTGAAATCCCATTAAAATGGTTGCCATTTTCCATGGATTTAAAAAAATAATAAAATCAATGGAGATTTTTATTTACTTCAGATTTTTTTTATTATCTATTCTTGGCCAGGCGTTAGGATAAGAAAGTTAACCTGCTTCGGTGGAGTTTACAATGTGGAATCTAAGAATGAGAAAATATTTTACTCTTTCCATTGCTGCCTCTTACATTTTTGCAAGTTGATTCTGTAAACTATTTCTGGTGAGAAAAGTCAGCTTTCATCTTTAATTTGAAGAATCATCTACCTTCATACATAAAAGGAAAATGTTGTCATCACCTATTGTATAACCAGGACTTACAGCAGCCAAGAGTTTCAAGGTTGGAAAAGAAGTTTCTAGAAAGAAACTCAGATCTAGTTTTCAGTCTCCTGAAATCTGATTTCTCTGGTGTCAGATGAATCCAGACTCTATCTGGGAATGAAGCTGAACTACAGAATCTATCAACTAGCATTCTCTCTTTATTGTCCCATCAGCACTTAACCATTCCTACTGAGAAAGTCCAGATCCAACCCCAATTGGTTTTTAGGGGGTCTGAAGCAGATGTTATAAAAGCTTTCACAGTGGCCCTTCTGAGCTGGCACATGAGGTGCCGAAGACTCAGGCCTTCCTTCCTAAATGGATTCCATCTTCAACCAACCAACCACCAACTGGAGAATGGTGATGCATTTTTTTTTCAACTTTATTGAGATATAATTCACGTAATGTACAATTCACCCATTTAAAGTGTATAATTCAATGGATTTTAGTATAGTCACATAGAGCAACCATCACCACAGTCAATTATAGAACATTTTCATCACCTCAGTAAGAAACCCTGTGCCCTCTAGCAGCGCTTTAGCCCCCACTCCAGCCCTAAGTAACTACTGATCTACTTTCTGTCTCTATACATTTCCCTATTGTAGACATTCATATCAATGGAATTCTATCATATGTGGTCTTTTGTCACTAGCTTCTTTCAGTTAGCATAGTGTTTTCAAGATTCCTCCATGCCCTACCCTGAATTAGTACTTCATTTTTTAAAAATATTTTCTAATGATCCGGATCAAAATGGCGGCGTGAGGTGAGCCTCTGTAAAGCTCCCCTGGAATTTACAACTAATCGAACAACAATAGCTCCACAAAGGACTCCCTGCACAGCAGACAGGCAAGACGAAGAGGCCCACTACTGAAATCACCTAAAGGTGGGCGAATCGTGTGAGCGGGGGAGGAGGAAAGGAAGAAGTGCTGAGATGGAGCCGCCTGGGCACAGGACTCCGACCTAGCTCAGTGCTCCGAGCTCGCTGCTTCCCGGAACTACCGCAGCAGTGGAGAGAGAAGAATTCGGACTGCTAGCGCTCCGCTTATGGCCAACAGGGCTGAGGGGGCAGCATATAACACAGCTGAACCCAACGCTCACGGCAGAGACCTCGGAGAAAAGACTGAGGGAAGAAGGCTGAAAACGGTGGTTTAAGCCCTCACTGCTGAGCAAAGAACGGAGCCTTAGGCACTGAGACTAGCTGCCCCTTCCTTACCATCCCAGAGCTCGCCCCGCCCCCACCTGCCCAGTGCTAGAAGCGGAACAGTAGCAGTGTCAGATCAAAAGAACAGAATATTTACTGTTCTGAGAACTGTGGACCGCAGAAATAGATTCGCAGCCCAACTAGTTCTGGCAAAGGGGAGGGAGCTGTGGAAGCAGGACTGGCTGTGATGGTGCTCGCCGCCATTGCTCTGGGCCACCTCTCACAACTCACCCTGCCCCAGACCACACCTATCTGGGCGGACCCCTGCAGGAATAAACAGAACTGCTGAAACATACAGGCTCTGAATCTGGTGCAGGAAGAGCTTTGGAACTTCAAAAGTTCTCTGTATACCCACACGGACACTGCGCCCTGTGACCCAGGCGAACTATTAACAGAGGAGAAGCCCGACTCCCAGGAATCCCCCCATTGTGTGAGAAGCTGGAATAATGCAGAGAAAACATAGCACTACCGTGTGAGAGAGAAAAAAAAGGCTGCTGTTGGAGAGAAAAATAAAACACTCTACCAACAAGTACTGGAAAACAAAAGAAAGACCTCTTCCTATCAACCTGTTGCAAGAGCAACTCCTGTAGATGTCTAGGAAGAGAAATAATAAAACAGTAATTGCCATGAATAACCAAGGCAACAAGACAGCTCAGAAAGAAAGTGAAAAGTCTCCAGAAAAGGAACTTTAAAGATATGGAAATATGTGACTTAAATGACAGAGAATTCAAGATTGAAGTTCTGAAAAAACTCAACGAGATGCAAAAAAACACAGAAAGGCAGTTTAATGAACTCAGAAACACAATCAAAGAACAACATGAACATTTTAAGAAAGAGATTGAAATTTTTAAAAAGAACCAAATCGAATTTCTGGAGATTAAGAACTCAATAGAAGAAGTTAAGAATGAAATAACCAGCTTAGGTACTAGAGTTGACCAGATGGAGGAAAGAATCAGTGACATCGAAGACAGAAACCTGAAAATTACACAGATGAAAGAAGAAAGAGACTTGAAACTTCAAAGAAATGAAGAATTCTACAAGAACTTTCTGACTCCATCAGAAAGAGCAGTATAAAAATAATGGGCATACCAGAAGGAGAAGAAAGAGAGAAGGGAACAGAGAATACATTCAAACAAATTGTTGATGAGAACTTCCCAAACTTGTGGACAGAACTGGAACCTCAAATCCAAGAAGCAAATAGAACACCTAATTACCTCGATCGCAACAGGCCTTTTCCAAGGCACATTGTATTGAAGCTGTCTAAAATCAACGACAAAGAAAGAATCCTCAAGGCAGCCAATGAAAAGAAGATGGTAACCTACAAAGGAAAGCCCATTAGATTATCATCAGATTTTTCAGCAGAAACTCTACAAGCCAGGAGGGAGTGGAACCAAATATTCAAACTATTGAAAGAGAGAAATTATGAGCGAAGAATAATATACCCAGCAGAGATATCCTTTAGATATGAGGAGGAATAAAGACCTTTCCAGACATACAGAAGCTGAGGGAATTTTCTAGTACACGACCTGCACTACAAGAAATACTAAAGGAGGCTGTTCGACCACCATCAACAGGGACAATTTGTGGTAGCCAAAACATAAAAAGGGGGAGAGTAAAGGCCTGAACCAGATATGGGAATGGAGAAAGTAAGCATGCTGAGGAAAATGGAATACTCTAAATATCAAACTCTCTTTTACATAAACTTAAGGGTAACCACTCAAAAAAAAAAAAAATCCAGAACTGAAATATATACTGCAATAAAAGAAGAAACAGAGGGAAACATCATAGAATACCACCACACAGAAATAATAGACAACAACAAAAAGGCAAAAAAAAAAAAAAAAAAAAAAATGGAGACACAGCCTTACCAGAAAACTAAAGATAGAATGACAGGAAATTCTCACATATCAATAGTCAGCTTAAATGTAAATGGACTGAACTCACCAATAAAAAGGCACAGAGTAGCAGATTGCATCAAAAAGCTAAACCCAACCATATGCTGTCTCCAAGAGACACATCTCAGCTACAAGGACAACCATAGACTCAAAGTGAAAGGGTGGAAATTGACACTCCAAGCAAATGGTACCCAGAGAAAACCAGGTGTAGCCATAATGATATCAGGTGAAACAGACTTCAGGGTGAAAAAGATAACAAGAAACAAAGATGGACATTTCATAATGGTAAAGGGGACTATACAACAAGAAGACATAACAGTCATCAATATTTATGCCCCAATCAGGGAATACTGAAATATACCAAGAAACTACTAACAGAACTAAAGGGAGAAATTGACCAAAACACAATTATACTAGGGGATTTAAATACATCATTGACAGCTATGGATAGATCATCCAAACAGAAAATAAATAACGAAATAGCAGCCCTAAATGACACATTAGAAGAAATGGACATAATTGACATTTATAGAGCACTTCATCCTAAAACATCAGACTATACATTCTTTTCTAGTGTACATGGAACATTCTCAAGGATAGACCACATATTGGGACATAAAATCAGCCTCAGCAAATTTAAGAAGATTGAAATCATACGAAGCATATTCTCTGATCACAAGGCTTTGAAATTGGATATCAGCTGCAAAAAGAAAGCAGGAAAAAACACATGAAGATTAAACAGCACACTTTTAAAGAACGACTTGGTCAAAGAAGAAATTAGAGGAGAGATAAAAAGATACATAGAAACAAATGACAATGAAAATACATCCACCCAAAATTCTGGGGATGCAGCAAAAGCAGTTTTAAGAGGGAAATTTATATCATTACAGGCCTATCTCAAGAAACAAGAAAACTCCCAAATAAATAACCTCATGTTACACCTTAAAGGACTAGAAAAAGAAAAACAAGTGAAACCCAAGGTCAGCCGAAGGAAGGAAATAACAAAAATCAGAGCAGAACTAAATGAAACAGAGAACAAAAAGAAAATAGAAAAAATTAATGTGACAAAGAGCTGGGCCTTTGAAAAGATTAACAAAATTGACAAACCCTTGGCTAGACTCACTAAGATAAAAAGAGAGAAGACACTAATTAACAAAATCAGAAATGAAAAATGGGAAGTTATTACGGACACCACAGAAATGCAAAGGATCATCCAAGAATACTATGAAGGACTATATGCCACCCAATTCAATAACCTAGAAGAAATGGACAAGTTCTTAGAAACATATAGCCTTCCAAGGCTGAACCATGAAGAACTGGAAAATCTAAACAGACCGATCAACAGTAATGAAATTGAATCAGTCATGCAAAACCTTCCCAAAAGCAAAAGTCTGGGGCCAGATGTCTTCACTAGCAAATTCTACCAAACCTTCAAAGAGGATCTAATACCAATCCTGCTCAAACTCTTCCAAAAAATTGAAGAAGAGACAGTACTCCCTAACTCATTTTATGAGGCCAACATTACCCTGATACCAAAACCTGGTAAGGACAGCACACAAAAAAAGAAAACTACAGACCAATATCTCTGATGAATACAGATGCAAAAATCCTAAACAAAATTCTAGCAAATCGAATACAACAATGCATTAAAAAGATTATTCATCACGACCAAGTGGGTTTCATCCCCGGGGCACAAGGATGGTTCAACATCCGCAAATCCATCAATGTGACACATCACATAAACAATATAAAGGACAAAAATCATATGATTATATCAATTGATGCAGAAAAGGCATTTGACAAGATACAACATCCATTTATGATTAAAACACTTAATAAAATAGGTATACAAGGAAAATACCTTAACATAATAAAGGTCATATATGACAAAATGTCAGCTAATCTCATAATTAACAGTGAAAAACTGAAGCCCTTTGCTCTACGTTCAGGAACACAACAGGGCTGTCCCCTATCACCTCTGCTTTTCAACATAGTGTTGGAAGTCCTTGCCAGAGCAATCAGGCAGGAGAAAGAAATAAAAGGCATCCAAATTGGGAATGAAAAAGTTAAATTATCACTCTTTGCAGATGACATGATGCTATATATAGAAAACCCTAAAGACTCCACCAAAAAGCTATTAGAAACAATCAACGAACACAGTAAAGTTGCCGGCTACAAAATCAACATACAAAAGTCCATTGCTTTCCTATATACTAACCATGAAATCTCAGAAAAGGAAATACAAAACACAATTTCTTTTGCAAGTGCAGCAAAAAGAATACAATACCTAGGAATAAACTTAACCAAGGATGTGAAGGACCTATATGCTGAAAACTATAAGACATTTTTGAAAGAAATTGAAGAAGACACAAAGAAATGGAAAGACATTCCGTGCTCATGGATTGGAAGAATCAACATAGTTAAAATGGCCATATTACCCAAAGCAATACACAGATTTAATGCAATCCCCATCAAAATCCCAATGGCATTTTTTAAAGAAATAGAACAAAAAATCATCAGATTTGTTTGGAACTACAAAAGACCCCGAATAGCCAAAGCAATCTTAAGAAAACAGAACAATACTGGAGGTATCACACTCCATGACTTTAGCTTGTACTACAGGGCTACAATAATGAAAACAGCATGGTATTGGCAGAAAAACAGACACATAGACCAATGGAATAGAATTGAGAACCCAGAAATAAAACCACATAAATATGGACAGATAATTTTTGACAAAGAAGCTAAAAACATACAATGGAGGAAAGACAGCCTCTTCGATAAATGGTGCTGGCAGAATTGGATAGCCACGTGCAAAAGAATGAAACTGAACTGCTATCTGTCACCATGTACCAAAATTAATTCAAAATGGATCAAAGACTTAAGCATAAGACCTGACATAATAAACTGCATAGAAGAAAACATAGGTACTAAACTTATGGACCTTGGGTTCAAAGAGCATTTTATGAATTTGACTCCAAAGGCAAGGGAAGTAAAAGCTAAAATAAACTAATGAGACTATATGAAACTTAAAAGCTTCTGCACAGCAAAAGAAACCATCAACAAAATAAAGAGGCAACCAACTGAATGCCAGAACATTTTTGCAAACAGTGCCTCTGATCCTCTGATAAGGGGCTAATATCCAAAATATACAAGGAACTCATGCAACTCAACAACAAAAAAACAAACAACCCAATTGAAAAATGGGCAGAGGACTTGAAGAGACATTTCTCCAAAGAGGACATACAAATGGCAAATAGACATGTGAAAAAATGCTCAACATCACTAATCATCAGAGAAATGCAAATCAAAACCACAATGAGATATCACCTCACCCCAGTCAGAATGGCTATCATCAACAAGACAAATAGTAACAAGTGTTGGAGAGTCTGTCTAGAAAAAGGAACCCTCCATACACTGTTGGTGGGAATGCAGACTGGTGCAGCCGCTATGGAAGGCAGTGTGGAGGTTCCTCAAAAAATTACGAATAGAATTACCACATGACCCAACAATCCCTCTCCTGGGTATCTACCCAAAAAATCTGAAAACATTTATACATAAAAACACGTGTGCTCCAATGTTCATTGCAGCTTTGTTTCCGGTGGCCAAGACATGGAAACAACCAAAATGTCCTTCGATAGATGAATAGATAAAGAATTTGTGGTATATATACACAATGGAATACTATTTCGCAGTAAGAAAAGATGATATAGGAACATTTGTGACAACATGGATGGATGTTGAGAGTATGATGCTAAGCGAAATAAGTCAGACAGGAAAAGCAGAGAACCATGTGATTTCACTGATATGTGGTATATAAACCAAAAACAGCAAAAAACAAGACAAATAAATGAGAAACAAAAACTCAGACACAGACAATAGTTTAATGGCTACCAGAGGGTAAGTGGGGTGAAGGGTGGGAGAAGAGGTTAAGGGGGATCAAATATATGGTGATAGAAGGAGAACTGACTCTGGGTGGTGAACACACAATGGGATTTATAGATGATGTAATACAGAATTGTACACCTGAAATTTATGTAATTTCACTAACAATTATCACCCCAATAAAAAAAAAGATTTTCTATTAAAATATAGCTAACATACAATATTATATTAGTTTCAGGTGTACACCATAGTTGTTCAATATTTATATACCTAAAGAAGTGATCACCATGCTAAGTCCAGCAACCATCTGACACTGTATTGTGCTATCACAATATTATTGACTATATTCCCCATGTTGTACATTACATCCCCATGACTTATCTGTTTTATACATGGAAATTTGTACCTCTTATTTCCCTTCAAATTTTCTCCTGTTTTTAAAATTTTCAATTACAGTTGACATTCAATATTATTTTATATTAATTTCGGGTATACAGCATAAATTTAGACATTTATGTAATTTAAGAAATGATCCCCCTGACTAGTCTACTACCCACCTGGCACTATACATAGTTATTACCATATCATTGACTATATCACTTGTGCTTTACTTTACATCCTTATGACTATTTTGTAACTACGTTTGTACTTCATAATCCCTGCACTTTACCCCTAACCTCCTCCCATCTATTAACCCAACAAATCCAGTACCCATCTGACAACATACATTGATAGTTTTTACAATATTATTGACTATAATATCCCTTATGCTATACCCTACTTCCTCATTACTACTTTGTGACAACCAATTTGTACTTCTTAATCCCTTCCCCTGTTTTACTCACCTCCACCCCCTCCCATCTGACAACCATCAATATGTTCTCCATATCTATGAGTTTGTTTCTGTTTTTTTTAAAATAAATTTTATTGGGGAATATGGGGGAACAGTGTGTTTCTCAGGGCCCATCAGCTCCAAGTCATTGTCCTTCAATCTAGTTGTGGAGGGTGCAGCTCATCTCCAAGTCCAGTCACCATTTTCAATCTTAGTTGGAGGGAGTGCTTCCCACCATCATATGTGGGAATTGAACCAGCAAACTTGTTGTTGAGAGCTACCGCTCTAAACCAACTGAGCCATCCAGCCATCCCTCCGGCAACTCAGTGGCAGCTCGTTGCCTTCAATCTAGTTGTGGAGGGTGCAGCTCACTGGCCCATGTGGGAATCAAACCAGCAACCCTGTTGTTCAGAGCTTGTGCTCTAACCAACTGAGCCACCCGGCTGCCCTGTTTGTTTCTTTATTTTGTTCTTTAGAGTCCACATATACGCAAAAGCACACTGCATCTGTCTTTCTCTGTCTGACATACTCCACTCAGCACAACACCCACCAGGTCCATCCATGCCACTGCAGATGGCAAGAACCCATTCTCTTCCGTTGCTGAGCAATATTCCCATCTATATATGTCTCACCTCCTCTTTATCATTCTTCCATCGACGGACACCCAGGCTGCCTCGACATCTTGGACATCGTAAACAATGCTGCAATAAACATTTGGATGCACAGGTCCCCTCAAAGTAGCGTTTGGGCTTCTTCAGATATATACCCAGAAGTGGAATTACTGGGTCCTTCTTTGTCTCATGTTATAACCTTTGTTTTAAAGTCTATTTTGTCTGCTATAAGTATTGCTACCCCATCTTTTTGTTTGTTTGTTTCCATTTTTACAAAATATCCTTTTCCATCCCTTTACTTTCCATCTCTGTGTGTCTTTCAATCTGAAGTGAGTCTCTTGTAGGCAGCGTATGTAAGGGTTTTGTTTTCTTATCCGTTCAGCTCTCCTATGTCTTTTGAGGGGAATATTTCATCCATTTACATAGAAAGTAATTGTTGATAGATATGCAGCTATTGCCATTTTATATTCATAATTTTGATCTTTTTTTTTTCCATCTTAAACAAGTCCCTCTAAAATTCCTTCTAATACTGGTTTGGTGGTGATGAACTCCTTTAGCTTTTCCTTCTCTGGGAAGCTCTTTATAAATCCTTCAATTTTAAATGATAGTTTTGCTGGGAGAGTAATCTTAGTTGTAGGTCCTTGCTTTTCATCATGTTGAATATTTTGTGCCAATCACTCCTGGCCTACAAATTTTCTGTTGAGTAATCAGCTGACAGTCTTAGTGGGAGTTCCCTTATAAGATACTAGTTGCCTTTCTCTTGCTGCTTTTAGGATTCTCTGTCTTTAACCTTTGCCATTTTAATTATATAATGTATCTTGGTGTAGGCCTCTTTGGGTTCATCTTGTTTGGGACTCGGATCTTCCTGGGCCTGTATGTCTATTTCCTTTGCCAGGTTAGGAAAGTTTTCAGTCATTATTTCTTCAAATAGGTTCTCAGTACCTTGCTTTCTCACTTCTCCTTCTGGTACCCCTGTGATGTGAATATTGTTACACTTAATATTGTCCTAGAAGTTTCTTAAACTTTCTTTCTTTCTTCTTTTTTTTTTCTCTATTCTGATTGGGTCTACCTTTTCCAAATTATTGATTCGATTATCTGCTTCATTTAGTCTGCTGGTGATTCTTTCTAGTGCATTCTTCATTTTGGTTATTGTAGTCTTCACTTCTGAATGTTTTTTTTTTTTTTATGGTTTCTCTGTCCTTTTTTATGCTTGCTTTCTCTTTGTTGAAGTTCCTTGAGCATCCTTATAACCAGTGTTACTGGACCTCTATCTCTGGTAGGTTGCTTGCCTCCATTTTGTTTAGTTCTGTATCTGGCGTTTTCTCGTGTTCTTTCCTTTGGCACGTATTTCTTTGTTTCCTCATTTTGGCTGCCTCTCTGTTTGTTTCTATGTATTAGGTAGATCTGCTATGTCTCCCAGTCTTGGTCAGGTGGCCTTATGTAGTAGGTGCCATGTGGAGCACAGTCTCCCTGGTCACCTGTGGCAGGTGCTCCAGGAATGTCCCTTGTGTAGGTTGTGTGCATCCTCCTGTTATAGTTGAGCCTTGATTGCTATTGGTACAACAATGGGTGGGATTGACCCTTAGGCTGATTGGCTGTGAGGTTTGGCCAAGTCCACAGCTTATAGGCTGCTGTGCAGGTGACCGACCCCACTGAGTGGGATTCGCCCCAGTGGGCTCTGGTTCCTATTTGTGTGTACCACTTGTGGGGCTAATTGTGTGGTGCTCTGCTGTGGTCTGAAGCCAACCTTCAAGTATGTTGTTTCTGGGGCCTCTTGTGCGGGGCTCCAGTGTGAGCCCAGGTCACCCACTACCTATGACTGGCCAGGGACTACCTGGTAGGAGCTACAAAGCTATTCAGTTGTTTTCTGCCTATGCTAACCCTGAAGGCATGTGGGAAAGGCCATGCTGCAAACTGAGAACAGCTGCCAACATTACCGGGTCTGGGGCAGCTCCAGAAAAAGCCAGGACCACCCCAAGGCCTGCTGCCTCCTTCCAGCTCCCTTAAGGTTCAGCCTGTCTGGTATATGATTTGGGTGAGACAAGGTCTCAGGGAGTCACTAGAGTGGGAAGAGTTGTGGTCAATAGCTTAATGTAGACTCTGGTCTTAAAGCATACCTCGGCTAACTGCTGCCTACCTGGGTCTTGCTGACTGATAGTTTTTCAAGAAAGAGTACAATGAGGGTGGAGCTTGCTGCTCCAGGAGAAAGTGCCTCTGTTGTTGGGTGAGTTGAGTGGGATGGGGGCTCAGTGAGTCAGCAGGGTGGAGCATGAAGCTCACTAGGCCAATCAGATTCAGATATGTCCTATGGGGACAGGAAAAAATGGTGCCCTCCTACCAGCTACACAGGAGAAGGACTCCACACTGGGAAAAAGGCAACTGTCCTCCAGCTCTTGCTCCAAAGGTACACACTTCAGACTCTTCCCCATATGCCTCCAATGCCACGCCCCTCCCCCCCACCCCGAGTTACTATCCCTGTGCTGGAGCCAAAGGTGAGCGCCTCAGTGTTGCTGGGAATGCTCTGAGCACTCTCTCTCTCTCCATCTTTATTTCCTGCTTTTCTATATCCTTCTCTTCATGCATCTTTCCTAGCAGCTGGCTCTGCCTCACCAGTGGAAGATGGAGGCCCATGGTGCCTGGATTCTCAGGTCAGAGTTACTGCCACCTGAAGAGACTAATTCTTTCTCAGTTATAGTCCAACATTCCTGGGGACAGTCTAGGAATGGCTGAGCCAGGGTTAGATGTTGCAGCCACAAGGGGTTGGGGTAGAACCATCAAATGCCAACTGCTGGAAAGGCCTCCCCACATTGTGGAGGTGGGGGGAAAGGAGGGTGGACTCATAGAGATGATTCATTCTGAACTCAGTCCGAAAGCTGGCGAGCTGAAGGCAAATGGGGTCCCATAGAAGGAAGGTGCTCTCTGGAAATGAAAAAAGACTCCTTGAACTCCAACTCCTTCTGTTGGGGCAATAATCACATGTGTCAGAGCCATGAGATTCACTTTACTTGGGAGGCATTGCCAAGAAGGGGCCCTATCTGATATTTCTTAGTGAGTTTTCATCTTTTAGTTCTTAGTTATAATGCCCCCAATCACACGGTTCTGAGTTACAGTGTTTGTTTAGAAACCTCACAAACCATTGGTGTTTGGCTGAATTTCTTTGTGTTTTTGGAGTGACTGATGCAGAGTTCCTAGCTACAAGGGATTCAGTGAAGTAGAGTAATAACTATGACATTCACAGACTCTGCTACAAACCTGACACTTTATATTTTATCTCGAATCCTGACAACAATCCTATTATTCTTACCACCATTTTAAAAATAAAGAAACAAAGAGTGAGAGAGAGGTAAAGTTACCTACCTATCACCTGGCCAGCAAGTGCCAGAGCCAGGATTTCTACCCTCATCTCCACGCTTCCTGTTAGTGGTCACAGTTGGTCACAGATGGGCATGGCCACAGTCACCCTCTATGAGTTCAGAGGCAGGGAGTGTATTAGTCTATGCAGAGGTGGTAATTTATGGTCCCTCACCCTCTTATGTTACCGTGGGACTTTGGGCAAATTGGCATCACTGTGCCTCAGTGTCCACATCTGTGAAACACGATGACATGAGATGGAGTTTACTGTGTCAGTATTGATGAGGTGAGCTAAAACCCTTGTATGATGCTGGTGGTATCAGGCAAACGGTATTCTTCTTAATATTTCAGACATCAGGGAAGGGTGCCATGGATAGAGTGAAATGTTAGAACCATGTAGGTAGCCTTTCAGAAGATGAAGAGGTGGCAGGGGGATGCATAGGAAATGGCATGAGATGGGAAAGTGGATCCCTGGGGGTGGGAGGGTGGGTAGGAAAGAGACAAGTTTGTCTAGAGAAGGGGGTATATGAAAGGGATTGATAGGAGTGAAAACTTGGGCTATGATGTAACAGGCCCCAAGGCGGGATGAAGGAATTTGGGCTTGGTTCTGAGGACCATCACCTGAGGGGAGACAGCAGGTAAGCTTGAGATGTGTGCTTTTGGGAGAGCATTTTAGGAGAGGAAAGAGGCCAGAGGAAGTCATCGATGCCCAATCCAGTCGTCATAGCTTTGTGACGGAGGAAACCTCATATACAATGAGAACAGTCTTGGCCTTATGCAGTTTAGGGCGCAAAGGTAGGTAGGGTCTATTGCACAGTGTTAGCAAGAGAAAAATTCCTGACCCTTTACTGCTATCTCTAGTTCCCCCGGGTCTATGAGAGAAAAGAAGGTGAGGTACATTTCCACAACACTGAGCCATCAGATACCGTTTCTAAGATTTGATTGCCACTTCCCTCCTACACAGTTCCCTCACCACACAGTTGGAGTCCCGAGGGGCAACAGCCAGCCCAAACAGCATTTTGCAGTGGCTTCTCACCGGCGTAGCAGAAAAGTCCCAGCTGTTTCATCCCATGCTGCTACTGCCATCCGGTGGTAGAGGTGGGAATCACACCCATGTCCACCTCCACTCTCCAGGGAATCTGTAGATTCACCATGAGAAATGTTTCCCTTTCAGAAAGTGTAATGTAGAGACTGGCACTAGGAAAAAATGATATCTTTGGAAGTGGGAGTCTTAATTCAAATACTTGGGATTCTAAATTTTAGAATCAATATGAAACTTAAAGAAACATCTGTGGCTTCCTTTTAGCTGAACCAAAGACATTGTCTTTGCTTTTTACTAAATGTAAACGAGGGATTCCCTGGGCTACCTGGGATGGAGAGGTGGGTGAGTGGTGGCCAGAGCCCACAACTGAGCACACCATCCAGTGACATGAGCCAGGGCAGTTCTCACTTTCTCTGTTGGTTCTGGTGGCACACGTCCCTGGGGTGATCAGATCTGGCAATTCCTAGGGTGTCCTCACGTATTTATCATTTCCTTTCTCTTTTTAAAACTGTGGCTCCCTTTATGTGGGAAGGCACAGACAGGACAGGATGCTTTCTGTCAGCCCCTGTGTGCGACAGTTGTGAGCAGTTGTGCAAGGAGCCTTGAAACCCCCACCTTTGTGTTTGAGTTAGTGCCCTGGAGGAATTAGTGCCTCTGCAGAAGTAGTTTAACCTCCTCGAATCTCTGTTTCCTTGTCTTTAAATTGAGGATGATCTTTCCCTACATAGCAGAGGGTTGTAAGGGTCAAACAAGGTGAGTTTGCCCTTTATTCCACTCACCCCAGACCACTGAGCAAGGTTCTCTTTCCCTTTTCTCCCTTAACTGTTTAAAGCAATTGGGCTGTGACCCCTATATTTGTGTGCAGGTCATCTTTTCCAACATGAATATAGGTGAAATCTGTACAACCAGAAGCATGCAACTCTGCCCTGAAAATGGAAAGGGTGGGAGCAGGTCATGGTGATGACCCTGTGTGCCGCAGTGGAAGCCCAGAGACGAGGAAATGAGGGGGTTGGAAGAGCAGAAGGCAGTAGAGATTAAGGCCAAAACCCAAGGCTCCGTACCAAGTCATGACAGAGCTAGGACTGATGCTCAGCGTGTGGTGCTGAGGGCTGAGGGCAGAGCGCACACAGCTGCCAGGTCACTGGGCCGCCTCCCTGGTGAGAGCTGGTCGGTACAGGCCACGGGGTACAGACTCAGAGGGAAAGCGTTCCGTGAACTGAGCCTGATCCTGCAGGGTGAGTGGGCTCGGGGGTGAGAGGGTGGGATTTCCAAGGGAGATGGAGCAGCAAGGACCAGGCAAAGGGCATGAGAGTGAACAGAAGGTCACGGGCAGCCTGGGTGAGAGGGAGGCCACCAGACACAGGGCGATGCGGAAGGGAACCCTGTGAGGCTGGGTGATGAGCTTGTGTGGGGTCATGCTGTGGGGGACTGGACATCTATGTGCAAATGTCTGAGGGATCAGGGAATTGGAACTCCTGTGAGTGGACAGCTCACACTCGGGTTAATCTCTGATGGTCTTGATTCACTTCTCAAAACAGAAATTATGTACTTGGTGAAAGGGAGGAGGAAAACAGAAAAGAAACATAGCAGTGTCCCAGACAGGACGCAGTGCCACAGAGACAGAGGCAGACAGCCCTTCCCACAGACAGTTAACAATCTGTGATTCTTGGGTTTTGTAGCCTTCTAGGAGTAGTCCCTGCAGGGAAGGAAACATTTTCCTGCCACAGAGAATGACTCAACTGTAGCTGCTGTGAGCGTTTTTGTCACGAATTTCAGTTTTATCACTCACGGGGAGTCCTGTCGAGACAGGCGGCAAAGGCTGTGAGACTTACAACCACTGTAGTGGAGACCTGCTTTCCTGGGAAAAGGGGCATGGAAGGGCTGAAGACGAGTCGAGAAGCGCGGGCACACACTGCCCTCTGGTGTCCGCAGCGTGAATTGTCCGTTGGCTGCGTCCAAAGGCTCGGAAGGGCTGCAGGACCTGTCTGCTGAGTCTCTGTCTCACCTTACAAACTCCCTTTCCTGGGATTTGGGTCTCTTACAGGAGTTCTTTCCAACAATCAATAACGACGACCAGTTTCTGTGTTTACTAACCTGTTTGCACACTTGTTCGTCACACAAGCCCACAGAGGAAAACATCACAGGAAAAGCGTAGAAGTGGGGTCTCCTGCCTGCACACCTTCTTAAACTGCAGCCTACCTGGGAGTTGGTTTGCTTGATGCTTGGTGTCCCAACAGACAGATCGGGAATCAGACCTTGGCGTTGCCGCGTGGAAGCTGTGTGAGCCACAGAGTCTCGCTGCACCTTATTCAGTCAACTGGGTTGTATGCCCCAAATCCCACTGGGCTAGGACGCCGGGGTTCAAAACAGAAATGGACCCTAATCTTCAGGAGCTCGTAGGCAGAGGAGCACGTAGTCGGCAGGAGAGCGTTTTCAATACTGTGCCAGAAGCTTTACGGCAGGCTGGTCTTGGGGCACTTTAACTGAGGACTGGGCACTGTGATGCCTGTCTCTTGAGGGTGATGGGAAGACTGAATAGGAGGACATGGGTAAAGCATTTAGTACGGTGTCCAGCACAGAAGGAGCAATAAAGCACAGTTGTTAGGCTTCCAAAGGGAACTCATCAAGTGGGGACAGCCGCAGGTGTGGGGACAGCAGCAGGTGTGGGCACAGGGTGGCGGTATTCTGTGGAAACGATGGTCTAGACCAGAACTGTCTAATAGAAGTGGACTGGGAACCACACATGCAAGCCACCAATGTAGTTTTCATTTTTCTGGTGGTCTCATGAAAAAGGTTTTTTAAGAGTGCAATTAATTTTGTAATAAATGTAACCCAACATACCCAAAATATTGTCAATTCAACGTGTGATCAATTTCAAAAATTAGTAATGAGCTCTTTTACTTTTGTTGTTGTCATTGTTCATAGCAGTCTTGACTCCATGTGTAGTAGGTCTCAATTTGGAGCAGCCACATTTCACAAACTTGATGGTTCCTGTGACTGGTGGCTCCCATGTTGGACAGTGCAGCTCTTCGATGCATTGCTGGGCCATGGAGGGCCACTCTGACCCAGAACAGGACAAGACACTGCCTTGGCTCATGGCTCTTGGTTGAACTGGAGCTGCATCATAGGGTGGTGGTGGTTGTTGGGCTCTGGGAGACACCTCATCAGTCAGAGGGTGGCTTGGAGATCATCTACATCAGAATGTCCTGGGCTGCTGCTTAAACAGAAAACCAGGTTCCTGGGCCCTATCCCTTCCGATGCCTGCAACCTGGAATCTGCATCTCAGTGGGATCTTCAAGTGATTGGGGTCCAGCTTCCATCTCCTTCCCAGTGCACAGACTGCATTACTTTGGAGTACAGATGATATACACGTATCTTCCTTTTCCTACACTTCTTCAGATAAGTGTCCGGAACAAGGGTGGAGTATTATAATTTTGGTGGTGGTCATGACTCGGTTGCCAGTTTGCCCATTTCTTCTTAAATTCTCTTCTCCTGGAGTTTAAAGTTAGCCATGTTCAATCCCTTACTCTGGGATTAGCATTCTCTCTGGCCCATAGACTTGGTATGGACACACACAGAAAATTTCCCACAGTGCCTGAGGAGGCAATGCTTACCTCCAGTGGTGCAGCTGGCCATGTCCACCAGTGTCCCAATCCTGCACCTCCGGAATGTTTCATCACCCTGCCCTGATTCCCTCCCCCAGAGGAACCAGAGGGAGGAATTTCTGCTTATCTAGTCCTCTCCCTGATTTCTCTCTCCTCTCCATAGAACTTCCTGCCACAAAACTTCTGTTTATGGAAGCAGACGGACAAGAGATAGATGATGTTATTAAGGCAAAGCGGATAGAAATCAAAACATTTGATGTTTAAAAAGAGTAGCTGCACATTCAGGGTGTTGTGTGTCTTTGATATTATATGTTAAGCTATTTACTCTGCAAAGGACTCTAAGTGCATTATCTCATCTATTTCTTCCATCTCCCTGAGAGATAGCTACTATGTCCCATTTTACAGATTAGAAAAGTAAAACTCAGAGAGGTTTAGTAACTTGCTCAAGATCACATAGCAAGTAAGTCATGGAAATAGTGTTAGAGCCCACAAACATGGGAGAAAAAAAAGCAATGAGCCGAGTCATGAAATTGGGGTCCTATTCCATCACCTTTTGAAATCACTAACCATGTGGCTTAACAAAAACCTTTTATGTTTTATGAATTTCAGTTCCTTTCCTTTAAAATGTGATAGTTGAGCTAGGTAGGCTTGATCATATCTTTTTAAGCATTCATTTATCCACTTGCTGTAGGTCAGATATCCTGGAAAACAGAACCCAAAACCTGAGTTTTCACAAAATATTTTTTGGGGAACAAAACTGGTAAAGGATGAGAGAAGCAGGGTTGGGCAGAAGGCAAAGCTGTATTGCAATACAGTGTCGGCAGAGGCCTACTGGGAGCTCTGGAGCTGGGATGACCCCCCCCCCCCCCATAAGTGTCTTTGATGAGGCAAGGGAACCGTTCTTCATGTCTTCAGAAAGATCAGTCACAGGATGCAGGCTACCCCCAATGAGGGGGCATAACCTTGGGAGAGGGCAATTTGAGAAAGGGACTCATCTGTGAGCCCTTACTGCCCCCTCTGCTCCAATACCCAACACTCTCCCAGCTGAGGGAATGGGTGCCTGCAGCTAGAAGAGGGTTCTTGGCAGCACACTGCAGCAGCTCCTACTATCTCTCCCTGTGCTGTTCAGATTCATTCACTTCATTTAATGAGTTAACCCCAATGTAGAAACAAATGCTCTGGGACTGATTGGTCTCCTTTCCTAAGGAAACATAAGGGGAAGAAAGCCAGTGAAAGGAACTAAAACACACTACAACAGTTTTCGGGCTGCAAGATGTACTCATCACCTCCTTCCTCGACCACCTGTTCTCCTTGACCCTCAGCCTTGGCTAGCACCTCTGCTGGTCCTGTGGCTCACTGGTGTGCAACTCAAGCCTCTGTTCCAGATGGATCTGAACCCCTACCTAGTACCATGACATACTCAAGCCATGGCTACTACACTTATCAATTTCTGGTCCAATGTGGGTTGGAGAGTACTAAGAGCTGTCTCACCAAATCTGTTTCTTGCCCTCATTGTATAACAGCAGCTGCATCTCCTCTTGAAGATCATGGTCAATTTACCTGCAGGTCTGTGATTCCTTTCTTGACTGCTGGAATCCTGAGACAAGAGCCTAAAGTTACCAGGCTTTAGACATAGCTTAATGTTTCATGGGCCCTTGCAATGTCCCTTGTGATCCTCCTCTGGGAATCAGAACTAGTTCTGTTGAATTTAGAATTTCAGGAATGGAAAACACAGATTCTCTCTGTGGATCTTTGGGAATAATGGTAAGCAGGATCATGCCTATTCAACCTCTTCATTCTTGGACTCTGAAAAAAGGGAACATATTCATAAGCTGGAGACACAGACCTATGAGGTGTGCAACTTCCTGTTTTCATGATGAATGCTCTTGGTTCTTGGACTCACATATGATTTAGTGTGTATGCAGCACCCGGACCACACTGTCCCATTCTCACAGGGCATCATCTCCAAGATGGTGCTACAGCGGGTCATGCCATTGCTCTGTCAGGCTGGCTGCTTCTGGTAGTGTGATATATTATACAACCAATGAGTCCATGGGCCTATGACCACTTGATGCATCTCCTCTGTTACATCTCCTTGGTCTGAAGTAATGTTATGTGGAATCCTATATCAGTGGATCAAATACTTTACAAGCCTTTGGAGAGTGGTACTGGTTGAGACCTCACAGGCAAGCAAGAGAAACCTGTACTCTGAATATCTATTTATTTCAGTCAAGATGAATCTCTACCCCTTCAAAGGTAGGAACAGTCTAAAGTAATCAACTTGCCATCAAGTAGGCATTTGGTCACCTTGAGAAATGATGCCATGTACGATGGCTCTCAGCATTGGTGTCTACTGCTGTCAGATTGAAGGGAGAGTAGCAGTAGCTAGTCAACTTTGGAGAGGGAACCGAGCATGCATAGCCGACTTCTCTATTACTGTGTATACACTGGTCATGAGCCCATTGCACCAGTCTGAGGTGGCCAATGACAGAGGTTGGCTATTGTCAATTCTTAGGTCAATCTGACTACTTAGTTTTTTTTTTTTTTTTTTTTTTTTTAATGTGTGAACTCTCCATGTTTATTTTTATTTTTTAATTAAAGTTTATTGGGGTGACAATTGTTAGTAAAGTTACATAGAGTTCAGGTATTTCAGTACAATTCTGTATTACACCATCTATAAATCCCGTTGTGTGTTCACCACCCAGAGTCAGTTCTCCTTCCATCACCATATATTTGATCCCCTTTACTCTCATCTAGCACCTCCCTCCCCCTCTTACCCTCTGGTAACCACTAAACTGTTATCTGTGTCTATGAGTTTTTGTTTCTCATTTGTTTGTCTTGCTCTTTTGTTGTTTTTGGTTTATATACCACATATCAGTGAAATCATATGGTTCTCTGCTTTATCTGTCTGACTTATTTCGCTTAGCATTATATTCTCAAGATCCATCCATGTTGTCACAAATGGTCCTATTTCATCTTTTCTTACCGCCGAATAGTATTCCATTGTGTATATATACCACAACTTCTTTATCCATTCATCTATCGAAGGACATTTTGGTTTTTTCCATGTCTTGGCCACTGTAAATAAAGCTGCAATGAACATTGGAGCACATGTATCTTTATGGATAAATGTATTCAGATTTTTTGGGTAGATACCTAGGAGTGGGATTGCTGGGTCATACGGCGATTCTATTTGTAATTTTTTGAGGAAACTTCACACTACTTAGTTGTTTACTGGCTCTTCTGTGGTGGTTGCTTTCTGGTGGGCATTAAAATTTTAGACCATATTCCTGGTCTTCCAACGTTTCTCCTTTGGGGGCCATGACCACCAGCCAAACCATTCATGACTGCCCATGAGTCTGTACATATTCTCCCCTCAGATCACTTTCCTTTCCACACAATGTGAATGACCATGTGCACTACCCAATTAGTCTCACCATCGACTGTCACCACTGGAGTCAGGCTGTATCTCAGAATAATCCATTTTGGCTTGCACCCACATACATAGCCATCTCATTTGTGACCCAAACTTGACTTGTTTCCTCCTCTGTCAGTTTGTCAAGAGCTGATGAAGGTATTCCAGCACAGCTGCAGCAGTTGACACAAGGGCCTGGACCACACGCTCATGCACTTTACCTGTGCTCTCCATCCATTTCCACTGAGGTTGGATATACCGAATCTAACTTAAAGTGGATTGTTGCTGAGCCCACCTGACCTTACGGCCCCATGGGTCTAACAGAACCCAGCTCACAGCTGCAGGTTCGTCACTTGATGTCCTATGGTCCAGCACTCTAGGAAATGTCAGCTGTGAGAGCTACTTTTGACCGAGTGCATAATTCTGTGCTGCAGATGGCCTTGCTCCAGAGTCTTAGAGAGGTACACTGTGATTTCCTGTCACTGTGTACCAGGAACCCGACACAATGTCTGTCCCACCACAGATCCCATCAAAGCCGTAGGGTCTTTGGTGTCATATCACTCAGGTGAAAGGCTGCTTGCGCTGCAGCCTGTGTTACAGAGTCCTAAGCTGATCTTGGCCCACTCAAAGCACAACATGATGCTCTGCAGAACTGTCACATAAATGAGCCAAAAATGGTGTTGGTCTGTGAGCCCCTAGATTGTTTATTCTTCACATCAAGCCAAGACCAATGAGCTCAAAAGCCCACTGACGTCAAAGTCAGATTTTTACACTTTCAATTGTATTAAACATAGAACAAATAACTTTGGCTATGTAGAGGCTGCCTGCTTTTTGTACCCTGCCGAACTACAGCCAATATCTGATAGCATAGAGAAGCCCTGGGGCTATAAAACCCCAAGCCCTGCTGTTCTTTGGAGCTCCCTGACCCAAAGACTCCCCATTGTACTGCTGAATGACATCAGCCTGACCCACAAATGCTCTCTGCCCCTGGATTTCCTTTGCCATCCTCCCTTCTGCCCCTGCAATATAGTTGAATGGTAGATTTTCTGACCTTTTGTGGTACATTGACTCTAGTATGCCCACTTCTGTGGTTCTGTGGGCATTTTGATTCCTTTCTCTACCATATGACCCAGAAAGTTCTGGGTTTCTACTCCAGTTAGTGTGCCCAAGATTCTAAGAGCTAACCTCTTAGCATGTTAACATTATTTGCCAGGGGCCTTGCCACAATGTTAGATCTTTTATCACAGGAGAGGACTTTCAGATAGACAAACTCTTCTTTGTCCTTTATTCCCCTTGATCGAGCCCCCTCAGGATCCCAGCCTATATATCCTTTCCCAGCTAAGACATTCGATTAGCACCTGCAGCTGCTTCAGGCCTGTTGCAGTTATCTGTTGTTTTCATTATCGTCTCCACTGTCCTAGGGGTTGACTGGGCTGAGGGAAGCAGTTCTTGCTCTGGGTCTGTCATGTGGTTAGAGTCACACACTGGCTTGGGCAGGAGTCATCAGGTCACTCCATCATTTCATTTGTAGGAAATGACCAAAATACAAAAGAAAGAGAGACAGAAAATGGTTGCTTGTAGTCAGGGAATTGGCAGATTGGGGGTGATAGATAAGGGGAGTAGGATTCCTTTTTGAGGTGATAAAATTTTCTAAAATTGATTGTTGTGATAGTTGCACAACTGTGAATATACTAAAACCCCTAAATTATATACTTTAAATATATCAATTGTATGATATATTAATTCTATTTCAATAAAGTTGTTACAAAACAAGTAAAAGGAAAGCAGAGCCAATTCTATGTTTGAGTATCAAAAGAAACTTTGTGTATGGAGAGGGAAGACCTGAGCAAGGAGGGGCTGTAACTGACAGAGAAGTAACTGGTGAGGTCACTCCGATTTGCCGAGAGGGGATATGCAGTGTTGTGTCAGCTGCACAGCGACCTTGTTTTTGTTTGTGCTTAGGCAAAGGTGTGGAGTAGCCTTTCTTGTCACACTTTATCATGGTCTCAAAGTGACCTTGTCTGATGCTGGTGGCACTGGCTTTCTGTGAGACGGCTGATGTTCACTAGGAGAATAACAGACGAGCTGAGGCTGCCAGGGAGCAGCTGCCAGCATGGAGGCAGTTCTAAGGGCCAGGCCTGTTCTTGGGTGTCAGGAGCTACTTTATTCCTTTTTCACATGAATCCATGGGAGGTCATGGGAGCAATTCAGTGGGCTTGTGAACTCCAGAAATTGTGCACCTCATTTCAAAGTGAGAGTATCAATTGTACAGAGGGAAAATCCATAAGATTTATTAGATTCTTCAAAGTGCTTTGTAACTAGAAAAGATTAAGAAACACTGGCCTAAATTACAAAGTGAAAAAAAGATACCCTGAAACTGCAGACATTTTTAGGGCGGTTATGGAGGAGGATGTAGTAGGGGCTGGGAGCTATGGTGAGAGGAAGAGGAAACTGACCTAAGAGACGAGTGCTTGGAGTGGGAAGATGGCTTCACAGTGGAGCCTGTCCCTGCATCATCAAGGGCCACAGAGATGGCAAGACAGGTCAGAACCAGACTGTTGGAATTCATTAAATAGTTACTTCTTGGGGATGAGCCATCAGAGTGGGATACTATCCCAGATGATATTTTTGTTAAAAAAACAAAATGGCATTCATTTTTCCCTGGATGGTTTAGTCATTGATCTCCAGGAGATACCTTATGGTTTTCAGATGCTTTAGGGCTATGAGTTTGAGGAGTGACATTTCCTTACCCAGAGGCAGGGTCAGGATACAAAAGTCAGTCGTCTCTGTGAGTGACTGAGAAAGCGAGGCAGAGTCTGGGAGCCTCCTCCTGGCTGGCTATCCCAGACCAGCTCCCTGACTCACCCCATCCATCCTTCAGTGAGCTTGGGACAATAAATGGAAATGTTTAAAATTCCCAACTGAATGTTTTCTGAAGCACTCACCAGGGAAACAGGAAGCTGCACACCTCATAGGCCCGCGTCTCCACTTATGAATGTGCTCCCTTCTCTCAGCCAGGAAGAATTTGCTCACAGCTCTGTTTGATTTGAAAAAAGCCAGAGATGAGTTTCCTGAAATACAGCAGTCTCTCCCCATTACTCTTCATTGACAGTGTGGTTCTCTGCTTCTACCTGCATCTACTTAACATGGGGAAAGCAAAGCAAGCAGGCAGCTTAATGGCCTCATGACTACTTCTGGAACATTCCGAAGCAACTCAGGGGCTCTGATTATGACTAATAAGCACGATTCCAAGTGGGAATCTCTTACTCGCTACCCAATCTTGTTCCTCTTAAACCCCGAATATTTGAAAGATTCTGTAGAAATAGTCATAGTAATAGCTAATATTTACCGAACACTTATTATATCTTAAGTACTTTACACATACCAGCTCATTTAATCCACACAACTGTATTCTATAAGTGTTATTATTATCATTATTACCATTTTGCAGATGAGAAACTGAGGCATGGATATTCAACTATAGCTACTACTGTTACCTATTCCATATGTATCGTGTAACTCTATTATGTGAGAAATGCTTTTACTGCAGCATTTCACTCAGTTGCCCAAAGTCACACAGCTAACGCTCTAAGAAGGAAGTAGCTGTTGCATTTTGGGATCTCTGCCTTACTTTTCATTAGCAGCATGCTGCAGACGAGCCCGCGCCTTCCTGTTGATACCCAAGTATCAGGACGACTCCAAGAGCTGTGACAGTGTGCTTGGTCATTTCTCCTCGTGTCTCCAGCCAGCAGCACGTGTTTATCCATGGCTGGTTGGAGAAAGGGGATGACCCATGACCTCAGCAGGGTTCTTCAATGTTTAGGCATCTGGAAAAGGATTGTTCTCATGGTGGCAGATGTGTGGCAGGGTATGTTTGTGGGATGGAAGGGCCTGGAGGAAGACTAAATTTGCCAAGAATTTCTGACTTGATCCATGGATATGCTAACACTCCAAAACTGAAGCATTCGGTGAAGGGCAGCATTGCCTCCTGGAGCCCCACTAGCCACAACTGGTCTCAGGGTCAGTGGTGAAGAAGGCATGAGGGCCTTTGGCTCTTTGGACGTGGCCCCTCATCAGTCCCATTTTGAGTCCCACTGGGACTCATCTCTTTCTCTACCCCTTTGCCATTCTTCCTATTGTTTGGCCTCTTCTGGGAGAATATGCTCAGTTGTCCTCAAATTTGAAGGATCCTATGAAGTAATTGATATTAGATAAGGAAATTTGGCTCTTCTGTTACTTATTTGAGCTATTAGCATTAAGACATTCTAATGTCCAGGCATGGATCTCTCACAGCAGGATCTCAGCATGAATGGTGGACCGGTGGTTCGAGTGTTGGGGTGGGAGGAGGTAACGCCAGTGAGGAGCCCCCCACCCCCAGTGCCTCACATCTGGTATCTTTTCCCTGTTTTGCACATTACAGCCCAGTGGGAGTGGGAGGAGGGTGGTTACCATTCCAGTGAATTTTCCATTCTAGCTTTTAATCTGTTGAATGTTTCAATTATGTAAACTTTACCTCAGCATCTACAACTTGCTGTTAATAAACCTATCAGACACAATAATGACACTGAGGGCTAGAAAATATATATCACAATACAAAAACGCCAGTGGACCCAACTTTGGGTCTGAAAGTCCTGTGAAACTAATACTGGCACTGAAGGGACTGAGGCATCACCATGTGGGCATAGATGTCCGGAACAGATGATTTCTGGAGACAGAGGATTTGGAAGAAAAAAAAATTATATATATAAATGGGGAGGGGAGCTGATAGGAAATATTGAGAAAAAAGAAAATAGCTCCCATGTGGCCAGAACTGGAAAGTGAAGGCAGTGTTTTTTGAGCTGAAGTAAGGTAATGTAGAGTGGCTAATGGGCTGAGGGAGAAGGTAGTTTTCTTGCAAATGTAGGTAGAGAGAAAAGAGAAGATTCCCCATCAAGCTTAGTTCCTGGTTTGAACAGGAGACTTAGCTAAATATAACATTAGCTATGAATCAGAGAAAATATGATCTTATAGCTATCACGGGGCTTCCACTTCTTACCCAATGCATTTACTTTAAAGAAGTATGAGCCTGAAATTTGATGTTAATTGAAATGTACTTAAATTTGTCTACCACCAATCATATTTTACTTAGAAATTGAGGCTTCAGAATGTGTGGTTGTACTCCTCGGATTTCTCCGAGAGCTGTCACTCTCACCCTTGGGATATGCATTCCGTGGAAGATGTGTAACGCAAAAGGTGCGAGTTTGTTGCACACTTGAATTTCAAGGACAGCATGATGACACTTAGAAATGGGCCGCAAACAGATGAGCAAACAACCCCTGGACTGCTAGATCATTTTGCTTTAGTAGTGTAAATTTGATATCTTACTATTTTGCATATCATGGGGAAAAGAGATGGTGACTTTTCACGGTGAGAGCAGACTGGCGTTGTCAGGATGATGGATCTTGACACACCAGGTGGTGGTGAGGCAGGTTTTGCTTTCATGAGACCTAGTGGCTGTGTGACTTTGGGAGGGACTGCAAGGTGAGAAGCGAAGGGGACAAGACATGCAGGGGTGACATCCAGGACCAGAGAAGTGCACTCTGTAAGGACGGGCAGAGAAGGTCAGATGCAGTGAGTCATCAGCCCAGGCCTGTGGGGGGAGCTGAGAATCAGGCTGGAGAGAGTAAACAGGATTCCTAGAAGAGGACCAGAATGAGGTTAGGGAGGGAGGTGGCTGGAGGGCAAGCAGTCCTGATCAGAAACCACAAGAATTATTCATGGTGCCCAGGAAGTGAAAGGCCTGCTCCCTTGAAAACCTAATTCATGCCAACGACAAACTGTGATTTGGGTTGAAGAGTGCAGGTGGACTCAGAGTAGAGGAAGGGACTTTCAGGCTACAAAAAGGAGTGGAAACAAGGGAAGACCAGAAAGAGATGTTTGGGAATTAAAATCTCTCCCAGACAATCAAGAAAGTTCAAACTATCCAGGGTTTCCTGTTGATTTTATTGGGTTTCAATCTGTGCATTGTGCCACAATTGAGTTTTGCACTTGAACCAGCAAGTGTTCTGGACTGAAGTGAACCAGGTGATGGAAAAGAAAGGAGAGTGAGCTTGTCCAGGCCACAATGGCTTGATTGTTGACTTCCGTCATCAATAATATTAGGCTCTCGATATTTCATATACTCCAGTTCATTTCCAGGACGAATCCAAAATGGTGGCAGTAGGGGAGGGGCACCAAAGCACATGGAGGTAAAGAGGAATTACTGAGCTGGGGATGGAGATGGAGAAATGACCCAATAAGGAGAGCAATCACCCTGACTGCAGTGGAAAACTTGCCAACACGGGGACTCTGAAGAACGTGGATGCCTGTCTAACCCTTTGATCTACGCAAACCCACCTGGCCTTTATTGTTACACAATCTTCTCAGTGTCAGCAGAGAAAGTCTTCCCCTTTGTCCTAAGCTAGGCTTCTATCAGACATGTTTGGGGTAGTTAGGTCACAGCAGTTGAACAGTGAACTCATTGCCTGAGCCAAATAGGCCAGATGCTGTAACAACAACATCACAACAGCAAACACCTATAGACCACTCATTACCTGCCAGGCACTACTCTATGAACTTTGAATGTATAATGACTTCATTGAATGCTACACTATCCTTAAGAGGTAAGTAAAATTTATATCCCCATTTTACAGTTGAAGAAACTGAGGTTCAGAGAGGTTAAGAAACTTGTCAAAGTCACATGCATAGATTGTGTGCTGGAGGTAGATTTGAGCCTAAGCAGTCTGACCCCAAGAGCATATACTCTTGACCAACTGTATGATTTGAGTATATTTAGGTGTTGCCAAGCTATCTGGCAGAATTAAATATGTTCCTGGGCAGCTGTGCACACTTTACAAGGTGTGATGAAAAGAAAAATACAGTGAATGCTGCTGCTGAGTGCCATCCAAGGGTTCTTTCATATGAAAGCAGCACGTTGAACCTTAGTCACAGTGTGTGACAAGTTTTAACTTGTTCAGTGCAGTCAGTCAGGTGTATGGTTGAGAGAAGGTGTGTTTTAAAGTGTGCTGTAAATCATCTTCTATCATGACAATGCTCTGTGTCACACATCGCTTCTGGTACGGCAACTTCTGTCAAATAAAAACATTACAGTGTGTCCTCACCCACCTTATTCACCAAATCTGGCATTGTATGACTTCTGGCTCTTCCCCAAAGTCAAGATGATTCAGGACATCAAGGCAGCCATGACAGCTCAACTAAAGATACTCACAAAAGAGGACTTCTAGAACTGCTTCAGAAAGTGGCAAGAATGATGGATTAAGTGTGTTCACAGTGAAGGGGAGTATTTTGAGGGGGATTAATGGCAATGTATTTTTTTTTTAATGTATTTTTTACTGTAATAATTTTTTTCAATTTAAGCATTCACCATAGTTTTTTTTTTTGTTTTTTTTTTAATCACACCTCAGTATGTTTCCCCATAAAGCCAGCTTGCAATGTATGTCAGAGGCCAAAAAGAGTGTGACAGCCAGTAAAATTTGAGTTTGAAAATATAGGTTGTAATCCTTTGATCTCCACAAAGCCATGCGAAATTCTGGCTGTCAATTTAAATTCCCTTAGTCGCAAATTCCACAAATAGAGATAATAATAAGTCTTTCGCTTACATCACCAGATTTTGGGTAACATCAGATGAAACCAGTTTAGTAAAGGGCCTGGTAAATTGTGAAAGAATATGAGATGTAAGTGGTTGTTATGGCTCTGTGGAAACCTCTTATCAAGGCATAATGAATGACCAGCCTAGAGTAAGACTAGTATTTTTGTCACTTACGAAGGATAGTATATTAATTTTTCTGTGTCACTGGGAAAATAAAACCAGGAAACATCCCAGTCCTGCAATGGAAACCTGGAGTGATGGGCTTGGGTCAGAGGACATATTTACCCTGACCCATCATGATAACTTAATTAAGTTCTCTTTGGGAAAGACCATAAAAGGTTAATGTACTCATGCATAATGATGACATTAAAGGGCACTGGTGAAAGTCCATCATCTTTGAGTTTATTCCACTACATTCCTGGCACTACTTCTCAGCAAGCTTCCAAAGTGCACAGATAACAGCTGGACTTGTGAGTCTTTACTCCAAAGACAGGCAGGGTCCCAGACAAAAACTTTCTTCTTCCAAAAACTAATGTGAGTACCTCCAAACTCAAGGCCACAAGTTTCAATTCAATTAACATCAACGTGACTAAATCTTCTACTAATGACTGTTCAAAGGCTGAAGAGGAAGGTATTGGTCAAGTTGGAAAGCTCCCAGGAGAAACATCAGTTTCAAATCATAGCCACAAGACACCATCTAACTGGCTTGATGACTTTTCAGCAGACACATGGAAAATGTAAGACAGAGAGAGCAAATTTGAGTGAAAAATAGAAGACATGTTCAGAAGAAAAGATATTCTGAGGAACATTCATTTAAACATATGTCATTGGAAAGTTCTAAACATTGTTGGAGCAAACAAATATTC
Organism: Rhinolophus sinicus; assembly: GCF_057876585.1. Lineage (NCBI taxonomy): Eukaryota > Metazoa > Chordata > Mammalia > Chiroptera > Rhinolophidae > Rhinolophus > Rhinolophus sinicus. Next base: position 55,735,876 of record NC_142504.1, on the reverse strand, counting down.
TATATTTATTAGATAGAATGTCAATCCTAGATCCATTAGACCACTAGATATCTGAGAACCAGTAACATAATTATTCAAGGAATTGCTAATCTTACTAGTGATTTGTCGGCTTGCTCTGTCAATTTCTAATACAATTGTGTTAAATTCTTTGTTTACCTGGCCATGTCTCTTTCTAATTTTGTTAATTTAGGATTTGTGTATTTTAAGGATTTTTGCTTAGGCACGTACAAATTTATGATTACTATAATGTCATGAAGATTGGTCTATTATTATGTTGTGCTCCTATTTATCCTTCTTAAGATGTTTTGCCTTAAATTAAGTTTGTTTGGTATCAATACTGCTATATCAGCTTGTTTTGAATTATTATTTGCATAAAATATATGTCCATTCTTTTAATGTTAATCTTCTTGTATCTTTTAGCCCTAGGTGCATATCTTATAAGTTGCATTTTGGATCCTATTTTATTTTACCTAACATGCTAAGTTCTGCCTTTCAATTAAGTGTAATCCATATATATTTATTGTGATTAATGATATAGTTGGATTAATATTGACTACATAGTTTTATATATTCAATGGAATATTTTAATTCTTTGCCCATTTTTTTTCCTTTCCTGTGTTCCGTTGAACTAAAAAGTTCTTTTTAAAATATGATTTCCTCATTATCTCTGTTGGATTGGAATACATGGGTTATATTTTTATTCTTTTAGTGGTTACTTTAAATTTTTAGCACATACATTGAACAATAATGAATACATTTTTTCCAACAAAATTTAAAGTTATTCAATATACCCTCTCCTCCTTGTAACCACTACAAAGACATTCACACATTTTGTCCTCCTGTTTCTCAGTTTTGTTATTGTTGTCTAGAGTTTAATTTTGCTCTTTAAAATTTTGTATTTTTTCAATTAAAAGATAGTAATCACCGTAAATTAATATGAACAACAAAATTATAAATGATAGTAAACAAAAAATAAAAACATAAAAAAGATTTAAGAAAATATGTGATCACTGTTATTTGTTAAATTTTAATCCATATCTCTATTCTTGCTTTACTTTTTTCAGAAGCCCAATCTCTGGAAGTTCTTTAGGGGAACTCTGTGGGTGGTACACTTCCACAGTCTTTACAAGTTTGAAAATGCCAGTATTTTTCTTCTACTCTTCAATAATAGTTTAGATGGATATGAACTCCAAGCTTGATGGCTGTTTTCCCTTTACTCTTGGAAGACATCTTTGAGAAGACTGCTATCTAATTTTCATTCCTTTCTAGGTAATTTCTTTTATCAGCCTCAGTGCCTTTAAGAGTTTTCTCTTTATCTGATTGTATTCACTTTATGTTTTATTTTTTATATATTAATATTATAATGATACTAATCTTTCTGGGTGTGAATTCAATTTTATTCTTGGTATTTAGAATCCATTTTTAATCTAAGGACTTAATTACTCTTCATTTCTGTCATTTTTTTGTTTGTTTGTTTTTTTCTAATGCTGCTGCTCTCCTACCATTTCTTCAATTCTTTTTTATGGAACTCCTTTCACACATATGCTGAGTATTTAAATTATCCTCTGTGTCTCTGAACTGGACTTTCTTGCTCTTCTGTTTTTTAAATCTTTGTGTCTTTTCATGTTGGGTTCTGGTTTTAGTGCTGTTAGATGCAAAAAACAGTGCTCTTGTTCCCTTGTAAATATGGCATCAGCATCCTAAGACTGTGGTGTTTTTTACATGAAAATAAAGCAATGTCTCCATTGAACAATTACAGTCATAAGCTAAAGATTGAAATCCCTTATTTAAGCAAATGTTGTACTGCCTTATGGGCTCAAGTAACTTTTTAGCAGGTCATGCAGGAACCTTTCCAGCTGCACCTTCTGCAACTTTCATTCACTTTCCCTTATTTCCTAGTGTATACACAAAATGCTCCTTCAGGACTCCAGGTCTTTGCAATTGCTATTTCCTTCTCCTGGGATGCCTGAACATCTTCTAAGGCCCATGTCAAAACCAACAATTCTGCAAGACCTTTCCCAGTTTCACCAGCATTAGCATTTCTCTCCTTGCCCCCACCCCCGGGAAATCTATAAAATCACAATATATTGTAATTTTCTGCTTACAAGTCTATTTTCCCAGGAAAACTTTAAGAGCTATTTGAGGGCAAGAAATAGCTGTTTCTTATATATCCATCTTCCAGATCATTGCCTGTCAAAAGTTGTCATGAAATGCTTTTTTGGATGAGTTTTCAATGAAAGCGAGAATTCATGATGGTTTAAAACTAATCTCTTTCTTCTTCTAAATTTTTATTCTGGACATTCTCCACGGACAGTTGGAACTGTGTTTGATTTGGTATTGTTAATATGTTTTTCCTCCCAAGAGACTGCAATCACGTCTTACAAAGAGGAGCCAGCAAACCCAGGTCTGTCCTCTCATGTGGACTCTGACGCTCTTTTGCAGACGACTGGGTTCAGCAAGTTTCCAGCATTATTCAGCAATGGCACTTCCCCTGCTGCATTTTGAAGCCAACACAGAGAAGACAATCTGTCTGGTTTTGATTGGTTAACACTTCACTTGTCAAAAATGTGTTTTGTAACACATTGTCCATGTCCAAGAGGTCTTGTGGGATTTCCAGAGCTTTTCTCACACCCTCAGAAAAAGAAATGGTGTTGT